>NC_083761.1:39849620-40182745 GCF_963514075.1 Conger conger
CACAGATGCTCAGTGTTGGAGTGGAATCAAATCCATATTCCAAAAACGACTCAATGTTAAAGCAGCATCATCTGGAAACAGGAATTGACCTTAATTTCGCTCAACGTCTTCCGATGTGGCTGAAAATGTACAAATATGTTTATTTCTGGAGTGTAATCAAATTCAAAAACCATACATGGCTCAATAATATAGCACCACCATCTGGCAATAGGAAGTGAGGCTTTTATCATTGATGCGTTCCAATAGCAGCGCCAACATCTTCATTGATAAAAAGGGAATTCCTGTGCACACTATACGTTGTCCAGGAAGGTGATTATTTCCAAAGTGTGTACATGTTGTGAAACATGTCATTGGCAGAACTATGCCACCAAGGCGGTTGCCCCCATGGTGCTTGGGCCCGTTCATTGCTGCTTGCAGCTATATTTATTATTATTAGGGCCCAAGCACCGTAGGGTGCGAAGGACCCTATTGTTATTGGAAGGATTATTATTATTATTATTATTATTATTATTATTATTAGGGCCCAAGCACCGTAGGGTGCGAAGGACCCTATTGTTATTGGAAGGATTATTATTATTATTATTATTATTATTATTATTATTATTATTATTATTAGGGCCCAAGCACCGTGGGGTGCGAAGGACCCTATTGTTATTGGAAGGATTATTAGGGCCCAAGCACCGTAGGGTGCGAAGGACCCTATTGTTATTGTAAAGATTATTATTAGGGCCCAAGCACCGTAGGGTGCGAAGGACCCTATTGTTATTGGAAGGATTATTATTATTAGGGCCCAAGCACCGTAGGGTGCGAAGGACCCTATTGTTATTGGAAGGATTATTATTATTATTATTAGGGCCCAAGCACCGTAGGGTGCGAAGGACCCTATTGTTATTGGAAGGATTATTATTATTATTATTATTATTATTATTATTATTAGGGCCCAAGCACCGTAGGGTGCGAAGGACCCTATTGTTATTGTAAAGATTATTATTATTATTATTATTATTATTATTATTATTATTATTATTATTATTCTTTTTTCTATATGCAAATGGGCCTTTTTGAGGTGCTTGCCATGCATAAAAAGTCTGCGAATTTTGCACACACATCAGAAATGAGGACCTTCAGGATCTATTAGATGCTCAGACCTGGGCGTCGCTGAGGGACTCCACAGCGCCCCCTATCGCATTGTCATCTATTGTGGGCAGGCACTTTGAGCTACCTTCACCAAATTTTGTACGCTTATAGCACTCCTCGGACCAAACACATTTCAAATTCGCATCTAATCAAATATACAAACAGGAAGTCAGCTATTTTGGATTTTGTGCGTTTTACACGTACTGCACTTTTAAGTACTCCTCCTAGGGGGTTCATCACATTCACACCACCTGTGGTCAGAATGGTCTCAGGATATTCATGATGCTAAATTGCCAGGATATTTTTGATAGCTCAAACGGGACGGTCTTAGGGAGGCGTAGAATTTTTATGTCACGCCGCGCCAACAGGAAGTGGCCGTAATTTCATGGTCTGCACTGTCTGATCTGGCTGATATTTTAGAAATACGTTTATTGTTGGAGTATAATCACATCCATATCCCAAGAACGGGTCAATGTTATAGCGCCACCATCTGGCAACAGGAAGTGAGGTCTTTATCATATTTCTATGCCTTCCTGCTAGGGCATTCATCACATTCACACGAAATGTAGTCAGCATGATCTTAGGATACTCATGACCATATGCTGTGAAGGGATTTTTGATATCTCAAACGGTATGGAAATGGCGAGTCGTACAGTACACATATTGCATGCAAAAAAATGACTTTTTTTTCGACATCGTCCGATCTGGCTGATATTTTCCAAATATGTTCACTGTTGGAGTACAATATGAAATATATACATATCAATCGGGGCGTGGCTAGACAGCGCCCCCTATAATTATTATTCTCTTTTTTTTCAATGTATTTTGCATTTTTGAGGTGCTTGCCATGGATGGAAACTCATGGAATTTTGCACACACATGAGAAGTGTTGGCTGTCAGGATGTGTCAGATGCTCAGACCTGGGCGTGGCCGAGGGACTCCACAGCGCCCCCTAATGCTTTGTCTTCTATTGTGGACAGGCACTTTGAGCTACCTTCACCTAATTTGGTACGCATGTGGGACTCCTCTGGACAACCACATTTCTCATTCGCATCGAATCAAATATGTGAACAGGAAGTCAGCCATTTTGAATTTTGTGCATTTTACACGTACTACACTTTTAAGTACTCCTCCTAGGGGCTTCATTGCATTCACACGAAATGGGGTCAAACTGGTCTCACGATAGTCATAATACTAATTCCAAAGGATATTTTTGATATCTCAAACGGTATGGTCATGGCGAGGCGTACAATTTTCATGTCACGCCGCGCCAACAGGAAGTAGCCATAAATTCATGGTCTACATTGTCTGATCTTGCTGATATTTTACAAATATGTTCACTGTTAGAGTGTAATCACATCCAAATACCAAGAAGAAATCAATGTTATAGCGCCACCATCTGGCAACGGAAGTGAGGTTTTTATCATGTTTGTATGCGTTCCTGCTAGGGTATTAATCACATTCACACCAAATGTAGTAATCATGATCTTAGAATAGTCCTGACCCTAAATGACGAGAGGATTTTTGATATCTCAAACGGTTTGGCAATGGCGAGGCGTATAATACACACGTTACGCCCAAAAACAGGAAGTGGGCGTAATTCCGTTCTACATCATCTGATCGGGCTGATATTTTACAAATATATTCACTTTTGGAGTGCAATCACATCCATATCCACATTCATCTGGGCGTGGCTACACAGCGCCCCCTATGGCTTTTTTCTAATATTGTGGACATATACTTTCACGTAAATGCACCATGTCTGGTAGGCATAAGGGTCTCCTCAAGACACACACATTTCTCATTTGCATCCCTTAACTTTTCCCAACAGGAAGTGAGCTATTTTGGATTTTGTGTGTTTTTAAGTGTTTTTTCACGTACCAAACTTTGAAATACTCTTCCTAGGGGGTTCATCACATTCACACAAAATGTGGTCAGCATGATATTATAGCCCTGACACACAACTATGAACTGATTTTTAATATCTTGGAATGGTATGGCTCTGGTCAGCCTTAAAATTAACTTGTAATGCTGCTCAAACAGTTCATGTTTTAATACAATTATGTATTAAATAATTTCAAAAAGGTATTCAATTCTACATTGCCTGATTTTGAGGCTACAACTTTTCACATATGTTCATTGTTGGAGTGTCATCACATCCATTAAGCAATAATAGTTCACTATTTTCGCTGGAGACTCATTATATCCAGTATTAAAACTTCAACGCAAGTCGCAAATGACTCTCCCATTTCTAATACGCGACTGCCATCTACTGGCAAAAGTTGGTATTGCATATATCTTGCAATGACGTTCAATGTTATTTGGTTTAAAAAATACCGTGTTGTAGCATTTTAAGGACTCAATACAAAACGGCTGTTCGGAAAGTTAGCTTGAAAACCAAGAAGCCTTATTAAGGAATTCGAGCCGTTTCTATTTGACTTCATTCGGTTGAAGTGAATGCCGTAACCCAATTAAATGTAATTCGCGTCGGAATACACATAATAGCCTACACTGTCAACGTGAAATAAAAATATATAGAGCTTTAAATCGATCCTATATTGGGACATTTGTTATGATGGCTGGTGCAACGGGCATTTTCGGTACCGTTGACCATAATCGAATGCTAGCATTTATATCATTACACTGACCAAGTCCTGTTAAAAAGCACATCACCTTTGTGGAAACAGTGAAGTTGTCTACACAATCTATTCTACTCACAGACTAACTGTGTCGCTGTAACTTCCCCCCATTTCTGATACGGGGATTCCATTCATTGGCAGAAAGTGGAACTTTTATATTTTTCTTCCTTCAAGTGATTTTTCAACGATAGGTTTTTTTTTTTTTTCTAGCGAGCCAGTAGGCATAACGATGTATGATTTACAGCTGCAGCCTACGTGACAAAATGTATTGACAACACCCAGCCCGACGTTTCTTTGCATCTATTTTCATTTTTGAATAGAATATCTGAAATAAATATTAAAGACATTTAATGACTGTCTTTAACTGGCAGGAGAGTAGCATATATTTAAAAGAGTCAAAAGTCAAAGAGAAACGTTAACGTTTGAGATGGCTCTGGTCGAACTCTGTGTTAACATGAGACCGTTATGTTCAACAAAGGTATGGCATGCAGGTCGTTGCGAGATGACGCGCACGGGCTAACAGCAGCCAGCCAGTCCACTGTCTGTGTGAGTAAAAAAAACAGGTCAGCTACGTTTGTTTACATGAATAGAAAACTTTCAGTTAAATCGCCATATATGTTAGTTTATTTTGCTTGTCATTAAACACGAATTAAGAGAACATACAATTTCGCTAGGAATTTTTGACTTAATATGAAAATACCGGATTGAGGGCAGAGACTTGGCATCTCCTTTAGATTTGGCTGAACAAATGCGTTTCAGGCAGCATAATTACCGGTGAAATGGAAAAGAATGTTGCTGGCTAACTCGACGTTTAATGCAATACTATCCGACACTTCGGAGAGAAATTATTTAACCAGGATAAAAGGAAACATACAACTTTTGGCCAATAGATGGCGTACGTGTATAAGAGGGCAGTATAGCTTAATGGTTCAGACAGTGGATTAAGACATGCAAGGTCCGCGGTTCCATCCCCGGTGCGGCCACAATAAAGTTGAATAGTTTCTTTACGCCAATGGTTTTATTTTGAGTGCATATTTATAACCGAATGACTTCTCAAGCGTAAATTGTGCCTCCCGCTGTAAAATCTATTGAAATTTATTCATCTCTGCTCTCCATACAGGACTGGAGCATATTATTACAATGTGCAAGCAAGAAGTAATTTTTGTTTCATTCTACATTGTCTGATGTGGCAGAAACGTCACACATGTTCATTTTTGGAGTGTAATCTCATCCATATACCAAGAAAGGCTCAATGGCATAGCGCCACCATCTGGCAACAGGAAGTGGCTTTAATTTTACTTGACATCTTCCAATTTGGCTGAAAATGTACAAATATGTTAATTATTGGAGTGTAATCAAATCCATAAACCATACACGGCTCAATACTATAGCGCCACCATCTGGCAACAGGAAGTGGCTTTAATTTTACTCGACATCTTCCAATTTGGCTGAAAATGTACAAATATGTTCATTTTTGGAGTGAAATCAAATCCATAAACCATACACAGCTCAATATTATAGCGCCACCATCTGGCAATAGGAAGTGAGGCTTATATCATTGATGCATTCCAATAGCAGCAGCAACATCTTCATTGATCAAAGGGGAATTCCTGTGCACACTATTCGTTGTCCAGGAAGGTGATTATTTCCAAAGTGTGTACATATTGTGAAACATGTCATTGGCACAACTGTGCCACCAAGGCGGTTGCGCCCATGGTGCTTGGGCCCGTTCATTGCTGCTTGCAGCTATATTTATTATTATTATTCTTTTTCTTCAGGCAAATGGGCTTTTTTGAGGGCCTTGCCATGCGTAAAAAGTCTTGACATTTTGCACACACATCAGAAGTGGTTGCTGTCAGGAGCTCTCAGATGCTCAGACCTGGGCGTGGCCGAGGGACTCCACAGCGCCCCCTATTGCATTGTCTTCTATTGTGGGCAGGCACTTTGAGCTACCTGCACCTAATTTGGTGGCCAAATAGCGCTCCTCGGTCCAAACACATTTCTCATTCGGATCTAATCAAATATCCAAACAGGAAGTCAGCCATTTTGGATTTTCTGAGTTTTACACATACTACACTTTTAAGTACTCCTCCTAGGGGGTTCATCGCATTCACACCAACTGTGGTCAGAATGGTCTCAGGATAGTCATGATGCTAAATTGCCAGGATATTTTTGATAGCTCAAACGGGACAGTCACGGGGAGGATTACAATTTTTATGTCACGCCACGCCAACAGGAAGTGGCCATAATTTCATGGTCTACATTGTCTGATCTGGCTGATATTTTAGAAATTTGTTTATTGTTGGAGTGTAATCACATCCATATCCCAAGAACAGGTCAGTGTTATAGCGCCACCATCTGGCAATAGGAAGTGAGGTCTTTAACATATTTGTATGCATTCCTGCTAGGGCATTCAGCACATTCACACCAAATGCGGTCAGCATGATGTTAAGATAGTCCTTACACTAGGTTGTGAAGGGATTTTTGATATCTCAAACGGTATGGAAATGGCGAGTCGTACAGTACACATATTGCGTGCAAAAAAATGACTTTTTTTTCGACATCGTCCGATCTGGCTGATATTTTACAAATATGTTCATTGTAGCAGTACAATATCAGATATATACATATCAATCGGGGCGTGGCTAGACAGCGCCCCCTATAATTATTATTCTCTTTTTTTTCAATGTATTTTGCATTTTTGAGGTGCTTGCCATGGATGGAAACTCACAGAATTTTGCACACACATGAGAAGTGTTGGCTGTCAGGATGTATCAGATGCTCAGACCTGGGCGTGGCCGAGGGACTCCACAGCGCCCCCTAATGCTTTGTCTTCTATTGTGGACAGGCACTTTGAGCTACCTTCACCTAATTTGGTATGCATGTGGGGCTCCTCTGGACAAACACATTTCTCTTTCGCATTGAATCAAATATGTAAACAGGAAGTCAGCCATTTTGAATTTTGTGCATTTTCAACGTACTACACTTTTAAGTACTCCTCCTAGGGGGTTCATTGCATTCACACGAAATGTAGTCAAAGTGGTCTCAGGATAGTCATGATACTAATTCCAAAGGATATTTTTGATATCTCAAACGGTATGGTCATGGCGAGGCGTACAATTTTCATGTCACGCCGCGCCAACAGGAAGTTGCCATAAATTCATGGTCTACATTGTCTGATCTGGCTGATATTTTACAAATATGTTCACTGTTAGAGTGTAATCACATCCAAATACCAAGAAGAAATCAATGTTATAGCGCCACCATCTGGCAACGGACGTGAGGTTTTTATCATGTTTGTATGCGTTCCTGCTAAGGTATTCATCACATTCACACCAAATGTAGTCATCATGATCTTAGAATAGTCCTGACCCTAAATGACAAAAGGATTTTTGATATCTCAAACGGTTTGGCAATGGCGAGGCGTATAATACACACGTTACGCCCAAAAACAGGAAGTGGGCTTAATTCCGTTCTACATCATCTGATCGGGCAGATATTTTACAAATATATTCACTTTTGGAGTGCAATCACATCCATATCCACATTCATCTGGGCGTGGCTACACAGCGCCCCCTATGGCTTTTTTCTAATATTGTGGACATATACTTTCACGTAAATGCACCACGTCTGGTAGGCATAAGGGTCTCCTCAAGACACACACATTTCTCATTTGCATCCCTTAACTTTTCCCAACAGGAAGTGAGCTATTTTGGATTTTGTGTGTTTTTAAGTGTTTTTTCACGTACCAAACTTTGAAATACTCTTCCTAGGGGGTTCATCACATTCACACAAAATGTGGTCAGCATGATATTATAGCCCTGACACACAACTATGAACTGATTTTTAATATCTTGGAATGGTATGGCTATGGTCAGCCTTAAAATTAACTTGTAATGCTGCCCAAATAGGAAAATTATATATTAAATAATTTCAAAAAGGTATTAAATTCTACATTGCCTGATTTTGAGGCTACATCTTTTCACATATGTTCATTGTTGGAGTGTCATCACATCCATTAAGCAATAATAGTTTACTATTTTCGCTGGAGACTCATTATCTCCAGTCTTAAAACATCAACTCAAGTCGCAACTGACTCTCCCATTTCTAATACGCGACTGCCATCTAGTGGCAAAGGTTAGTATTCTTTCTAAGTTTCGGTATTGTTTCTCTTTTTCTTGGATAAAGTGATTTCTCAACGACAAGTTTTGTTTCTTTTTGCGAGCCAGTAACCATAACGATGTATGAGTAACAGCGGCAGCCTACGTGACAAAATGTACTGAAAACACCCAGCCCACAGCAACGTTCGGAAAGTTGGCTTGAAAACCAAGAAGCCTTATTAAGGAATTCGAGCCGTTTCTATTTGACTTCATTCGATTGAAGTGAATGCCGTAACCCAATTAAATGTAATTCGCGTCGGAATACACATAATAGCCTACACTGTCAACGTGAAATGAAAATATATAGAGGTTTAAATCGATCCTGTATTGGGACATTTGTTATGATGGCTGGTGCAACGGGCATTTTCGGTACCGTTGACCATAATCGAATGCTAGCATTTATATCATTACACTGACCAAGTCCTGTTAAAAAGCACATTTTTGGTTCCTTTGTGGAAACAGTGAAGTTGTCTACACAATCTGTTCTACTCACAGAGTAACTGCGTCGCTGTAACTTCCCCCCATTTCTGATACGGCGATTCAATTTATTGGCTGAAAGTGGTACTTTCATTTTTTTCTTCCTTCAAGTGATTTTTCAACGATAGGTTTTTGTTTTTTTCTAGCGAGCCAGTAGGCATAACGATGTATGATTTACAGCTGCAGCCTACGTGACAAAATGTATTGACAACACCCAGCCCGACGTTTCTTTGCATCTATTTTCATTACCTGAATTGAATAACTAAAATAAATATTAAAGACATTTAAAGACTTAAAGACAGGCTTTAACTGGCAGGAGAGTATCATATTTTTAAAAGATTAACACATGAAGTCAAAAAGAAACTTTAGCGTCTGAGGTGGCTCTGCTCGAACGCTGTGTTAACATGAGACCGTTTTGTTCAACAAAGGTATCACATGCAGGTCGTTGCGAGATGACACGCACGGGCTAACAGCAGCCAGCCAGTCCACTGTCTGTGTGAGTCAAAAAACAGGTCAGCTACGTTGGTTTACATGAATAGAAAACTTTCAGTTAAATCGCCAGCTATGTTAGTTTATTAGGCTTGTCATTAAACACGAATTAAGAGAACATACAATTTCGCTAGGAATGGTAAATTAATATGAAAATACTGTATTGAGGGCAGAGAGTTGGCATCTCTTTTAGATTTGGCTGAACAAATGCGTTTCAGGCAGCATAATTACCAGTGAAATGGAAAAGAATGATGCAGGTTAACTAGACGTTTCGTGCAATATTATCCGACACTTCGTAGAGAAATTATTAAACCAAGATAAAAGGAGACATTTGGCCAATAGATGGCACCCGTGTATAAGCGGGCAGTATAGCGTAATGGTTAGGGCGGTGGATTAAGGCACGCAAATTCAGCCGTTCGATCCCCGCTGCAGCCACAATGAATTTGAATAGTTTCTTGAAGCCAATTGTTTTCATTTTGAGTGCATGTTTATGGCCTAATGACTTTTCAAGCATAAATTGTGCCTCCCCGTGTAAAAACTATGGAAATTAATTAATCTCTGCTCTCCATACAGGACTGTAGCATGTTATCACAATGTGCAAGCAAGACGTTATTTTTATTTCATTCTACATTGTCTGATGTGGCTGAAACTTCACACGTTCATTTTTGGAGTGTAATCTCATCCATTTTCCAATAAAGGCTAAATGGCAAAGCGCCACCTGCTGGCAACAGGAAGTGAGCCTTATATTGCATTCTTAAGCATTATTTTTCAATGGGTTCATGACATTCACGGTAAATGTGGTCAGCATGATGCTAGGATGGTCCTGACAAAACAGATTTTTGATTTACTGGGATGATATAGCTATGGTCAGGCACATAAAAAACACATCATGCCAGACAAACAGGAAGTGGTCATACTTAAATTCTCCAATGTCTGATGTGACTGCAACTTTACACAGATGCTCAGTGTTGGAGTGTAATCAAATCCATATTCCAAAAACGACTCAATGTTATAGCAGCATCATCTGGAAACAGGAATTTACCTTAATTTCGCTGAACATCTTCCGATGTGGCTGAAAATGTACAAATATGTTTATTTCTGGAGTGTAATCAAATTCAAAAAACATACACGGATCAATAATATAGCGCCACCATCTGGCAACAGGAAGTGAGGCTTATATCATTGATGCATTCCAATAGCAGCGCCAACATCTTCATTGATCAAAGGGAAATTCCTGTGCACACTATACGTTGTCCAGGAAGGTGATTATTTCCAAAGTGTGTACATGTTGTGAAACATGTCATTGGCAGAACTATGCCACCAAGGCGGTTGCCCCCATGGGGCTTGGGCCCGTTCATTGCTGCTTGCAGCTATATTTATTATTATTATTCTTTTTTTTTCAATGTTTTGTGCATTTTTGAGGTGCTTGCCATGGATGAAAACTCACAGAATTTTGCACACACATCAGAAGTGGTGGCTGTCAGGTTGTCTCAGATGCTCAGACCTGGGCGTGGCTGAGGGACTCCACAGCGCCCCCTATCGCATTGTCATCTATTGTGGGCAGGCACTTTGAGCTACCTTCACAAAATTTAGTAGGCTTATAGCACTCCTCGGTCCAAACACATTTCTCATTCGCATCTAATCAAATATACAAACAGGAAGTCAGCCATTTTGGATTTTGTGCGTTTTACACGTACTGCACTTTAAAGTACTCCTCCTAGGGGGTTCATCACATTCACACCACCTGTGGTCAGAATGGTCTCAGGATATTCATGATGCTAAATTGCCAGGATATTTTTGATAGCTCAAACGGGACGGTCCTGGGGAGGCGTATAATTTTTATGTCACGCCACGCCAACAGGAAGTGGCCGTAATTTCATGGTCTACATCGTCTGATCTGGCTGATATTTTAGAAATACGTTTATTGTTGGAGTATAATCACATCCATATCCCAAGAACGGGTCAATGTTATAGCGCCACCATCTGGCAACAGGAAGTGAGGTCTTTATCATATTTGTATGCCTTCCTGCTAGGGCATTCATCACATTCACACCAAATGTGGTCAGCATGATCTTAGGATAGTCATGACCATAAGCTGTGAAGGGATTTTTGATATCTCAAACGGTATGGAAATGGCGAGTCGTACAGTACACATATTGCGTGCAAAAAAATGACTTTTTTTTTGACATCGTCCGATCTGGCTGATATTTTACAAATATGTTCACTGTTGGAGTACAATATGGAATATATACATATCAATCAGGGCGTGGCTAGACAGCGCCCCCTATAATTATTATTCTCTTTTTTTTCAATGTATTTTGCATTTTTGAGGTGCTTGCCATGGATGAAAACGCACAGAATTTTGCACACACATGAGAAGTGTTGGCTGTCAGAATGTATCAGATGCTCAGACCTGGGCGTGGCCGAGGGACTCCACAGCGCCCCCTAATGCTTTTTCTTCTATTGTGGACAGGCACTTAGAGCAACCTTCACCTAATTTGGTATGCATGTGGGGCTCCTCTGGACAAACACATTTCTCTTTCGCATCCAATCAAATATGTGAACAGGAAGTCAGCCATTTTGAATTTTGTGCATTTTACACGTACTACACTTTTAAGTACTCCTCCGAGGGGGTTCATTGCATTCACACGAAATGTGGTGAAAGCGGTCTCAGGATAGTCATGATACTAATTCCAAAGGATATTTTTGATATCTCAAACGGTATGGTCATGGCGAGGCGTACAATTTTCATGTCACGCCGCGCCAACAGGAAGTAGCCATAAATTCATGGTCTACATTGTCTGATCTGGCTGATATTTTACAAATATGTTCACTGTTAGAGTGTAATCACATCCATATACCAAGAAGAAGTAAATGTTATAGCGCCACCATCTGGCAACAGGAAATGAGGTTTTTATCATGTTTGTATTCGTTCCTGCTAGGGTATTCATCACATTCACACCAAATGTAGTCAGCATGATCTTAGAATAGTCCTGACCCTAAATGACGAAAGGATTTTTGATATCTCAAACGGTTTGGCAATGGCGAGGCGTATAATACACAAGTTACACCCAAAAACAGGAAGTGGGTTTAATTCCATTCTACATCATCTGATCGGGCTGATATTTTGCAAATATATTCACTTTTGGAGTGCAATCACATCCATATCCACATTCATCTGGGCGTGGCTACACAGCGCCCCCTATGGCTTTTTTCTAATATTGTGGACACATACTTTCACGTAAATGCACCACGTCTGGTAGGCATAAGGGTCTCCTCAAGACACACACATTTCTCATTTGCATCCCTTAACTTTTCCCAACAGGAAGTGAGCTATTTTGGATTTTGTGTGTTTTTAAGTGTTTTTTTTCACGTACCAAACTTTGAAATACTCTTCCTAGGGGGTTCATCACATTCACACAAAATGTGGTCAGCATGATATTATAGCCCTGACACACAACTATGAACTGATTTTTAATATCTTGGAATGGTATGGCTATGGTCAGCCTTAAAATTAACTTGTAATGCTGCCCAAACAGGAAAATTATATATTAAATAATTTCAAAAAGGTATTAAATTCTACATTGCCTGATTTTGAGGCAACAACTTTTCACATATGTTCATTGTTGGAGTGTCATCACATCCATTAAGCAATAATAGTTCACTATTTTCGCTGGAGACTCATTATATCCAGTCTTAAAACTTCAACGCAAGTCGCAAATGACTCTCCCATTTCTAATACGCGACTGCCATCTACTGGCAAAAGTTGGTATTGTATATATCTTGCAATGACGTTCAGTGTTATTTGGTTTAAAAAAACCGTGTTGTCGCATTTTAAGGACTCAATACAAAACAGTTGATCGGAAAGTTAGCTTGAAAACCAAGAAGCCTTATTAAGGAATTCGAGCCGTTTCTATTTGACTTCATTCGATTGAAGTGAATGCCGTAACCCAATTAAATGTAATTCGCGTCGGAATACACAAAATTGCCTACACTGTCAACGTGAAATAAAAAAATATAGAGGTTTAAATCGATCCTATATTGGGACATTTGTTATGATGGCTGGTGCAACGGGCATTTTCGGTACAGTTGACCATAATCGAATGCTAGCATTTATATCATTACACTGACCAAGTCCTGTTAAAAAGCATTTTTGGTTCCTTTGTGGAAACAGTGAAGTTGTCTACACAATCTATTCTACTCACAGACTAACTGCGTCGCTGTAACTTCCCCTCATTTTTGATACGGGGATAGGTTTTTGTTTTTTTTCTAGCAGCAGTAGGCATAACGATGTATGATTTACAGCTGCAGCCTACGTGACAAAATGTATTGACAACACCCAGCCCGACGTTTCTTTGCATCTATTTTCATTATATGAATAGAATATCTGAAATAAATATTAAAGACATTTAATGACTGTCTTTAACTGGCAGGAGAGTAGCATATATTTAAAAGAGTCAAAAGTCAAAAAGAAACGTTAACGTTTGAGATGGCTCTGGTCGAACTCCGTTATGTTCAACAAAGGTATGGCATGCAGGTCGTTGCGAGATGACGCGCATTGGCTAACAGCAGCCAGCCTGTCCACTGTCTGTGTGAGTCAAAAAACAGGTCAGCTACGTTTGTTTACATGAATAGAAAACTTTCAGTTAAATCGCCAGATATGTTAGTTTATTTTGCTTGTCATTAAACACGAATTAAGAGAACATACAATTTCGCAAGGAATTTTTGACTTAATATGAAAATACCGGATTGAGGGCAGAGACTTGGCATCTCCTTTAGATTTGGCTGAACAAATGCGTTTCAGGCAGCATAATTACCGGTGAAATGGAAAAGAATGATGCTGGCTAACTCGACGTTTAATGCAATATTATCCGACACTTCGGAGAGAAATTATTTAACCAGGATAAAAGGAAACATACAACTTTTGGCCAATAGATGGCGTACGTGTATAAGAGGGCAGTATAGCTTAATGGTTCAGACAGTGGATTAAGACATGCAAGGTCCGCGGTTCCATCCCCGGTGCGGCTACAATAAAGTTGAATAGTTTCTTTACGCCAATGGTTTTATTTTGAGTGCATATTTATAACCGAATGACTTCTCAAGCGTAAATTGTGCCTCCCGCTGTAAAATCTATGGAAATTAATTCATCTCTGCTCTCCATACAGCACTGGAGCATATTATTACAATGTGCAAGCAAGAAGTAATTTTTGTTTCATTCTACATTGTCTGATGTGGCAGAAACTTCACACATGTTCATTTTTGGAGTGTAATATCATCCATATACCAAGAAAGGCTCAATGGCATAGCGCCACCATCTGGGAACAGGAAGTGGCTTTAATTTTACTTGACATCTTCCAATTTGGCTGAAAATGTACAAATATGTTAATTATTGGAGTGTAATCAAATCCATGAACCATACACGGCTCAATATTATAGCGCCACCATCTGGCAATAGGAAGTGAGGCTTATATCATTGATGCATTCCAATAGCAGCAGCAACATCTTCATTGATCAAAGGGGAATTCCTGTGCACACTATACGTTGTCCAGGAAGGTGATTATTTCCAAAGTGTGTACATATTGTGAAACATGTCATTGGCACAACTATGCCACCAAGGCGGTTGCGCCCATGGTGCTTGGGCCCGTTCATTGCTGCTTGCAGCTATATTTATTATTATTATTCTTTTTTTTTCAATGTTTTGTGCATTTTTGAGGTGCTTGCCATGGATGAAAACTCACGGAATTTTGCACACACATCAGAAGTGGTGGCTGTCAGGATCGCTCAGATGCTCAGACCTGGGCGTCGCTGAGGAACTCCACAGCGCCCCCTATCGCATTGTCATCTATTGTGGGCAGGCACTTTGAGCTACCTTCACAAAATTTAGGAAGCATATAGCACTCCTCAGCCTAAACACATTTCTAATTCGCATCTAATCAAATATACAAACAGGAAGTCAGCCATTTTGGATTTTGTGCGTTTTACACGTACTGCACTTTTAAGTACTCCTCCTAGGGGGTTCATCACATTCACACCAACTGTGGTCAGAATGGTCTCAGGATATTCATGATGCTAAATTGCCAGGATATTTTTGATAGCTGAAACGGGACGGTCCTAGGGAGGCGTAGAATTTTTATGTCACGCCGCACCAACAGGAAGTGGCCGTAATTTCATGGTCTACATTGTCTGATCTGGCTGATCTTTTAGAAATATGTTTATTGTTGGAGTATAATCACATCCATATCCCAAGAACGGGTCAATGTTATAGCGCCACCATCTGGCAACAGGAAGTGAGGTCTTTATCATATTTGTATGCCTTCCTGCTAGGGCATTCATCACATTCACACGAAATGTGGTCAGCATGATCTTAGGATAGACATGACCATAAGCTGTGAAGGGATTTTTGATATCTCAAACGGTATGGAAATGGCGAGTCGTACAGTACACATATTGCGTGCAAAAAAATGATTTTTTTTTCGACATCGTCCGATCTGGCTGATATTTTATAAATATGTTCACTGTTGGAATACAATATTAAATATATACATATCAATCGGGGCGTGGCTAGACAGCGCCCCCTATAATTATTATTCTCTTTTTTTTCAATGTATTTTGCATTTTTGAGGTGCTTGCCATGGATGGAAACTCATGGAATTTTGCACACACATGAGAAGTGTTGGCTGTCAGGATGTATCAGATGCTCAGACCTGGGCGTGGCCGAGGGACTCCACAGCGCCCCCTAATGCTTTGTCTTCTATTGTGGACAGGCACTTTGAGCTACCTTCACCTAATTTGGTAGGCATGTGGGGCTCCTCTGGACAAACACATTTCTCATTCGCATCGAATCAAATATGTGAACAGGAAGTCAGCCATTTTGAATTTTGTGCATTTTACACGTACTACACTTTTAAGTACTCCTCCTAGGGGGTTTATTGCATTCACACGAAATGGGGTCAAAGTGGTCTGAGGATAGTCATGATACTAATTCCAAAGGATATTTTTGATATCTCAAACGGTATGGTCATGGCGAGGCGTACAATTTTCATGTCACGCCGCGCCAACAGGAAGTAGCCATAAATTCATGGTCTACATTGTCTGATCTGGCTGATATTTTACAAATATGTTCACTGTTAGAGTGTAATCACATCCAAATACCAAGAAGAAATCAATGTTATAGCGCCACCATCTGGCAACGGAAGTGAGGTTTTTATCATGTTTGTATGCGTTCCTGCTAGGGTATTCATCACATTCACACCAAATGTAGTCATCATGATCTTAGAATAGTCCTGACCCTAAATGACGAAAGGATTTTTGATATCTCAAACGGTTTGGCAATGGCGAGGCGTATAATACACACGTTACGCCCAAAAACAGGAAGTGAGCTTAATTCCGTTCTACATCATCTGATCGGGCTGATATTTTACAAATATATTCACTTTTGGAGTGCAATCACATCCATATCCACATTCACCTGGGCGTGGCTACACAGCGCCCCCTATGGCTTTTTTCTAATATTGTGGACATATACTTTCACGTAAATGCACCACGTCTGGTAGCCATAAGGGTCTCCTCAAGACACACACATTTCTCATTTGCATCCCTTAACTTTTCCCAACAGGAAGTGAGCAATTTTGGATTTTGTGTGTTTTTAAGTGTTTTTTAACGTACCAAACTTTGAAATACTCTTCCTAGGGGGTTCATCACATTCACACAAAATGTGGTCAGCATGATATTATAGCCCTGACACACAACTATGAACTGATTTTTAATATCTTGGAATGGTATGGCTCTGGTCAGCCTTAAAATTAACTTGTAATGCTGCCCAAACAGTTTATGTTTTAATACAATTATGTATTAAATAATTTCAAAAAGGTATTAAATTCTACATTGCCTGATTTTGAGGCTAACACTTTTCACATATGTTCATTGTTGGAGTGTCATCACATCCATTAAGCAATAATAGTTCACTATTTTCGCTGGAGACTCATTATATCCAGTCTTAAAACTTCAACGCAAGTCGCAAATGACTCTCCCATTTCTAATACGCGACTGCCATCTACTGGCGAAAGTTGGTATTGCATATTTCTTGCAATGACGTTCAATGTTATTTGGTTTAAAAAAAACCGTGTTGTAGCATTTTAAGGACTCAATACAAAACAGCTGTTCGGAAAGTTAGCTTGAAAATCAAGAAGCCTTATTAAGGAATTCGAGCCGTTTCTATTTGACTTCATTCGGTTGAAGTGAATGCCGTAACCCAATTAAATGTAATTCGCGTCGGAATACACATAATAGCCTACACTGTCAACGTGAAATAAAAATATATAGAGGTTTAAATCGATCCTATATTGGGACATTTGTTATGATGGCTGGTGCAACGGGCATTTTCGGTACCGTTGACCATAATCGAATGCTAGCATTTATATCATTACACTGACCAAGTCCTGTTAAAAAGCACATCACCTTTGTGGAAACAGTGAAGTTGTCTACACAATCTATTCTACTCACAGACTAACTGCGTCGCTGTAACTTCCCCCCATTTCTGATACGGGGATTCCATTTATTGGCAGAAAGTGGAACTTTTATATTTTTCTTCCTTCAAGTGATTTTTCAACGATAGGTTTTTGTTTTTTTTCTAGCGAGCCAGTAGGCATAACGATGTATGATTTACAGCTGCAGCCTACGTGACAAAATGTATTGACAACACCCAGCCCGACGTTTCTTTGCATCTATTTTCCTTTTTGAATATAATATCTGAAATAAATATTAAAGACATTTAATGACTGTCTTTAACTGGCAGGAGAGTAGCATATATTTAAAAGAGTCAAAAGTCAAAAAGAAACGTTAACGTTTGAGATGGCTGTGGTCGAACTCTGTGTTAACATGAGACCGTTATGTTCAACAAAGGTATGGCATGCAGGTCGTTGCGAGATGACGCGCATTGGCTAACAGCAGCCAGCCTGTCCACTGTCTGTGTGAGTCAAAAAAACAGGTCAGCTACGTTTGTTTACATGAATAGAAAACTTTCAGTTAAATCGCCAGATATGTTAGTTTATTTTGCTTGTCATTAAACACGAATTAAGAGAACATACAATTTCGCTAGGAATTTTTGACTTAATATGAAAATACCGGATTGAGGGCAGAGACTTGGCATCTCCTTTAGATTTGGCTGAACAAATGCGTTTCAGGCAGCATAATTACCGGTGAAATGGAAAAGAATGATGCTGGCTAACTCGACGTTTAATGCAATATTATCCGACACTTCGGAGAGAAATTATTTAACCAGGATTAAAGGAAACATACAACTTTTGGCCAATAGATAACGCACGTGTATGAGAGGGCAGCATAGCTTAATGGTTCAGACAGTGGATTAAGACATGCAAGGTCCGCGGTTCCATCCCCGGTGCGGCCACAATAAAGATGAATAGTGTCTTTACGCCAATGGTTCTATTTTGAGTGCATATTTATAACCGAATGACTTCTCAAGCGTAAATTGTGCCTCCCGCTGTAAAATCTATTGAAATTAATTAATCTCTGCTCTCCATACAGGACTGGAGCATATTATTACACTGTGCAAGCAAGAAGTAATTTTTGTTTCATTCTACATTGTCTGATGTGGCAGAAACTTCACACATGTTCATTTTTGGAGTGTAATCTCATCCATATACCAAGAAAGGCTCAATGGCATAGCGCCACCATCTGGCAACAGGAAGTGGCTTTAATTTTACTTGACATCTTCCAATTTGGCTGAAAATGGACAAATATGTTAATTATTGGAGTGTAATCAAATCCATGAACCATACACGGCTCAATATTATACCGCCACCATCTGGCAACAGGAAGTGGCTTAAATTTTACGTGACATCTTCCAATTTGGCTGAAAATGTACAAATATGTTAATTATTGGAGTGAAATCAAATCCATAAACCATACACGGCTCAATATTATAGCGCCACCATCTGGCAATAGGAAGTGAGGCTTATATCATTGATGCATTCCAATAGCAGCAGAAACATCTTCATTGATCAAAGGGGAATTCCTGTGCACACTATACGTTGTCCAGGAAGGTGATTATTTCCAAAGTGTGTACATATTGTGAAACATGTCATTGGCACAACTATGCCACCAAGGCGGTTGCGCCCATGGTGCTTGGGCCCGTTCATTGCTGCTTGCAGCTATATTTATTATTATTATTCTTTTTTTTTCAATGTTTTGTGCATTTTTGAGGTGCTTGCCATGGATGAAAACTCACGGAATTTTGCACACACATCAGAAGTGGTGGCTGTCAGGATCGCTCAGATGCTCAGACCTGGGCGTCGCTGAGGAACTCCACAGCGCCCCCTATCGCATTGTCATCTATTGTGGGCAGGCACTTTGAGCTACGTTCACAAAATTTAGGAGGCATATAGCACTCCTCGGACCAAAAACATTTCTAATTCGCATCTAATCAAATATACAAACAGGAAGTCAGCCATTTTGGATTTTGTGCGTTTTACACGTACTGCACTTTTAAGTACTCCTCCTAGGGGGTTCATCACATTCACACCACCTGTGGTCAGAATGGTCTCAGGATATTCATGATGCTAAATTGCCAGGATATTTTTGATAGCTGAAACGGGACGGTCCTAGGGAGGCGTAGAATTTTTATGTCACGCGGCGCCAACAGGAAGTGGCCGTAATTTCATGGTCTACATTGTCTGATCTGGCTGATATTTTAGAAATATGTTTATTGTTGGAGTATAATCACATCCATATCCCAAGTACGGGTCAATGTTATAGCGCCACCATCTGGCAACAGGAAGTGAGGTCTTTATCATATTTGTATGCCTTCCTGCTAGGGCATTCATCACATTCACACGAAATGTGGTCAGCATGATCTTAGGAAAGTCATGACCATAAGCTGTGAAGGGATTTTTGATATCTCAAACGGTATGGAAATGGCGAGTCGTACAGTACACATATTGCGTGCAAAAAAATTATTTTTTTTTCGACATCGTCCGATCTGGCTGATATTTTATAAATATGTTCACTGTTGGAGTACAATATGAAATATATACATATCAATCGGGGCGTGGCTAGACAGCGCCCCCTATAATTATTATTCTCTTTTTTTTCAATGTATTTAGCATTTTTGAGGTGCTTGCCATGGATGGAAACTCATGGAAATTTGCACACACATGAGAAGTGTTGGCTGTCAGGATGTATCAGATGCTCAGACCTGGGCGTGGCCGAGGGACTCCACAGCGCCCCCTAATGCTTTGTCTTCTATTGTGGACAGGCACTTTGAGCTACCTTCACTTAATTTGGTATGCATGTGGGCCTCCTCTGGACAAACACATTTCTTATTCGCATTGAATCAAATATGTGAACAGGAAGTCAGCCATTTTGAATTTTGTGCATTTTACACGTACTACACTTTTAAGGACTCCTCCTAGGGGGTTCATTGCATTCACACGAAATGGGGTCAAAGTGGTCTGAGGATAGTCATGATACTAATTCCAAAGGATATTTTTGATATCTCAAACGGTATGGTCATGGCGAGGCGTACAATTTTCATGTCACGCCGCGCCAACAGGAAGTAGCCATAAATTCATGGTCTACATTGTCTGATCTGGCTGATATTTTACAAATATGTTCACTGTTAGAGTGTAATCACATCCAAATACCAAGAAGAAATCAATGTTATAGCGCCACCATCTGGCAACGGAAGTGAGGTTTTTATCATGTTTGTATGCGTTCCTGCTAGGGTATTCATCACATTCACACCAAATGTAGTCATCATGATCTTAGAATAGTCCTGACCCTAAATGACGAAAGGATTTTTGATATCTCAAACGGTTTGGCAATGGCGAGGCGTATAATACACACGTTACGCCCAAAAACAGGAAGTGAGCTTAATTCCGTTCTACATCATCTGATCGGGCTGATATTTTACAAATATATTCACTTTTGGAGTGCAATCACATCCATATCCACATTCACCTGGGCGTGGCAACACAGCGCCCCCTATGGCTTTTTTCTAATATTGTGGACATATACTTTCACGTAAATGCACCACGTCTGGTAGCCATAAGGGTCTCCTCAAGACACACACATTTCTCATTTGCATCCCTTAACTTTTCCCAACAGGAAGTGAGCTATTTTGGATTTTGTGTGTTTTTAAGTGTTTTTTAACGTACCAAACTTTGAAATACTCTTCCTAGGGGGTTCATCACATTCACACAAAATGTGGTCAGCATGATATTATAGCCCTGACACACAACTATGAACTGATTTTTAATATCTTGGAATTGTATGGCTCTGGTCAGCCTTAAAATTAACTTGTAATGCTGCCCAAACAGTTTATGTTTTAATACAATTATGTATTAAATAATTTCAAAAAGGTATTAAATTCTACATTGCCTGATTTTGAGGCTAACACTTTTCACATATGTTCATTGTTGGAGTGTCAACACATCCATTAAGCAATAATACTTCGCTATTTTCGCTGGAGACTCATTATATCCAGTCTTAAAACTTCAACGCAAGTCGCAAATGACTCTCCCATTTCTAATACGCGACTGCCATCTACTGGCAAAAGTTGGTATTGCATATATCTTGCAATGACGTTCAATGTTCTTTGGTTTAAAAAAAACCGTGTTGTAGCATTTTAAGGACTCAATACAAAACAGCTGTTCGGAAAGTTAGCTTGAAAATCAAGAAGCCTTATTAAGGAATTCGAGCCGTTTCTATTTCACTTCATTCGGTTGAAGTGAATGCCGTAACCCAATTAAATGTAATTCGCGTCGGAATACACATAATAGCCTACACTGTCAACGTGAAATAAAAATATATAGAGGTTTAAATCGATCCTATATTGGGACATTTGTTATGATGGCTGGTGCAACGGGCATTTTCGGTACCGTTGACCATAATCGAATGCTAGCATTTATATCATTACACTGACCAAGTCCTGTTAAAAAGCACATCACCTTTGTGGAAACAGTGAAGTTGTCTACACAATCTATTCTACTCACAGACTAACTGCGTCGCTGTAACTTCCCCCCATTTCTGATACGGGGATTCCATTTATTGGCAGAAAGTGGAACTTTTATATTTTTCTTCCTTCAAGTGATTTTTCAACGATAGGTTTTTGTTTTTTTTCTAGCGAGCCAGTAGGCATAACGATGTATGATTTACAGCTGCAGCCTACGTGACAAAATGTATTGACAACACCCAGCCCGACGTTTCTTTGCATCTATTTTCATTTTTGAATAGAATATCTGAAATAAATATTAAAGACATTTAATGACTGTCTTTAACTGGCAGGAGAGTAGCATATATTTAAAAGAGTCAAAAGTAAAAAAGAAACGTTAACGTTTGAGATGGCTGTGGTCGAACTCAGTGTTAACATGAGACCGTTATGTTCAACAAAGGTATGGCATGCAGGTCGTTGCGAGATGACGCGCATTGGCTAACAGCAGCCAGCCTGTCCACTGTCAGGTCAGCTACGTTTGTTTACATGAATAGAAAACTTTCAGTTAAATCGCCAGATATGTTAGTTTATTTTGCTTGTCATTAAACACGAATTAAGAGAACATACAATTTCGCTAGGAATTTTTGACTTAATATGAAAATACCGGATTGAGGGCAGAGACTTGGCATCTCCTTTAGATTTGGCTGACCAAATGCGTTTCAGGCAGCATAATTACCGGTGAAATGGAAAAGAATGATGCTGGCTAACTCGACGTTTAATGCAATATTATCCGACACTTCGGAGAGAAATTATTTAACCAGGATGAAAGGAAACATACAACTTTTGGCCAATAGATAACGTACGTGTATAAGAGGGCAGTATAGCTTAATGGTTCAGACAGTGGATTAAGACATGCAAGGTCCGCGGTTCCATCCCCGGTGCGGCCACAATAAAGTTGAATAGTTTCTTTACGCCAATGGTTATATTTTGAGTGCATATTTATAACCGAATGAATTCTCAAGCGTAAATTGTGCCTCCCGCTGTAAAATCTATTGAAATTAATTAATCTCTGCTCTCCATACAGGACTGGAGCATATTATTACACTGTGCAAGCAAGACGTAATTTCTGTTTCATTCTACATTGTCTGATGTGGCAGAAACTTCACACATGTTCATTTTTGGAGTGTAATCTCATCCATATACCAAGAAAGGCTCAATGGCATAGCGCCACCATCTGGCAAAAGGAAGTGGCTTTAATTTTACTTGACATCTTCCAATTTGGCTGAAAATGGACAAATATGTTAATTATTGGAGTGTAATCAAATCCATGAACCATACACGGCTCAATATTATACCGCCACCATCTGGCAACAGGAAGTGGCTTAAATTTTACGTGACATCTTCCAATTTGGCTGAAAATGTAAAAATATGTTAATTATTGGAGTGAAATCAAATCCATAAACCATACACGGCTCAATATTATAGCGCCACCATCTGGCAATAGGAAGTGAGGCTTATATCATTGATGCATTCCAATAGCAGCAGAAACATCTTCATTGATCAAAGGGGAATTCCTGTGCACACTATACGTTGCCAAGGAAGTTGATTATTTCCAAAGTGTGTACATATTGTGAAACATGTCATTGGCACAACTATGCCACCAAGGCGGTTGCGCCCATGGTGCTTGGGCCCGTTCATTGCTGCTTGCAGCTATATTTATTATTATTATTCTTTTTCTTCAGGCAAATGGGCTTTTTTGAGGGCCTTGCCATGCGTAAAAAGTCTTGACATTTTGCCCACACATCAGAAGTGGTTGCTGTCAGGAGCTCTCAGATGCTCAGACCTGGGCGTCGCCGAGGGACTCCACAGCGCCCCCTATCGCATTGTCTTCTATTGTGGGCAGGCACTTTGAGCTACCTAAACCTAATTTGGTGGCCATATAGCGCTCCTCGGTCCAAACACATTTCTCATTCGGATCTAATCAAATATCCAAACAGGAAGTCAGCCATTTTGGATTTTCTGAGTTTTACACGTACTACACTTTTAAGTACTCCTCCTAGGGGGTTCATCGCATTCACACCACCTGTGGTCAGAATGGTCTCAGGATAGTCATGATGCTAAATTGCCAGGATATTTTTGATAGCTCAAACGGGACGGTCATGGGGAGGAGTACAATTTTTATGTCACGCCGCGCCAACAGGAAGTGGCCATAATTTCATGGTCTACATCGTCTGATCTGGCTGATATTTTAGAAATACGTTTATTGTTGGACTATAATCACATCCATATCCCAAGAACAGGTCAATGTTATAGCGCCACCATCTGGCAACAGGAAGTGAGGTCTTTAACATATTTGTATGCATTCCTGCTAGGGCATTCAGCACATTCACACCAAATGCGGTCAGCATGATCTTAAGATAGTCCTTACGCTAAGTTGTGAAGGGATTTTTGATTTCTCAAACGGTATGGAAATGGCGAGTCGTACAGTACACATATTGCGTGCAAAAAAATGACTTTTTTTTCGACATCGTCCGATCTGGCTGATATTTTACAAATATGTTCACTGTAGCAGTACAATATCAGATATATACATATCAATCGGGGCGTGGCTAGACAGCGCCCCCTATAATTATTATTCTCTTTTTTTTCAATGTATTTTGCATTTTTCAGGTGCTTACCATGGATGGAAACTCACAGAATTTTGCACACACATGAGAAGTGTTGGCTGTCAGGATGTATCAGATGCTCAGACCTGGGCGTGGCCAAGGGACTCCACAGCGCCCCCTAATGCTTTGTCTTCTATTGTGGACAGGCACTTTGAGCTACCTTCACCTAATTTGGTATGCATGTGGGGCTCCTCTGAACAAACACATTTCTCATTCGCATTGAATCAAATATGTAAACAGGAAGTCAGCCATTTTGAATTTTGTGCATTTTACACGTACTACACTTTTAAGTACTCCTCCTAGGGGGTTCATTGCATTCACACGAAATGTGGTCAAAGTGGTCTCAGGATAGTCCTGATACTAATTCCATAGGATATTTTTGATATCTCAAACGGTATGGTCATGGCGAGGCGTACAATTTTCATGTCACGCCGCGCCAACAGGAAGTTGCCATAAATTCATGGTCTACATTGTCTGATCTGGCTGATATTTTACAAATATGTTCACTGTTAGAGTGTAATCACATCCAAATACCAAGAAGAAATCAATGTTATAGCGCCACCATCTGGCAACGGACGTGAGGTTTTTATCATGTTTGTATGCGTTCCTGCTAAGGTATTCATCACATTCACACCAAATGTAGTCGTCATGATCTTAGAATAGTTCCGACCCTAAATGACGAAAGGATTTTTGATATCTCAAACGGTTTGGCAATGGCGAGGCGTATAATACACACGTTACGCCCAAAAACAGGAAGTGGGCTTAATTCCGTTCTACATCATCTGATCGGGCTGATATTTTACAAATATATTCACTTTTGGAGTGCAATCACATCCATATCCACATTCATCTGGGCGTGGCTACACAGCGCCCCCTATGGCTTTTTTCTAATATTGTGGACATATACTTTCACGTAAATGCACCACGTCTGGTACGCATAAGGGTCTCCTCAAGACACACACATTTCTCATTTGCATCCCTTAACTTTTCCCAACAGGAAGTGAGCTATTTTGGATTTTGTGTGTTTTTAAGTGTTTTTTCACGTACCAAACTTTGAAATACTCTTCTTAGGGGGTTCATCACATTCACACAAAATGTGGTCAGCATGATATTATAGCCCTGACACACAACTATGAACTGATTTTTAATATCTTGGAATGGTTTGGCTATGGTCAGCCTTAAAATTAACTTGAAATGCTGCCCAAACAGTTCATGTTTTAATACAATTATGTATTAAATAATTTCATAAAGGTATTAAATTCTACATTGCCTGATTTTGAGGCTACAACTTTTCACATATGTTCATTGTTGGAGTGTCATCACATCCATTAAGCAATAATAGTTCACTATTTTCGCTGGAGACTCATTATATCCAGTCTTAAAACTTCAACGCAAGTCGCAAATGACTCTCCCATTTCTAATACGCGACTGCCATCTACTGGCAAAAGTTGGTATTGCATATATCTTCCAATGACGTTCATTACATTACATTACATTATTGGCATTTGGCAGACGCTCTTATCCAGAGCGACGTACAACAAGGCATACCCATAACCAGGGATAAGTTCGCTGAAAGACCCTAGAGGGAAGTACAATTTCAACTGCATGTGAATGTAATGTAATGTTCATTACGGAAAATGGCGCAGATGAGTGGACGTCATGATTAAGTGCATTTATTCTGTGTGTACTTCAACTTCTCCAGTTCGTTTCAATAATCAGCAATATGCGCTTTAGTAAATTCCCGTACTCTAACCATTGCATCTCAAAATGATACATACGTGATGTGTAGTGGCGTAGCCAGGATTCTAAAACTGGGTGTCCTCGTACAATCGATATTAGCATACTGTATCTACGTTCGAGGAAAAAGCAGAAATAACTTGGCTAAACAGACCAACTCCAGGAGCAAGTGTATTTCTTACAATCATATTGGTAAATACATATGCTGTATTGACACTTCTCTTTGTGTTCGTCTGAATATTCAGTGGAGTTTGCATGTTCTCCCCGTGTCTGCGTGGGTTTCCTCCGGGTACTCCGGTTTCCTCCCACAGTCCAAAGACATGCACGTTAGGCTGATTGGAGAGTATAAATTGCACGTTCAATGTTATTTGGTTTAAAAAAAACCGTGTTGTAGCATTTTAAGGACTCAATACAAAACAGCTGTTCGGAAAGTTGGCTTGAAAACCAAGAAGCCTTATTAAGGAATTCGAGCCGTTTCTATTTGACTTCATTCGGTTGAAGTGAATGCCGTAACCCAATTAAATGTAATTCGCGTCGGAATACACATAATAGCCTACACTGTCAACGTGAAATAAAAATATATAGAAGTTTAAATCGATCCTATATTGGGACATTTGTTATGATGGCTGGTGCAACGGGCATTTTCGGTACCGTTGACCATAATCGAATGCTAGCATTTATATCATTACACTGACCAAGGCCTGTTAAAAAGCACATCACCTTTGTGGAAACAGTGAAGTTGTCTACACAATCTATTCTACTCAGAGACTAACTGCGTCGCTGTAACTTCCCCCCATTTCTGATACGGGGATTCCATTTATTGGCAGAAAGTGGAACTTTTATATTTTTCTTCCTTCAACTGATTTTTCAACGATAGGTTTTTGTTTTTTTTCTAGCGAGCCAGTAGGCATAACGATGTATGATTTACAGCTGCAGCCTACGTGACAAAATGTATTGACAACACCCAGCCCGACGTTTCTTTGCATCTATTTTCATTTTTTAATAGAGTATCTGAAATAAATATTAAATACATTTAATGACTGTCTTTAACTGGCAGGAGAGTAGCATATATTTAAAAGAGTCAAAAGTCAAAAAGAAACGTTAACGTTTGAGATGGCTCTGGTCGAACTCTGTGTTAACATGAGACCGTTATGTTCAACAAAGGTATGGCATGCAGGTCGTTGCGAGATGACGCGCATTGGCTAACAGCAGCCAGCCTGTCCACTGTCTGTGTGAGTCAAAAAAACAAGTCAGCTACGTTTGTTTACCTGAATAGAAAACTTTCAGTTAAATCGCCAGATAATTTTAGTTTATTTTGCTTGTCATTAAACACGAATTAAGAGAACATACAATTTCGCTAGGAATTTTTGACTTAATATGAAAATACCGGATTGAGGGCAGAGACTTGGCATCTCCTTTAGATTTGGCTGAACAAATGCGTTTCAGGCAGCATAATTACCGGTGAAATGGAAAAGAATGATGCTGGCTAACTAGACGTTTAATGCAATATTATCCGACACTTAGGAGAGAAATTATTTAACCAAGATAAAAGGAAACATACAACTTTTGGCCAATAGATAGCGTACGTGTATAAGAGGGCAGTATAGTTCAATGGTTCAGACAGTGGATTAAGACATGCAAGGTCCGCAGTTCCATCCCCGGTGCGGCCACAATAAAGTTGAATAGTTTCTTTACGCCAATGGTTTCATCTTGAGTGCATATTTATAACCGAATGACTTCTCAAGCGTAAATTGTGCCTCCCGCTGTAAAATCTATTGAAATTAATTCATCTCTGCTCTCCATACAGGACTGGAGCATATTATTACAATGTGCAAGAAAGAAGTAATTTTTGTTTCATTCTACATTGTCTGATGTGGCTGAAACTTCACACATGTTCATTTTTGGAGTGTAATCTCATCCATATACCAAGAAAGGCTCAATGGAATAGCGCCACCATCTGGCAACAGGAAGTGGCTTTAATTTTACTTGACATCTTCCAATTTGGCTGAAAATGTACAAATATGTTAATTATTGGAGTGTAATCAAATCCATGAACCATACACGGCTCAATATTATAGCGCCACCATCTGGCAATAGGAAGTGAGGCTTATATCATTGATGCATTCCAATAGCAGCAGCAACATCTTCATTGATCAAAGGGGAATTCCTGTGCACACTATACGTTGTCCAGGAAGGTGATTATTTCCAAAGTGTGTACATATTGTGAAACATGTCATTGGCACAACTATGCCACCAAGGCGGTTGCGCCCATGGTGCTTGGGCCCGTTCATTGCTGCTTGCAGCTATATTTAGGGCCCAAGCACCGTAGGGTGCGAAGGACCCTATTGTTATTGGAAGGATTATTATTATTATTAGGGCCCAAGCACCGTAGGGTGCGAAGGACCCTATTGTTATTGGAAGGATTATTATTATTATTATTATTATTATTCTTTTTCTTCAGGCAAATGGGCTTTTTTGAGGGCCTTGCCATGCGTAAAAAGTCTTGACATTTTGCACACACATCAGAAGTGGTTGCTGTCAGGAGCTCTCAGATGCTCAGACCTGGGCGTGGCCGAGGGACTCCACAGCGCCCCCTATCGCATTGTCTTCTATTGTGGGCAGGCACTTTGAGCTACCTGCACCTAATTTGGTGGCCAAATAGCGCTCCTCGTTCCAAACACATTTCTCATTCGGATCTAATCAAATATCCAAACAGGAAGTCAGCCATTTTGGATTTTCTGAGTTTTACACGTACTACACTTTTAAGTACTCCTCCTAGGGGGTTCATCGCATTCACACCAACTGTGGTCAGAATGGTCTCAGGAAAGTCATGATACTAAATTGCCAGGATATTTTTGATAGCTCAAACGGGACAGTCACGGGGAGGATTACAATTTTTATGTCACGCCACGCCAACAGGAAGTGGCCATAATTTCATGGTCTACATTGTCTGATCTGGCTGATATTTTAGAAATTTGTTTATTGTTGGAGTGTAATCACATCCATATCCCAAGAACAGGTCAGTGTTATAGCGCCACCATCTGGCAATAGGAAGTGAGGTCTTTAACATATTTGTATGCATTCCTGCTAGGGCATTCAGCACATTCACACCAAATGCGGTCAGCATGATCGTAAGATAGTCCTTTCGCTAAGTTGTGAAGGGATTTTTGATATCTCAAACGGTATGGAAATGGCGAGTCGTACAGTACACATATTGCGTGCAAAAAAACGACTTTTTTTTCGACATCGTCCGATCTGGCTGATATTTTACAAATATGTTCACTGTAGCAGTACAATATCAGATATATACATATCAATCGGGGCGTGGCTAGACAGCGCCCCCTATAATTATTATTCTCTTTTTTTTCAATGTATTTTGCATTTTTGAGGTGCTTGCCATGGATGGAAACTCACAGAATTTTGCACACACATGAGAAGTGTTGGCTGTCAGGATGTATCAGATGCTCAGACCTGGGCGTGGCCAAGGGACTCCACAGCGCCCCCTAATGCTTTGTCTTCTATTGTGGACAGGCACTTTGAGCTACCTTCACCTAATTTGGTATGCATGTGGGACTCCTCTGGCCAAACACATTTCTCATTCGCATCGAATCAAATATGTAAACAGGAAGTCAGCCATTTTGAATTTTGTGCATTTTACACGTACTACACTTTTAAGTACTCCTCCTAGGGGGTTCATTGCATTCACACGAAATGTGGTCAAATTGGTCTCAGGATAGTCATGATACTAATTCCAAAGGATATTTTTGATATCTCAAACGGTATGGTCATGGCGAGGCGTACAATTTTCATGTCACGCCGCGCCAACAGGAAGTGGCCATAAATTCATGGTCTCCATTGTCTGATCTGGCTGATATTTTACAAATATGTTCACTGTTAGAGTGTAATCACATCCAAATACCAAGAAGAAATCAATGTTATAGCGCCACCATCTGGCAACGGACGTGAGGTTTTTATCATGTTTGTATGCGTTCCTGCTAAGGTATTCATCACATTCACACCAAATGTAGTCATCATGATCTTAGAATAGTCCTGACCCTAAATGACGAAAGGGTTTTTGATATCTCAAACGGTTTGGCAATGGCGAGGCGTATAGTACACACGTTACGCCCAAAAACAGGAAGTGGGCTTAATTCCGTTCTACATCATCTGATCGGGCTGATATTTTACAAATATATTCACTTTTGGAGTGCAATCACATCCATATCCACATTCATCTGGGCGTGGCTACACAGCGCCCCCTATGGCTTTTTTCTAATATTGTGGACATATACTTTCACGTAAATGCACCACGTCTGGTAGGCATAAGGGTCTCCTCAAGACACACACATTTCTCATTTGCATCCCTTAACTTTTCCCAACAGGAAGTGAGCTATTTTGGATTTTGTGTGTTTTTAAGTGTTTTTTCACGTACCAAACTTTGAAATACTCTTCCTAGGGGGTTCATCACATTCACACAAAATGTGGTCAGCATGATATTATAGCCCTGACACACAACTATGAACTGATTTTTAATATCTTGGAATGGTATGGCTATGGTCAGCCTTAAAATTAACTTGTAATGCTGCCCAAATAGGAAAATTATATATTAAATAATTTCAAAAAGGTATTAAATTCTACATTGCCTGATTTTGAGGCTACATCTTTTCACATATGTTCATTGTTGGAGTGTCATCACATCCATTAAGCAATAATAGTTTACTATTTTCGCTGGAGACTCATTATCTCCAGTCTTAAAACTTCAACGCAAGTCGCAACTGACTCTCCCATTTCTAATACGCGACTGCCATCTAGTGGCAAAGGTTAGTATTCTTTCTAATTTTCGGTATTGTTTCTCTTTTTCTTGGATAAAGTGATTTCTCAACGACAAGTTTTGTTTCTTTTTGCGAGCCAGTAACCATAACGATGTATGAGTAACAGCGGCAGCCTACGTGACAAAATGTACTGAAAACACCCAGCCCACAGCAACGTTTTTTCTCATCTATCTTAATTAACTCGATTGAATAACTAAAATAAAAAACAGGCTTTTACTGGCAGGAAAGTATCATATATTTAAAAGATTAACACATATAATGCATATATTGCTTTGACGTTCAATGTTATTTGGATTTAAAAAAAACCGTATTGTAGCATTTTAAGGACTCAATACAAAACAGCTGTTCGGAAAGTTGGCTTGAAAACCAAGAAGCCTTATTAAGGAATTCGAGCCGTTTCTATTTGACTTCATTCGATTGAAGTGAATGCCGTAACCCAATTAAATGTAATTCGCGTCGGAATACACATAATAGCCTACACTGTCAACGTGAAAAAAAAATATATAGAGGTTTAAATCGATCCTGTATTGGGACATTTGTTATGATGGCTGGTGCAACGGGCATTTTCGGTTCCGTTGACCATAATCGAATGCTAGCATTTATATCATTACACTGACCAAGTCCTGTTAAAAAGCACATTTTTGGTTCCTTTGTGGAAACAGTGAAGTTGTCTACACAATCTGTTCTACTCACAGACTAACTGCGTCGCTGTAACTTCCCCCCATTTCTGATACGGCGATTCAATTTATTGGCAGAAAGTGGTACTTTCATTTTTTTCTTCCTTCAAGTGATTTTTCAACGATAGGTTTTTGTTTTTTTCTAGCGAGCCAGTAGGCATAACGATGTATGATTTACAGCTGCAGCCTACGTGACAAAATGTATAGACAACACCCAGCCCGACGTTTCTTTGCATCTATTTTCATTACATGAATTGAATAACTAAAATAAATATTAAAGACAATTAAAGACTTAAAGACAGGCTTTAACTGGCAGGAGAGTATCATATTTTTAAAAGATTAACACATGAAGTCAAAAAGAAACTTTAGCGTCTGAGGTGGCTCTGCTCGAACGCTGTGTTAACATGAGACCGTTTTGTTCAACAAAGGTATCACATGCAGGTCGTTGCGAGATGACACGCACGGGCTAACAGCAGCCAGCCAGTCCACTGTCTGTGTGAGTCAAAAAACAGGTCAGCTACGTTGGTTTACATGAATAGAAAACTTTCAGTTAAATCGCCAGCTATGTTAGTTTATTAGGCTTGTCATTAAACACGAATTAAGAGAACATACAATTTCGCTAGGAATGGTAAATGAATATGAAAATACTGTATTGAGGGCAGAGAGTTGGCATCTCTTTTAGATTTGGCTGAACAAATGCGTTTCAGGCAGCATAATTACCAGTGAAATGGAAAAGAATGATGCAGGTTAACTAGACGTTTCGTGCAATATTATCCGACACTTCGTAGAGAAATTATTAAACCAAGATAAAAGGAGACATTTGGCCAATAGATGGCACCCGTGTATAAGCGGGCAGTATAGCGTAATGGTTAGGGCGGTGGATTAAGGCACGCAAATTCAGCCGTTCTATCCCCGCTGCAGCCACAATGAATTTGAATAGTTTCTTGAAGCCAATTGTTTTCATTTTGAGTGCATGTTTATGGCCTAATGACTTTTCAAGCATAAATTGTGCCTCCCCGTGTAAAAACTATGGAAATTAATTAATCTCTGCTCTCCATACAGGACTGTAGCATGTTATCACAATGTGCAAGCAAGACGTTATTTTTATTTCATTCTACATTGTCTGATGTGGCTGAAACTTCACACGTTCATTTTTGGAGTGTAATCTCATCCATTTTCCAATAAAGGCTAAATGGCAAAGCGCCACCCGCTGGCAACAGGAAGTGAGCCTTATATTGCATTCTTAAGCATTATTTTTCAATGGGTTCATGACATTCACGGTAAATGTGGTCAGCATGATGCTAGGATGGTCCTGACAAAACAGATTTTTGATTTACTGGGATGATATAGCTATGGTCAGGCACATAAAAAACACATCATGCCAGACAAACAGGAAGTGGTCATACTTAAATTCTCCAATGTCTGATGTGACTGCAACTTTACACAGATGCTCAGTGTTGGAGTGTAATCAAATCCATATTCCAAAAACGACTCAATGTTATAGCAGCATCATCTGGAAACAGGAATTGACCTTAATTTCGCTGAACATCTTCCGATGTGGCTGAAAATGTACAAATATGTTTATTTCTGGAGTGTAATCAAATTCAAAAAACATACACGGATCAATAATATAGCGCCACCATCTGGCAACAGGAAGTGAGGCTTATATCATTGATGCATTCCAATAGCAGCGCCAACATCTTCATTGATCAAAGGGAAATTCCTGTGCACACTATACGTTGTCCAGGAAGGTGATTATTTCCAAAGTGTGTACATGTTGTGAAACATGTCATTGGCAGAACTATGCCACCAAGGCGGTTGCCCCCATGGGGCTTGGGCCCGTTCATTGCTGCTTGCAGCTATATTTAGGGCCCAAGCACCGTAGGGTGCGAAGGACCCTATTGTTATTGGAAGGATTATTATTATTATTATTATTATTATTATTATTATTCTTTTTCTTCAGGCAAATGGGCTTTTTTGAGGGCCTTGCCATGCGTAAAAAGTCTTGACATTTTGCCCACACATAAGAAGTGGTTGCTGTCAGGAGCTCTCAGATGCTCAGACCTGGGCGTGGCCGAGGGACTCCACAGCGCCCCCTATCGCATTGTCTTCTATTGTGGGCAGGCACTTTGAGCTACCTGCACCTAATTTGGTGGCCATATAGCGCTCCTCGGTCCAAACACATTTCTCATTCGGATCTAATCAAATATCCAAACAGGAAGTCAGCCATTTTGGATTTTCTGAGTTTTACACGTACTACACTTTTAAGTACTCCTCCTAGGGGGTTCATCACATTCACACCACCTGTGGTCAGAATGGTCTCAGGAGATTCATGATGCTAAATTGCCAGGATATTTTTGATAGCTCAAACGGGACGGTCATGGGGAGGAGTACAATTTTTATGTCACGCCGCGCCAACAGGAAGTGGCCATAATTTCATGGTCTACATTGTCTGATCTGGCTGATATTTTAGAACTTTGTTTATTGTTGGACTATAATCACATCCATATCCCAAGAACAGGTCAATGTTATAGCGCCACCATCTGGCAACAGGAAGTGAGGTCTTTAACATATTTGTATGCATTCCTGCTAGGGCATTCAGCACATTCACACCAAATGCGGTCAGCATGATCTTAAGATAGTCCTTACGCTAAGTTGTGAAGGGATTTTTGATTTCTCAAACGGTATGGAAATGGCGAGTCGTACAGTACACATATTGCGTGCAAAAAAATGACTTTTTTTTCGACATCGTCCGATCTGGCTGATATTTTACAAATATGTTCACTGTAGCAGTACAATATCAGATATATACATATCAATCGGGGCGTGGCTAGACAGCGCCCCCTATAATTATTATTCTCTTTTTTTTCAATGTATTTTGCATTTTTCAGGTGCTTACCATGGATGGAAACTCACAGAATTTTGCACACACATGAGAAGTGTTGGCTGTCAGGATGTATCAGATGCTCAGATCTGGGCGTGGCCAAGGGACTCCACAGCGCCCCCTAATGCTTTGTCTTCTATTGTGGACAGGCACTTTGAGCTACCTTCACCTAATTTGGTCGGCATGTGGGGCTCCTCTGAACAAACACATTTCTCATTCGCATCGAATCAAATATGTAAACAGGAAGTCAGCCATTTTGAATTTTGTGCATTTTACACGTACTACACTTTTAAGTACTCCTCCTAGGGGGTTCATTGCATTCACACGAAATGTGGTCAAAGTGGTCTCAGGATAGTCATGATACTAATTCCAAAGGATATTTTTGATATCTCAAACGGTATGGTCATGGCGAGGCGTACAATTTTCATGTCACGCCGCGCCAACAGGAAGTTGCCATAAATTCATGGTCTACATTGTCTGATCTGGCTGATATTTTACAAATATGTTCACTGTTAGAGTGTAATCACATCCAAATACCAAGAAGAAATCAATGTTATAGCGCCACCATCTGGCAACGGACGTGAAGTTTTTATCATGTTTGTATGCGTTCCTGCTAAGGTATTCATCACATTCACACCAAATGTAGTCATCATGATCTTAGAATAGTCCTGACCCTAAATGACGAAAAGATTTTTGATATCTCAAACGGTTTGGCAATGGCGAGGCGTATAATACACACGTTACGCCCAAAAACAGGAAGTGGGCTTAATTCCGTTCTACATCATCTGATCGGGCTGATATTTTACAAATATATTCACTTTTGGAGTGCAATCACATACATATCCACATTCATCTGGGCGTGGCTACACAGCGCCCCCTATGGCTTTTTTCTAATATTGTGGACATATACTTTCACGTAAATGCACCACGTCTGGTAGGCATAAGGGTCTCCTCAAGACACACACATTTCTCATTTGCATCCCTTAACTTTTCCCAACAGGAAGTGAGCTATTTTGGATTTTGTGTGTTTTTAAGTGTTTTTTCACGTACCAAACTTTGAAATACTCTTCCTAGGGGGTTCATCACATTCACACAAAATGTGGTCAGCATGATGTTATAGCCCTGACACACAACTATGAACTGATTTTTAATATCTTGGAATGGTATGGCTATGGTCAGCCTTAAAATTAACTTGTAATGCTGCCCAAACAGTTCATGTTTTAATACAATTATGTATTAAATAATTTCAAAAAGGTTTTAAATTCTACATTGCCTGATTTTGAGGCTACAACTTTTCACATATGTTCATTGTTGGAGTGTCATCACATCCATTAAGCAATAATAGTTCACTATTTTCGCTGGAGACTCATTATATCCAGTCTTAAAACTTCAACGCAAGTCGCAAATGACTCTCCCATTTCTAATACGCGACTGCCATCTACTGGCAAAAGTTGGTATTGCATATATCTTGCAATGACGTTCAGTGTTATTTGGTTTAAAAAAAACCGTGTTGTAGCATTTTAAGGACTCAATACAAAACAGCTGTTCGGAAAGTTAGCTTGAAAACCAAGAAGCCTTATTAAGGAATTCGAGCCGTTTCTATTTGACTTCATTCGATTGAAGTGAATGCCGTAACCCAATTAAATGTAATTCGCGTCGGAATACACATACTTGCCTACACTGTCAACGTGAAATAAAAATATATAGAGGTTTAAATCGATCCTATATTGGAACATTTGTTATGATGGCTGGTGCAACGGGCATTTTCGGTACCGTTGACCATAATCGAATGCTAGCATTTGTATCATTACACTGACCAAGTCCTGTTAAAAAGCACATTTTTGGTTCCTTTGTGGAAACAGTGAAGTTTGTCTACACAATCTATTCTACTCACAGACTAACTGCGTCGCTGTAACTTCCCCCCATTTCTGATACGGGGATTCAATTTATTGGCAGAAAGTGGAACTTTTATATTTTTCTTCCTTCAAGTGATTTTTCAACGATAGGTTTTTTTTTTTTTCTACCGAGCCAGTAGGCATAACGATGTATGATTTACAGCTGCAGCCTACGTGACAAAATGTATTGACAACACCCAGCCCGACGTTTCTTTGCATCTATTTTCATTATATGAATAGAATATCTGAAATAAATATGAAAGACATTTAATGACTGTCTTTAACTGGCAGGAGAGTAGCATATATTTAAAAAAGTCAAAAGTCAAAAAGAAACGTTAACATTTGAGATGGCTCTGGTCGAACTCTGTGTTAACATGAGACCGTTATGTTCAACAAAGGTATGGCATGCAGGTCGTTGCGAGATGACGCGCATTGGCTAACAGCAGCCAGCCTGTCCACTGTCTGTGTGAGTCAAAAAACAGGTCAGCTACGTTTGTTTACATGAATAGAAAACTTTCAGTTAAATCGCCAGATATGTTAGTTTATTTTGCTTGTCATTAAACACGAATTAAGAGAACATACAATTTCGCTAGGAATTTTTGACTTAATATGAAAATACCGGATTGAGGGCAGAGACTTGGCATCTCCTTTAGATTTGGCTGAACAAATGCGTTTCAGGCAGCATAATTACCGGTGAAATGGAAAAGAATGATGCTGGCTAACTCGACGTTTAATGCAATATTATCCGACACTTCGGAGAGAAATTATTTAACCAAGATAAAAGGAAACATACAACTTTTGGCCTATAGATGGCGTACGTGTATAAGAGGGCAGTAGAGCTTAATGGTTCAGACAGTGGATTAAGACATGCAATGTCCGCGGTTCCATCCCCGGTGCGGCCACAATAAAGTTGAATAGTTTCTTTACGCCAATGGTTTTATTTTGAGTGCATATTTATAACCGAATGACTTCTCAAGCGTAAATTGTGCCTCCCGCTGTAAAATCTATTGAAATGAATTCATCTCTGCTCTCCATACAGGACTGGAGCATATTATTACAATGTGCAAGCAAGAAGTAATTTTTGTTTTATTCTACATTGTCTGATGTGGCAGAAACTTCACACATGTTCATTTTTGGAGTGTAATCTCATCCATATACCAAGAAAGGCTCAATGGCATAGCGCCACCATCTGGCAACAGGAAGTGGCTTTAATTTTACTTGACATCTTCCAATTTGGCTGAAAATGTACAAATATGTTAATTATTGGAGTGTAATCAAATCCATAAACCATACGCGGCTCAATATTATAGCGCCACCATCTGGCAATAGGAAGTGAGGCTTATATCATTGATGCATTCCAATAGCAGCAGCAACATCTTCATTGATCAAAGGGGAATTCCTGTGCACACTATACGTTGTCCAGGAAGGTGATTATTTCCAAAGTGTGTACATATTGTGAAACATGTCATTGGCACAACTATGCCACCAAGGCGGTTGCGCCCATGGTGCTTGGGCCCGTTCATTGCTGCTTGCAGCTATATTTATTATTATTATTCTTTTTTTTTCAATGTTTTGTGCATTTTTGAGGTGCTTGCCATGGATGAAAACTCACGGAATTTTGCACACACATCAGAAGTGGTGGCTGTCAGGATCGCTCAGATGCTCAGACCTGGGCGTCGCTGAGGAACTCCACAGCGCCCCCTATTGCATTGTCATCTATTGTGGGCAGGCACTTTGAGCTACCTTCACAAAATTTAGTACGCATATAGCACTCCTCGGCCTAAACACATTTGTAATTCACATCTAATCAAATATACAAACAGGAAGTCAGCCATTTTGGATTTTGTGCGTTTTACACGTACTGCACTTTTAAGTACTCCTCCTAGGGGGTTCATCACATTCACACCACCTGTGGTCAGAATGGTCTCAGGATATTCATGATGCTAAATTGCCAGGATATTTTTGATAGCTGAAACGGGACGGTCCTAGGGAGGCGTAGAATTTTTATGTCACGCGGCGCCAACAGGAAGTGGCCGTAATTTCATGGTCTACATTGTCTGATCTGGCCGATATTTTAGAAATACGTTTATTGTTGGAGTATAATCACATCCTTCTCCCAAGAACGGGTCAATGTTATAGCGCCACCATCTGGCAACAGGAAGTGAGGTCTTTATCATATTTGTATGCCTTCCTGCTAGGGCATTCATCACATTCACACGAAATGTGGTCAGCATGATCTTAGGATAGTCATGACCATAAGCTGTGAAGGGATTTTTGATATCTCAAACGGTATGGAAATGGCGAGTCGTACAGTACACATATTGCGTGCAAAAAAATGATTTTTTTTTCGACATCGTCCGATCTGGCTGATATTTTATAAATATGTTCACTGTTGGAGTACAATATTAAATATATACATATCAATCGGGGCGTGGCTAGACAGCGCCCCCTATAATTATTATTCTCTTTTTTTTCAATGTATTGTGCATTTTTGAGGTGCTTGCCATGGATGGAAACTCATGGAATTTTGCACACAGATGAGAAGTGTTGGCTGTCAGGATGTATCAGATGCTCAGACCTGGGCGTGGCCGAGGGACTCCACAGCGCCCCCTAATGCTTTGTCTTCTATTGTGGACAGGCACTTTGAGCTACCTTCACCTAATTTGGTATGCATGTGGGCCTCCTCTGGACAAACACATTTCTCATTCGCATCAAATCAAATATGTGAACAGGAAGTCAGCCATTTTGAATTTTGTGCATTTTACACGTACTACACTTTTAAGTACTCCTCCTAGGGGGTTCATTGCATTCACACGAAATGTGGTCAAAGTGGTCTCAGGATAGTCATGATACTAATTCCAAAGGATATTTTTGATATCTCAAACGGTATGGTCATGGCGAGGCGTACAATTTTCATGTCACGCCGCTCCAACAGGAAGTAGCCATAAATTCATGGTCTCCATTGTCTGATCTGGCTGATATTTTACAAATATGTTCACTGTTAGAGTTTAATCACATCCAAATACCAAGAAGAAATCAATGTTATAGCGCCACCATCTGGCAACGGAAGTGTGGTTTTTATCATGTTTGTATGCGTTCCTGCTAGGGTATTCATCACATTCACACCAAATGTAGTCATCATGATCTTAGAATAGTCCTGACCCTAAAGGACAAAAGGATTTTTGATATCTCAAACGGTTTGGCAATGGCGAGGCGTATAATACACACGTTACGCCCAAAAACAGGAAGTGGGCTTAATTCCGTTCTACATCATCTGATCAGGCTGATATTTTACAAATATATTCACTTTTGGAGTGCAATCACATCCATATCCACATTCATCTGGGCGTGGCTACACAGCGCCCCCTATGGCTTTTTTCTAATATTGTGGACATATACTTTCACGTAAATGCACCACGTCTGGTAGCCATAAGGGTCTCCTCAAGACACACACATTTCTCATTTGCATCCCTTAACTTTTCCCAACAGGAAGTGAGCTATTTTGGATTTTGTGTGTTTTTAAGTGTTTTTTCACGTACCAAACTTTGAAATACTCTTCCTAGGGGGTTCATCACATTCACACAAAATGTGGTCAGCAAGATATTATAGCCCTGACACACAACTATGAACTGATTTTTAATATCTTGGAATGGTATGGCTCTGGTCAGCCTTAAAATTAACTTGTAATGCTGCCCAAACAGTTCATGTTTTAATACAATTATGTATTAAATAATTTCAAAAAGGTATTAAATTCTACATTGCCTGATTTTGAGGCTACATCTTTTCACATATGTTCATTGTTGGAGTGTCATCACATCCATTAAGCAATAATAGTTTACTATTTTCGCTGGAGACTCATTATCTCCAGTCTTAAAACTTCAACGCAAGTCGCAACTGACTCTCCCATTTCTAATACGCGACTGCCATCTAGTGGCAAAGGTTAGTATTCTTTCTAATTTTCGGTATTGTTTCTCTTTTTCTTGGATAAAGTGATTTCTCCACGACAAGTTTTGTTTCTTTTTGCGAGCCAGTAACCATAACGATGTATGAGTAACAGCGGCAGCCTACATGACAAAATGTACTGAAAACACCCAGCCCACAGCAACGTTTTTTCTCATCTATCTTAATTAACTCGATTGAATAACTAAAATAAAACACAGGCTTTTACTGGCAGGAAAGTATCATATATTTAAAAGATTAACACATATAATGCATATATTGCTTTGACGTTCAATGTTATTTGGATTTTTAAAAAACCGTATTGTAGCATTTTAAGGACTCAATACAAAACAGCTGTTCGGAAAGTTGGCTTGAAAACCAAGAAGCCTTATTAAGGATTTCGAGCCGTTTCTATTTGACTTCATTCGATTGAAGTGAATGCCGTAACCCAATTAAATGTAATTCGCGTCGGAATACACATAATAGCCTACACTGTCAACGTGAAATAAAAATATATAGAGGTTTAAATCGATCCTGTATTGGGACATTTGTTATGATGGCTGGTGCAACGGGCATTTTCGGTACCGTTGACCATAATCGAATGCTAGCATTTATATCATTACACTGACCAAGTCCTGTTAAAAAGCATTTTTGGTTCCTTTGTGGAAACAGTGAAGTTGTCTACACAATCTGTTCTACTCACAAACTAACTGCGTCGCTGTAACTTCCCCCCATTTCTGATATGGCGATTCAATTTATTGGCAGAAAGTGGTACTTTCATTTTTTTCTTCCTTCAAGTGATTTTTCAACGATAGGTTTTTGTTTTTTTCTAGCGAGCCAGTAGGCATAACGATGTATGATTTACAGCTGCAGCCTACGTGACAAAATGTATTGACAACACCCAGCCCGACGTTTCTTTGCATCTATTTTCATTACATGAATTGAATAACTAAAATAAATATTAAAGACATTTAAAGACTTAAAGACAGGCTTTAACTGGCAGGAGAGTATCATATTTTTAAAACATTAACACATGAAGTCAAAAAGAAACTTTAGCGTCTGAGGTGGCTCTGCTCGAACGCTGTGTTAACATGAGACCGTTTAGTTCAACAAAGATATCACATGCAGGTCGTTGCGAGATGACACGCACGGGCTAACAGCAGCCAGTCAGTCCACTGTCTGTGTGAGTAAAAAAACAGGTCAGCTACGTTGGTTTACATGAATAGAAAACTTTCAGTTAAATCGCCAGCTATGTTAGTTTATTAGGCTTGTCATTAAACACGAATTAAGAGAACATACAATTTCGCTAGGAATGGTAAATTAATATGAAAATACTGTATTGAGGGCAGAGAGTTGGCATCTCTTTTAGATTTGGCTGAACAAATGCGTTTCAGGCAGCATAATTACCAGTGAAATGGAAAAGAATGATGCTGGTTAACTAGACGTTTCGTGCAATATTATCCGACACTTCGTAGAGAAATTATTAAACCAAGATAAAAGGAGACATTTGGCCAATAGATGGCACCCGTGTATAAGCGGGCAGTATAGCGTAATGGTTAGGGCGGTGGATTAAGGCACGCAAATTCAGCCGTTCGATCCCCGCTGCAGCCACAATGAATTTGAATAGTTTCTTGAAGCCAATTGTTTTCATTTTGAGTGCATATTTATGGCCTAATGACTTTTCAAGCATAAATTGTGCCTCCCCGTGTAAAAACTATGGAAATTAATTAATCTCTGCTCTCCATACAGGACTGTAGCATGTTATCACAATGTGCAAGCAAGACGTTATTTTTATTTCATTCTACATTGTCTGATGTGGCTGAAACTTCACACGTTCATTTTTGGAGTGTAATCTCATCCATTTTCCAATAAAGGCTAAATGGCAAAGCGCCACCCGCTGGCAACAGGAAGTGAGCCTTATATTGCATTCTTAAGCATTATTTTTCAATGGGTTCATGACATTCACGGTAAATGTGGTCAGCATGATGCTAGGATGGTCCTGACAAAACAGATTTTTGATTTACTGGGATGATATAGCTATGGTCAGGCACATAAAAAACACATCATGCCAGACAAACAGGAAGTGGTCATACTTAAATTCTCCAATGTCTGATGTGACTGCAACTTTACACAGATGATCAGTGTTGGAGTGTAATCAAATCCATATTCCAAAAACGACTCAATGTTATAGCAGCATCATCTGGAAACAGGAATTGACCTTAATTTCGCTGAACATCTTCCGATGTGGCTGAAAATGTACAAATATGTTTATTTCTGGAGTGTAATCAAATTCAAAAAACATACACGGATAAATAATATAGCGCCACCATCTGGCAACAGGAAGTGAGGCTTATATCATTGATGCATTCCAATAGCAGCGCCAACATCTTCATTGATCAAAGGGAAATTCCTGTGCACACTATACGTTGTCCAGGAAGGTGATTATTTCCAAAGTGTGTACATGTTGTGAAACATGTCATTGGCAGAACTATGCCACCAAGGCGGTTGCCCCCATGGGGCTTGGGCCCGTTCATTGCTGCTTGCAGCTATATTTAGGGCCCAAGCACCGTAGGGTGCGAAGGACCCTATTGTTATTGGAAGGATTATTATTATTATTATTATTAGGGCCCAAGCACCGTAGGGTGCGAAGGACCCTATTGTTATTGGAAGGATTATTATTATTATTATTATTATTATTATTATTATTATTAGGGCCCAAGCACCGTAGGGTGCGAAGGACCCTATTGTTATTGGAAGGATTATTATTATTATTATTATTATTATTATTATTATTATTATTATTCTTTTTTTTTCAATGTTTTGTGCATTTTTGAGGTGCTTGCCATGGATGAAAACTCACAGAATTTTGCACACACATCAGAAGTGGTGGCTGTCAGGTTGTCTCAGATGCGCAGACCTGGGCGTGGCTGAGGGACTCCACAGCGCCCCCTATCGCATTGTCATCTATTGTGGGCAGGCACTTTGAGCTACCTTCACAAAATTTAGTACGCATATAGCACTCCTCGGTCCAAACACATTTCTCATTCGCATCTAATCAAATATACAAACAGGAAGTCAGCCATTTTGGATTTTGTGCGTTTTACACGTACTGCACTTTTAAGTACTCCTCCTAGGGGGTTCATCACATTCACACCACATGTGGTCAGAATGGTCTGAAGATATTCATGATGCTAAATTGCCAGGATATTTTTGATAGCTCAAACGGGACGGTCCTGGGGAGGCGTAGAATTTTTATGTCACGCCACGCCAACAGGAAGTGGCCGTAATTTCATGGTCTCCATCGTCTGATCTGGCTGATATTTTAGAAATACGTTTAGTGTTGGAGTATAATCACATCCATATCCCAAGAACGGGTCAATGTTATAGCGCCACCATCTGGCAACAGGAAGTGAGGTCTTTATTATATTTGTATGCCTTCCTGCTAGGGCATTCATCACATTCACACGAAATGTGGTCCGCATGATCTTAGGATAGTCATGACCATAAGCTGTGAAGGGATTTTTGATATCTCAAACGGTATGGAAATGGCGAGTCGTACAGTACACATATTGCGTGCAAAAAAATGACTTTTTTTTTGACATCGTCCGATCTGGCTGATATTTTACAAATATGTTCACTGTTGGAGTACAATATGAAATATATACATATCAATCGGGGCGTGGCTAGACAGCGCCCCCTATAATTATTATTCTCTTTTTTTTCAATGAATTTTGCATTTTTGAGGTGCTTGCCATGGATGAAAACTCACGGAATTTTGCACACACATGAGAAGTGTTGGCTGTCAGGATGTATCAGATGCTCAGACCTGGGCGTGGCCGAGGGACTCCACAGCGCCCCCTAATGCTTTGTCTTCTATTGTGGACAGGCACTTTGAGCTACCTTCACCTAATTTGGTGTGCATGTGGGCCTCCTCTGGACAAACACATTTCTCATTCGCATCGAATGAAATATGTGAACAGGAAGTCAGCCATTTTGAATTTTGTGCATTTTACACGTACTACACTTTTAAGTACTCCTCCTAGGGGGTTCATTGCATTCACACGACATGTGGTCAAATTGGTCTCAGGATAGTCATGATACTAATTCTGAAGGATATTTTTGATATCTCAAACGGTATGGTCATGGCGAGGCGTACAATTTTCATGTCACGCCGCGCCAACAGGAAGTAGCCATAAATTCATGGTCTACATTGTCTGATCTGGCTGATATTTTACAAATATGTTCACTGTTAGAGTGTAATCACATCCATATACCAAGAATAAATCAATGTTATAGCGCCACCATCTGGCAACGGAAGTGAGGTTTTTATCATGTTTGTATGCGTTCCTGCTAGGGTATTCATCACATTCACACCAAATGTAGTCATCATGATCTTAGAATAGTCCTGACCCTAAATGACGAAAGGATTTTTGATATCTCAAACGGTTTGGCAATGGCGAGGCGTATAATACACACGTTACGCCCAAAAACAGGAAGTGGGCTTAATTCCGTTCTACATCATCTGATCGGGCTGATATTTTACAAATATATTCACTTTTGGAGTGCAATCACATCCATATCCACATTCATCTGGGCGTGGCTACACAGCGCCCCCTATGGCTTTTTTCTAATATTGTGGACATATACTTTCACGTAAATGCACCACGTCTGGTAGGCATAAGGGTCTCCTCAAGACACACACATTTCTCATTTGCATCCCTTAAGTTTTCCCTACAGGAAGTGAGCTATTTTGGATTTTGTGTGTTTTTAAGTGTTTTTTCACGTACCAAACTTTGAAATACTCTTCCTAGGGGGTTCATCACATTCACACAAAATGTGGTCAGCATGATATTATAGCCCTGACACACAACTATTAACTGATTTTTAATATCTTGGAATGGTATGGCTATGGTCAGCCTTAAAATTAACTTGAAATGCTGCCCAAACAGTTCATGTTTTAATACAATTATGTATTAAATAATTTCATAAAGGTATTAAATTCTACATTGCCTGATTTTGAGGCTACAACTTTTCACATATGTTCATTGTTGGAGTGTCATCACATCCATTAAGCAATAATAGTTCACTATTTTCGCTGGAGACTCATTATATCCAGTCTTAAAACTTCAACGCAAGTCGCAAATGACTCTCCCATTTCTAATACGCGACTGCCATCTACTGGCAAAAGTTGGTATTGCATATATCTTGCAATGACGTTCAATGTTATTTGGTTTAAAAAAAACCGTGTTGTAGCATTTTAAGGACTCAATACAAAACAGCTGTTCGGAAAGTTAGCTTGAAAATCAAGAAGCCTTATTAAGGAATTCGAGCCGTTTCTATTTGACTTCATTCGGTTGAAGTGAATGCCGTAACCCAATTAAATGTAATTCGCGTCGGAATACACATAATAGCCTACACTGTCAACGTGAAATAAAAATATATAGAGGTTTAAATCGATCCTATATTGGGACATTTGTTATGATGGCTGGTGCAACGGGCATTTTCGGTACCGTTGACCATAATCGAATGCTAGCATTTATATAATTACACTGACCAAGTCCTGTTAAAAAGCACATCACCTTTGTGGAAACAGTGAAGTTGTCTACACAATCTATTCTACTCACAGACTAACTGCGTCGCTGTAACTTCCCCCCATTTCTGATACGGGGATTCCATTTATTGGCAGAAAGTGGAACTTTTATATTTTTCTTCCTTCAAGTGATTTTTCAACGATAGGTTTTTTTTTTTTTTCTAGCGAGCCAGTAGGCATAACGATGTATGATTTACAGCTGCAGCCTACGTGACAAAATGTATTGACAACACCCAGCCCGACGTTTCTTTGCATCTATTTTCATTTTTGAATAGAATATCTGAAATAAATATTAAAGACATTTAATGACTGTCTTTAACTGGCAGGAGAGTAGCATATATTTAAAAGAGTCAAAAGTCAAAAAGAAACGTTAACGTTTGAGATGGCTGTGGTCGAACTCTGTGTTAACATGAGACCGTTATGTTCAACAAAGGTATGGCATGCAGGTCGTTGCGAGATGACGCGCATTGGCTAACAGCAGCCAGCCTGTCCACTGTCTGTGTGAGTCAAAAAAACAGGTCAGCTACGTTTGTTTACATGAATAGAAAACTTTCAGTTAAATCGCCAGATATGTTAGTTTATTTTGCTTGTCATTAAACACGAATTAAGAGAACATACAATTTCGCTAGGAATTTTTGACTTAATATGAAAATACCGGATTGAGGGCAGAGACTTGGCATCTCCTTTAGATTTGGCTGAACAAATGCGTTTCAGGCAGCATAATTACCGGTGAAATGGAAAAGAATGATGCTGGCTAACTCGACGTTTAATGCAATATTATCCGACACTTCGGAGAGAAATTATTTAACCAGGATTAAAGGAAACATACAACTTTTGGCCAATAGATGGCGTACGTGTATAAGAGGGCAGTATAGCTTAATGGTTCAGACAGTGGATTAAGACATGCAATGTCCGCGGTTCCATCCCCGGTGCGGCCACAATAAAGATGAATAGTTTCTTTACGCCAATGGTTCTATTTTGAGTGCATATTTATAACCGAATGACTTCTCAAGCGTAAATTGTGCCTCCCGCTGTAAAATCTATTGAAATTAATTCATCTCTGCTCTCCATACAGGACTGGAGCATATTATTACACTGTGCAAGCAAGAAGTAATTTTTTTTTCATTCTACATTGTCTGATGTGGCAGAAACTTCACACATGTTCATTTTTGGAGTGTAATCTCATCCATATACCAAGAAAGGCTCAATGGCATAGCGCCACCATCTGGCAACAGGAAGTGGCTTTAATTTTACTTGACATCTTCCAATTTGGCTGAAAATGGACAAATATGTTAATTATTGGAGTGTAATCAAATCCATGAACCATACACGGCTCAATATTATACCGCCACCATCTGGCAACAGGAAGTGGCTTAAATTTTACGTGACATCTTCCAATTTGGCTGAAAATGTACAAATATGTTAATTATTGGAGTGAAATCAAATCCATGAACCATACACGGCTCAATATTATAGCGCCACCATCTGGCAATAGGAAGTCAGGCTTATATCATTGATGCATTCCAATAGCAGCAGAAACATCTTCATTGATCAAAGGGGAATTCCTGTGCACACTATACGTTGTCCAGGAAGGTGATTATTTCCAAAGTGTGTACATGTTGTGAAACATGTCATTGGCACAACTATGCCACCAAGGCGGTTGCGCCCATGGTGCTTGGGCCCGTTCATTGCTGCTTGCAGCTATATTTATTCTTTTTCTTCAGGCAAATGGGCTTTTTTGAGGGCCTTGCAATGCGTAAAAAGTCTTGACATTTTGCTCACACATCAGAAGTGGTTGCTGTCAGGAGCTCTCAGATGCTCAGACCTGGGCGTGGCCGAGGGACTCCACAGCGCCCCCTATCGCATTGTCTTCTATTGTGGGCAGGCACTTTGAGCTACCTTCACCTAATTTGGTGGCCATATAGCGCTCTTCGGTCCAAACACATTTCTCATTCGGATCTAATCAAATATCCAAACAGGAAGTCAGCCATTTTGGATTTTCTGAGTTTTACACGTACTACACTTTTAAGTACTCCTCCTAGGGGGTTCATCGCATTCACACCACCTGTGGTCAGAATGGTCTCAGGATAGTCATGATGCTAAATTGCCAGGATATTTTTGATAGCTCAAACGGGACGGTCATGGGGAGGAGTACAATTTTTATGTCACGCCGCGCCAACAGGAAGTGGCCATAATTTCATGGTCTACATCGTCTGATCTGGCTGATATTTTAGAAATACGTTTATTGTTGGACTATAATCACATCCATATCCCAAGAACAGGTCAATGTTATAGCGCCACCATCTGGCAACAGGAAGTGAGGTCTTTAACATATTTGTATGCATTCCTGCTAGGGCATTCAGCACATTCACACCAAATGCGGTCAGCATGATCTTAAGATAGTCCTTACGCTAAGTTGTGAAGGGATTTTTGATTTCTCAAACGGTATGGAAATGGCGAGTCGTACAGTACACATATTGCGTGCAAAAAAATGACTTTTTTTTCGACATCGTCTGATCTGGCTGATATTTTACAAATATGTTCACTGTAGCAGTACAATATCAGATATATACATATCAATCGGGGCGTGGCTAGACAGCGCCCCCTATAATTATTATTCTCTTTTTTTTCAATGTATTTTGCATTTTTGAGGTGCTTACCATGGATGGAAACTCACAGAATTTTGCACACACATGAGAAGTGTTGGCTGTCAGGAAGTATCAGATGCTCAGACCTGGGCGTGGCCAAGGGACTCCACAGCGCCCCCTAATGCTTTGTCTTCTATTGTGGACAGGCACTTTGAGCTACCTTCACCTAATTTGGTACGCATGTGGGGCTCCTCTGAACAAACACATTTCTCATTCGCATCAAATCAAATATGTAAACAGGAAGTCAGCCATTTTGAATTTTGTGCATTTTACACGTACTACACTTTTAAGTACTCCTCCTAGGGGGTTCATTGCATTCACACGAAATGTGGTCAAAGTGGTCTCAGGATAGTCATGATACTAATTCCACAGGATATTTTTGATATCTCAAACGGTATGGTCATGGCGAGGCGTACAATTTTCATGTCACGCCGCGCCAACAGGAAGTTGCCATAAATTCATGGTCTACATTGTCTGATCTGGCTGATATTTTACAAATATGTTCACTGTTAGAGTGTAATCACATCCAAATACCAAGAAGAAATCAATGTTATAGCGCCACCATCTGGCAACGGACGTGAGGTTTTTATCATGTTTGTATGCGTTCCTGCTAAGGTATTCATCACATTCACACCAAATGTTGTCGTCATGATCTTAGAATAGTTCCGACCCTAAATGACGAAAGGATTTTTGATATCTCAAACGGTTTGGCAATGGCGAGGCGTATAATACACACGTTACGCACAAAAACAGGAAGTGGGCTTAATTCCGTTCTACATCATCTGATCGGGCTGATATTTTACAAATATATTCACTTTTGGAGTGCAATCACATCCATGTCCACATTCATCTGGGCGTGGCTACACAGCGCCCCCTATGGCTTTTTTCTAATATTGTGGACATATACTTTCACGTAAATGCACCACGTCTGGTAGGCATAAGGGTCTCCTCAAGACACACACATTTCTCATTTGCATCCCTTAACTTTTCCCAACAGGAAGTGAGCTATTTTGGATTTTGTGTGTTTTTAAGTGTTTTTTCACGTACCAAACTTTGAAATACTCTTCTTAGGGGGTTCATCACATTCACACAAAATGTGGTCAGCATGATATTATAGCCCTGACACACAACTATGAACTGATTTTTAATATCTTGGAATGGTATGGCTATGGTCAGCCTTAAAATTAACTTGAAATGCTGCCCAAACAGTTCATGTTTTAATACAATTATGTATTAAATAATTTCATAAAGGTATTCAATTCTACATTGCCTGATTTTGAGGCTACAACTTTTCACATATGTTCATTGTTGGAGTGTCATCACATCCATTAAGCAATAATAGTTCACTATTTTCGCTGGAGACTCATTATATCCAGTCTTAAAACTTCAACGCAAGTCGCAAATGACTCTCCCATTTCTAATACGCGACTGCCATCTACTGGCAAAAGTTGGTATTGCATATATCTTGCAATGACGTTCAATGTTATTTGGTTTAAAAAAAACCGTGTTGTAGCATTTTAAGGACTCAATACAAAACAGCTGTTCGGAAAGTTAGCTTGAAAATCAAGAAGCCTTATTAAGGAATTCGAGCCGTTTCTATTTGACTTCATTCGGTTGAAGTGAATGCCGTAACCCAATTAAATGTAATTCGCGTCGGAATACACATAATAGTCTACACTGTCAACGTGAAATAAAAATATATAGAGGTTTAAATCGATCCTATATTGGGACATTTGTTATGATGGCTGGTGCAACGGGCATTTTCGGTACCGTTGACCATAATCGAATGCTTGCATTTATATCATTACACTGACCAAGTCCTGTTAAAAAGCACATCACCTTTGTGGAAACAGTGAAGTTGTCTACACAATCTATTCTACTCACAGACTAACTGCGTCGCTGTAACTTCCCCCCATTTCTGATACGGGGATTCCATTTATTGGCAGAAAGTGGAACTTTTATATTTTTCTTCCTTCAAGTGATTTTTCAACGATAGGTTTTTGTTTTTTTTCTAGCGAGCCAGTAGGCATAACGATGTATGATTTACAGCTGCAGCCTACGTGACAAAATGTATTGACAACACCCAGCCCGACGTTTCTTTGCATCTATTTTCATTTTTGAATAGAATATCTGAAGTAAATATTAAAGACATTTAATGACTGTCTTTAACTGGCAGGAGAGTAGCATATATTTAAAAGAGTCAAAAGTCAAAAAGAAACGTTAACGTTTGAGATGGCTCTGGTCGAACTCTGTGTTAACATGAGACCGTTATGTTCAACAAAGGTATGGCATGCAGGTCGTTGCGAGATGACGCGCATTGGCTAACAGCAGCCAGCCTGTCCACTGTCTGTGTGAGTCAAAAAAACAGGTCAGCTACGTTTGTTTACATGAATAGAAAACTTTCAGTTAAATCGCCAGATATGTTAGTTTATTTTGCTTGTCATTAAACACGAATTAAGAGAACATACAATTTCGCTAGGAATTTTTGACTTAATATGAAAATACCGGATTGAGGGCAGAGACTTGGCATCTCCTTTAGATTTGGCTGAACAAATGCGTTTCAGGCAGCATAATTACCGGTGAAATGGAAAAGAATGATGCTGGGTAACTCGACGTTTAATGCAATATTATCCGACACTTCGGAGAGAAATTATTTAACCAGGATGAAAGGAAACATACAACTTTTGGCCAATAGATAACGTACGTGTATAAGAGGGCAGTATAGCTTAATGGTTCAGACAGTGGATTAAGACATGCAAGGTCCGCGGTTCCATCCCCGGTGCGGCCACAATAAAGTTGAATAGTTTCATTACGCCAATGGTTTTATTTTGAGTGCATATTTATAACCGAATGACTTCTCAAGCGTAAATTGTGCCTCCCGCTGTAAAATCTATTGAAATTAATTAATCTCTGCTCTCCATACAGGACTGGAGCATATTATTACACTGTGCAAGCAAGAAGTAATTTTTGTTTCATTCTACATTGTCTGATGTGGCAGAAACTTCACACATGTTCATTTTTGGAGTGTAATCTCATCCATATACCAAGAAAGGCTCAATGGCATAGCGCCACCATCTGGCAACAGGAAGTGGCTTTAATTTTACTTGACATCTTCCAATTTGGCTGAAAATGTACAAATATGTTAATTATTGGAGTGTAATCAAATCCATGAACCATACACGGCTCAATATTATACCGCCACCATCTGGCAACAGGAAGTGGCTTAAATTTTACTTGACATCTTCCAATTTGGCTGAAAATGTACAAATATGTTAATTATTGGAGTGAAATCAAATCCATAAACCATACACGGCTCAATATTATAGCGCCACCATCTGGCAATAGGAAGTGAGGCTTATATCATTGATGCATTCCAATAGCAGCAGAAACATCTTCATTGATCAAAGGGGAATTCCTGTGCACACTATACGTTGTCCAGGAAGGTGATTATTTCCAAAGTGTGTACATACTGTGAAACATGTCATTGGCACAACTATGCCACCAAGGCGGTTGCGCCCATGGTGCTTGGGCCCGTTCATTGCTGCTTGCAGCTATATTTATTATTATTATTCTTTTTCATCAGGCAAATGGGCTTTTTTGAGGGCCTTGCCATGCGTAAAAAGTCTTGACATTTTGCACACACATCAGAAGTGGTTGCTGTCAGGAGCTCTCAGATGCTCAGACCTGGGCGTGGCCGAGGGACTCCACAGCGCCCCCTATCGCATTGTCTTCTATTGTGGGCAGGCACTTTGAGCTACCTGCACCTAATTTGGTGGCCAAATAGCGCTCCTCGATCCAAACACATTTCTCATTCGGATCTAATCAAATATCCAAACAGGAAGTCAGCCATTTTGGATTTTCTGAGTTTTACACGTACTACACTTTTAAGTACTCCTCCTAGGGGGTTCATCGCATTCACACCAACTGTGGTCAGAATGGTCTCAGGATAGTCATGATGCTAAATTGCCAGGATATTTTTGATAGCTCAAACGGGACAGTCACGGGGAGGATTACAATTTTTATGTCACGCCACGCCAACAGGAAGTGGCCATAATTTCATGGTCTACATTGTCTGATCTGGCTGATATTTTAGAAATTTGTTTATTGTAGGAGTGTAATCACATCCATATCCCAAGAACAGGTCAGTGTTATAGCGCCACCATCTGGCAATAGGAAGTGAGGTCTTTAACATATTTGTATGCCTTCCTGCTAGGGCATTCATCACATTCACACCAAATGTGGTCAGCATGATCTTAGGATAGTCATGATCATAAGCTGTGAAGGGATTTTTGATATCTGAAACGGTATGGAAATGGCGAGTCGTACAGTACACATATTGCGTGCAAAAAAATGACTTTTTTTTCGACATCGTCCGATCTGGCTGATATTTTACAAATATGTTCACTGTTGGAGTACAATATGAAATATCTACATATCAATCGGGGCGTGGCTAGACAGCGCCCCCTATAATTATTATTCTCTTTTTTTTCAATGTATTTTGCATTTTTGAGGTGCTTGCCATGGATGAAAACTCACAGAATTTTGCACACACATGAGGAGTTGTGGCTTTCAGGATATATTAGATCCGCAGACCTGGGCGTGGCCAAGGGACTCCACAGCGCCCCCTAATGCTTTGTCTTCTATTGTGGACAGGCACTTTGAGCTACCTTCACCTAATTTGGTATGCATGTGGGGCTCTTCTGGAGAAACACATTTCTCTTTTGCATCGAATCAAATATGTGAACAGGAAGTCAGCCATTTTGAATTTTGTGCGTTTTACACGTACTACACTTTTAAGTACTCCTCCTAGGGGGTTCATTGTATTCACACGAAATGTGGTCAAAGCGGTCTCAGGATAGTCATGATACTAATTCCAAAGGATATTTTTGATATCTCAAACGGTATGGTCATGGCGAGGCGTACAATTTTCATGTCACGCCGCGCCAACAGGAAGTAGCCATAAATTCATGCTCTACATTGTCTGATCTGACTGATATTTTACAAATATGTTCACTGTTAGAGTTTAATCACATCCATATACCAAGAAGATATCAATGTTATAGCGCCACCATCTGGCAACGGAAGTGACGTTTTTATCATGTTTGTATGTGTTCCTGCTAGGGTATTCATCACATTCACACCAAATGTAGTCATCATGATCTTAGAATAGTCCTGACCCTAAATGACGAAAGGATTTTTGATATCTCCAACGGTTTGGCAATGGCGATGCATATAATACACACGTTACGCCCAAAAACAGGAAGTGGGTTTAATTCCGTTCTACATCATCTGATCGGGCTGATATTTTACAAATATATTCACTTTTGGCGTGCAATCACATCCATATCCACATTCATCTGGGCGTGGCTACACAGCGCCCCCTATGGCTCTTTTCTAATATTGTGGACATATACTTTCACGTAAATGCACCACATCAGGTAGGCATATGGGTCTCCTCAAGACACACACATTTCTCATTTGCATCCCTTAATTTTTCCCAACAGGAAGTGAGCTATTTTGGATTTTGTGTGTTTTTAAGTGTTTTTTCACGTACCAAAGTTTGAAATACTCTTCCTAGGGGGTTCATCACATTCACACAAAATGTGGTCAGCATGATATTATAGCCCTGACACACAACTATGAACTGATTTTTAATATCTTGGAATGGTATGGCTATGATCAGCCTTAAAATTAACTTGTAATGCTGCCCAAACAGGAAAATTATGTATTAAATAATTTCAAAAAGGTATTGAATTCTACATTGCCTGATTTTGAGGCTACAACTTTTCACATATGTTCATTGTTGGAGTGTCATCACATGCATTAAGCAATAATAGTTCACTATTTTCGCTGGAGACCCATTATATCCAGTCTTAAAACTTCAACGCAAGTCGCAACTGACTCTCCCATTTCTAATACGCGACTGCCATCTACTGCCAAAGATTGGTATTGTTTCTCTTTTTCTTGGATAAAGTGATTGTTTCTTTTTGCGAGCCAGTAACCATAACGATGTATGAGTAACAGCGGCAGCCTACGTGACAAAATGTACTGACAACACCCAGCCCACAGCAATGTTTTTTTCTCATCTACCTTAATTATATGTATTGAATAACTAAAATAAAAGACAGGCTTTTACTGGCAGGAAAGAATTATATATTTAAAAGATTAACACATATAATGCATATCTTGCATTGACGTTCAATGTTATTTGGTTTAAAAAAAAAAACGTAGTGTAGCATTTTAAGGACTCAACACAAAACAGCTGTTCGGAAAGTTGGCTTGAACACCAAGAAGCCTTATTAAGGAATTCGAGCCGTTTCTATTTGACTTCATTCGATTGAAGTGAATGCCGTAACCCAATTAAATGTAATTCGCGTCGGAATACACATAATAGCCTACACTGTCAACGTGAAATAAAAATATATAGAGGTTTAAATCGATCCTATATTGGGACATCTGTTATGATGGCTGGTGCAACGGGCATTTTCGGTACCGTTGACCATAATCGAATGCTAGCATTTATATCATTACACTGACCAATTCCTGTTAAAAAGCACATTTTTGGTTCATTTGTGGAAACAGTGAATTTGTCTACACAATCTATTCTACTCACAGACTAACTGCGTCGCTGTAACTCCCCCTCATTTCTGATACGGGGATTCCATTTATTGGCAAAAAGTGGTACTTTGATTTTTTTCTTCCTTCAAGTGATTTTTCAACGATAGGTTTTTGTTTTTTTCAAGCGAGCCAGTAGGCATAACGATGTGTGATTTACAGCTGCAGTCTACGTGACAAAATGTATTGACAACACCCGGCCCGACGTTTCTTTGCATCTATTTTCATTATATGAATTGAATAACTAAAATAAATATTAAAGACATTTAAAGACTTAAAGACAGGCTTTAACTGGCAGGAAAGTATCATATATTTAAAAGATTAACACATATAATGCATATCTTGCATTGACGTTCAATGTTATTAGGTTTTAAAAAAAACGTATTGTAGCATTTTAAGTTCTCAATACAAAACAGCTGTTCGGAAAGTTAGCTTGAAAACCAAGAAGCCTTTTTCAGGAATTCGAGCCGTTTCTATTTGACTTCATTCGATTGAAGTGAATGCCGTAACCCAATTAAATGTAATTCGCGTCGGAATACACGTAATAGCTTACACTGTCAACGTGAAATAAAAATATATAGAGGTTTAAATCGATCCTATATTGGGACATTTGTTATCATGGCTGGTGCAACGGGCATTTTCGGTACCGTTGACCATAATCGAATGCTACCATTTATATCATTACATTTTTGCTTCCTTTGTGGAAACAGTGAAGTTGTCTACACAATCTATTCTACTCACAGCCTAACTGCGTCGCTGTAACTCCCCCCCATTTCTGATACGGGGATTCCATTTATTGGCAAAAAATGGTACTTTGATTTTTTTTCTTCCTTCAAGTGATTTTTCAACGATAGGTTTTTGTTTTTTTCAAGCGAGCCAGTAGGCATAATGATGTATGATTTACAGCTGCAGTCTACGTGACAAAATGTATTGACAACACCCAGCCCGACGTTTCTTTGCATCTATTTTCGTTATATGAATTGAATATCCAAAATGAATTCTAAAGACATTTAATGACTGTCTTTAACTGGCAGGAGAGTATCATATATTTAAAAGAGTAAAACATGAAGTCAAAAATAAACTTTAACGTTTGAGGTGGCTCTGCTCGAATGCTGTGTTAACATGAGACCGTTATGTTCAACAAAGGTATCGTATGCAGGTCGTTGCGAGATGACAGGCATGGGCTCACAGCAGCCAGCCTGTCCACTGTCTGTGTGAGTCAAAAAACAGGTCAGCTACGTTGGTTTACATGAATAGAAAACTTTCAGTTCAATCGCCAGCTATGTTAGTTTATTTTGCTTGTCATTAAACACGAATTAAGAGAACATACAATTTCGCTAGGAATTTTTGACTTAATATGAAAATACCGGATTGAGGGCAGAGACTTGGCATCTCCTTTAGATTTGGCTGAACAAATGCGTTTCAGGCAGCATAATAACCGGTGAAATGGAAAAGAATGATGCTGGCTAACTAGACGTTTAATGCAATATTATCCGACACTTCGGAGATAAATGATTTAACCAAGATAAAGGAAACATACAACTTTTGGCCAATAGACGACGTACGTGTATAAGAGGGCAGTATAGCTTAATGGTTCAGGCAGTGGATTAAGACATGCAAGGTCCGCGGTTCCATGCCCGGTATGGCCACAATAAAGTTGAATAGTTTCTTTTCCCAAAGGTTTTTTTTTTGAGTGCATATTCATAACGGAATGACTTCTCAAGCATAAATTGTGCCTCCCGCTGTAAAATCTATGGAAATTAATTCATCTCTGCTCTCCATACAGGACTGGAGCATGTTATCACAATGTGCAAGCAAGAAGTTATTTTTGTTTCATTCTACATTGTCTGATGTGGCTGAAACTTCACACATGTTCATTTTTGGAGTGTAATCTCATCCATATACCAATAAAGGCTCAATGGCATAGCGCCACCTTCTGGCAACAGGAAGTTTCCATAATTTCACTCGACATCTTCCAATGTGGCTGAAAATGAAGAAATATTTTGATTATTGGAGTGTAATTAAATCCGTATACCAAAAATTGGCTCAATGTTATAGCGCCACCATCTGGCAACAGGAAGTGGCTTTAATTTTACTCGACATCTTCCAAATTGGCTGAAAATGTACAAATATGTTAATTATTGGAGTGGAATCAAATCCATAAACCACATACGGCTCAATATTATAGTGCCACCATATGGCAATAGGAAGTGAGGCTTATATCATTGATGCATTCCAATTGCAACAGCAACATCTTCATTGATCAAAGGGGAATTCCTGTGCACACTATACGTTGTCCAGGAAGGTGATTATTTCCAAAGTGTGTACATATTGTGAAACATGTCATTGGCACAACTATGCCACGAAGGCGGTTGCGCCCATGGTGCTTGGGCCCGTTCATTGCTGCTTGCAGCTATATTTATTATTATTATTCTTTTTCTTCAGGCAAATGGGCTTTTTTGAGGGCCTTGCCATGCGTAAAAAGTCTTGACATTTTGCACACACATCAGAAGTGGTTGCTGTCAGGAGCTCTCAGATGCTCAGACCTGGGCGTGGCCGAGGGACTCCACAGCGCCCCCTATCGCATTGTCTTCTATTGTGGGCAGGCACTTTGAGCTACCTGCACCTAATTTGGTGGCCATATAGCGCTCCTCGGTCCAAACACATTTCTAATTCGGATCTAATCAAATATCCAAACAGGAAGTCAGCCATTTTGGATTTTCTGAGTTTTACACGTAGTACACTTTTAAGTACTCCTCCTAGGGGGTTCATCGCATTCACACCAACTGTGGTCAGAATGGTCTCACGATAGTCATGATGTTAAATTGCCAGGATATTTTTGATAGCTCAAACAGGACGGTCATGGGGAGGAGTACAATTTTTATGTCACGCCGCGCCAACAGGAAGTGGCCATAATTTCATGGTCTACATTGTCTGATCTGGCTGATATTTTAGAAATTTGTTTATTGTTGGAGTGTAATCACATCAATATCCCAAGAACAGGTCAATGTTATAGCGCCACCATCTGGCAATAGGAAGTGAGGTCTTTAACATATTTGTATGCATTCCTGCTAGGGCATTCAGCACATTCACACCAAATGCGGTCAGCATGATCTTAAGATAGTCCTTACGCTAAGTTGTGAAGGGATTTTTGATATCTCAAACGGTATGGAAATGGCGAGTCGTACAGTACACATATTGCGTGCAAAAAAATGACTTTTTTTTCGACATCGTCCGATCTGGCTGATATTTTACAAATATGTTCACTGTAGCAGTACAATATCAGATATATACATATCAATCGGGGCGTGGCTAGACAGCGCCCCCTATAATTATTATTCTCTTTTTTTTCAATGTATTTTGCATTTTTGAGGTGCTTGCCATGGATGAAAACTCACGGAATTTTGCACACACATGAGAATTGTTGGCTGTCAGGATGTATCAGATGCTCAGACCTGGGCGTTGCCGAGGGACTCCACAGCGCCCCCTAATGCTTTGTCTTCTATTGTGGACAGGCACTTTGAACTACCTTCACCTAATTTGGTATGCATGTGGGCCTCCTCTGGAAAAACACATTTGTCATTCGCATCAAATCAAATATGTGAACAGGAAGTCAGCCATTTTGAATTTTGTGCATTTTACACGTACTACACTTTTAAGTACTCCTCCTAGGGGGTTCATTGCATTCACACGAAATGTGTTTAAAGTGGTCTCAGGATAGTCTTGATACTAATTCCAAAGGATATTTTTGATATCTCAAACGGTATGGTCATGGCGAGGCGTACAATTTTCATGTCACGCCGCGCCAACAGGAAGTAGCCATAAATTCATGGTCTACATTGTCTGATCTGGCTGATATTTTACAAATATGTTCACTGTTAGAGTGTAATCACATCCATATACCAAGAAGTAGTCAATGTTATAGCGCCACCATCTGGCAACGGAAGTGAGGTTTTTATCATGTTTGTATGCGTTCCTGCTAGGGTATTCATCACATTCACACCAAATGTAGTCATCATGATCTTAGAATAGTCCTGACCCTAAATGACGAAAGGATTTTTGATATCTCAAACGGTTTGGCAATGGCGAGGCGTATAATACACACGTTACACCCAAAAACAGGAAGTGGGCTTAATTCCGTTCTACATCATCTGATCGGGCTGATATTTTGCAAATATATTCACTTTTGGAGTGCAATCACATCCATATCCACATTCATCTGGGCGTGGCTACACAGCGCCCCCTATGGCTTTTTTCTAATATTGTGGACACATACTTTCACGTAAATGCACCACGTCTGGTAGGTATAAGGGTCTCCTCAAGACACACACATTTCTCATTTGCATCCCTTAACTTTTCCCAACAGGAAGTGAGCTATTTTGGATTTTGTGTGTTTTTAAGTGTTTTTTCACGTACCAAACTTTGAAATACTCTTCCTAGGGGGTTCATCACATTCACACAAAATGTGGTCAGCATGGTATTATAGCCCTGACACACAACTATGAACTGATTTTTAAAATCTTGGAATGGTATGGCTATGGTCAGCCTTAAAATTAACTTGTAATGCTGCCCAAATAGGAAAATTATATATTAAATAATTTCAAAAAGGTATTAAATTCTACATTGCCTGATTTTGAGGCTACATCTTTTCACATATGTTCATTGTTGGAGTGTCATCACATCCATTAAGCAATAATAGTTTACTATTTTCGCTGGAGACTCATTATCTCCAGTCTTAAAACTTCAACTCAAGTCGCAACTGACTCTCCCATTTCTAATACGCGACTGCCATCTACTGGCAAAGGTTAGTATTCTTTCTAATTTTCTTGGATAAAGTGATTTCTCAATGACAAGTTTTGTTTCTTTTTGCGAGCCAGTAACCATAACGATGTATGAGTAACAGCGGCAGCCTACGTGACAAAATGTACTGACAACACCCAGCCCACAGCAACGTTTTTTCTCATCTACCTTAATTATATGGATTGAATAACTAAAATAAAAGACAGGCTTTTACTGGCAGGAAAGTATCATATATTTAAAAGATTAACACATATAATGCATATCTTGCAATGACGTTCAATGTTATTTGGTTTAAAAAAAACCGTGTTGTAGCATTTTAAGGACTCAATACAAAACAGCTGTTCGGAAAGTTAGCTTGAAAACCAAGAAGCCTTATTAAGGAATTCGAGCCGTTTCTATTTGACTTCATTCGATTGAAGTGAATTCCGTAACCCAATTAAATGTAATTCGAGTCGGAATACACATAATAGCCTACACTGTCAACGTGAAATAAAAATATATAGAGGTTTAAATCGATCCTATCTTGGGAAATTTGTTATGATGGCTGGTGCAACGGGCATTTTCGGTACCGTTGATCATAATCGAATGCTAGCATTTATATCATTACACTGACCAAGTCCTGTTAAAAAACACATTTTTGGTTCCTTTGTGGAAACAGTGAAGTTGTCTACACATTCTATTCTACTCACAGACTAACTGCGTCGCTGTAACTTCCCCCCATTTCTGATACGGGGATTCCATTTATTGGCAGAAAGTGGAACTTTTATATTTTTCTTCCTTCAAGTGATTTTTCAACGATAGGTTTTTGTTTTTTTTCTAGCGAGCCAGTAGGCATAACGATGTATGATTTACAGCTGCAGCCTACGTGACAAAATGTATTGACAACACCCAGCCCGACGTTTCTTTGCATCTATTTTCATTATATGAATTGAATATCTGAAATAAATATTAAAGACATTTAATGACTGTCTTTAACTGACAGGAGAGTAGCATATATTTAAAAGAGTCAAAAGTCAAAAAGAAACGTTAACGTTTGAGATGGCTCTGGTCGAACTCTGTGTTAACATGAGACCGTTATGTTCAACAAAGTTATCGCATGCAGGTCGTTGCGACATGACGCGCATTGGCTAACAGCAGCCAGCCTGTCCACTGTCTGTGTGAGTCAAAAAACAGGTCAGCTACGTTTGTTTACATGAATAGAAAACTTTCAGTTAAATCGCCAGATATGTTAGTTTATTTTGCTTGTCATTAAACACGAATTAAGAGAACATACAATTTCGCTAGGAATTTTTGACTTAATATGAAAATACCGGATTGAGGGCAGAGACTTGGCATCTCTTTTAGATTTGGCTGAACAAATGCGTATCAGGCAGCATAATTACCGGTGAAATGGAAAAGAATGATGCTGGCTAACTAGACGTTTAATGCAATATTATCCGACACTTAGGAGAGAAATTATTTAACCAAGATAAAAGGAAACATACAACTTTTGGCTAATAGATGGCGTACGTGTATAAGAGAGCAGTATAGCTTAATGGTTCAGACAGTGGATTAAGACATGCAAGGTCCGCGGTTCCATCCCCGGTGCGGCCACAATAAAGTTGAATAGTTTCTTTACGCCAATGGTTTTATTTTGAGTGCATATTTATAACCGAATGACTTCTCAAGCGTAAATTGTGCCTCCCGCTGTAAAATCTATTGAAATTAATTCATCTCTGCTCTCCATTCAGGACTGGAGCATATTATTACAATGTGCAAGCAAGAAGTAATTTTTGTTTCATTCTACATTGTCTGATGTGGCAGAAACTTCACACATGTTCATTTTTGGAGTGTAATCTCATCCATATACCAAGAAAGGCTCAATGGCATAGCGCCACCATCTGGCAACAGGAAGTGGCTTTAATTTTACTTGACATCTTCCAATTTGGCTGAAAATGTACAAATATGTTAATTATTGGAGTGTAATCAAATCCATAAACCATACACTGCTCAATATTATAGCGCCACCATCTGGCAATAGGAAGTGAGGCTTATATCATTGATGCATTCCAATAGCAGCAGCAACATCTTCATTGATCAAAGGGGAATTCCTGTGCACACTATACGTTGTACAGGAAGGTGATTATTTCCAAAGTGTGTACAAATTGTGAAACATGTCATTGGCACAACTATGCCACCAAGGCGGTTGCGCCCATGGTGCTTGGGCCCGTTCATTGCTGCTTGCAGCTATATTTAGGGCCCAAGCACCGTAGGGTGCGAAGGACCCTATTGTTATTGGAAGGATTATTATTATTAGGGCCCAAGCACCGTAGGGTGCGAAGGACCCTATTGTTATTGGAAGGATTATTATTATTATTATTATTATTATTATTATTATTATTATTATTATTATTCTTTTTCTTCAGGCAAATGGGCTTTTTTGAGGGCCTTGCCATGCGTAAAAAGTCTTGACATTTTGCCCACACATCAGAAGTGGTTGCTGTCAGGAGCTCTCAGATGCTCAGACCTGGGCGTCGCCGAGGGACTCCACAGCGCCCCCTATCGCATTGTCTTCTATTGTGGGCAGGCACTTTGAGCTACCTGCACCTAATTTGGTGGCCATATAGCGCTCCTCGGTCCAAACACATTTCTCATTCGGATCTAATCAAATATCCAAACAGGAAGTCAGCCATTTTGGATTTTCTGAGTTTTACACGTACTACACTTTTAAGTACTCCTCCTAGGGGGTTCATCGCATTCACACCACCTGTGGTCAGAATGGTCTCAGGATAGTCATGATGCTAAATTGCCAGGATATTTTTGATAGCTCAAACGGGACGGTCATGGGGAGGAGTACAATTTTTATGTCACGCCGCGCCAACAGGAAGTGGCCATAATTTCATGGTCTACATCGTCTGATCTGGCTGATATTTTAGAAATACGTTTATTGTTGGACTATAATCACATCCATATCCCAAGAACAGGTCAATGTTATAGCGCCACCATCTGGCAACAGGAAGTGAGGTCTTTAACATATTTGTATGCATTCCTGCTAGGGCATTCAGCACATTCACACCAAATGCGGTCAGCATGATCTTAAGATAGTCCTTACGCTAAGTTGTGAAGGGATTTTTGATTTCTCAAACGGTATGGAAATGGCGAGTCGTACAGTACACATATTGCGTGCAAAAAAATGACTTTTTTTTCGACATCGTCCGATCTGGCTGATATTTTACAAATATGTTCACTGTAGCAGTACAATATCAGATATATACATATCAATCGGGGCGTGGCTAGACAGCGCCCCCTATAATTATTATTCTCTTTTTTTTCAATGTATTTTGCATTTTTCAGGTGCTTACCATGGATGGAAACTCACAGAATTTTGCACACACATGAGAAGTGTTGGCTGTCAGGATGTATCAGATGCTCAGACCTGGGCGTGGCCAAGGGACTCCACAGCGCCCCCTAATGCTTTGTCTTCTATTGTGGACAGGCACTTTGAGCTACCTTCACCTAATTTGGTATGCATGTGGGGCTCCTCTGAACAAACACATTTCTCATTCGCATCGAATCAAATATGTAAACAGGAAGTCAGCCATTTTGAATTTTGTGCATTTTACACGTACTACACTTTTAAGTACTCCTCCTAGGGGGTTCATTGCATTCACACGAAATGTGGTCAAAGTGGTCTCAGGATAGTCCTGATACTAATTCCATAGGATATTTTTGATATCTCAAACGGTATGGTCATGGCGAGGCGTACAATTTTCATGTCACGCCGCGCCAACAGGAAGTTGCCATAAATTCATGGTCTACATTGTCTGATCTGGCTGATATTTTACAAATATGTTCACTGTTAGAGTGTAATCACATCCAAATACCAAGAAGAAATCAATGTTATAGCGCCACCATCTGGCAACGGACGTGAGGTTTTTATCATGTTTGTATGCGTTCCTGCTAAGGTATTCATCACATTCACACCAAATGTAGTCGTCATGATCTTAGAATAGTTCCGACCCTAAATGACGAAAGGATTTTTGATATCTCAAACGGTTTGGCAATGGCGAGGCGTATAATACACACGTTACGCCCAAAAACAGGAAGTGGGCTTAATTCCGTTCTACATCATCTGATCGGGCTGATATTTTACAAATATATTCACTTTTGGAGTGCAATCACATCCATATCCACATTCATCTGGGCGTGGCTACACAGCGCCCCCTATGGCTTTTTTCTAATATTGTGGACATATACTTTCACGTAAATGCACCACGTCTGGTACGCATAAGGGTCTCCTCAAGACACACACATTTCTCATTTGCATCCCTTAACTTTTCCCAACAGGAAGTGAGCTATTTTGGATTTTGTGTGTTTTTAAGTGTTTTTTCACGTACCAAACTTTGAAATACTCTTCTTAGGGGGTTCATCACATTCACACAAAATGTGGTCAGCATGATATTATAGCCCTGACACACAACTATGAACTGATTTTTAATATCTTGGAATGGTTTGGCTATGGTCAGCCTTAAAATTAACTTGAAATGCTGCCCAAACAGTTCATGTTTTAATACAATTATGTATTAAATAATTTCATAAAGGTATTAAATTCTACATTGCCTGATTTTGAGGCTACAACTTTTCACATATGTTCATTGTTGGAGTGTCATCACATCCATTAAGCAATAATAGTTCACTATTTTCGCTGGAGACTCATTATATCCAGTCTTAAAACTTCAACGCAAGTCGCAAATGACTCTCCCATTTCTAATACGCGACTGCCATCTACTGGCAAAAGTTGGTATTGCATATATCTTCCAATGACGTTCATTACATTACATTACATTATTGGCATTTGGCAGACGCTCTTATCCAGAGCGACGTACAACAAGGCATACCCATAACCAGGGATAAGTTCGCTGAAAGACCCTAGAGGGAAGTACAATTTCAACTGCATGTGAATGTAATGTAATGTTCATTACGGAAAATGGCGCAGATGAGTGGACGTCATGATTAAGTGCATTTATTCTGTGTGTACTTCAACTTCTCCAGTTCGTTTCAATAATCAGCAATATGCGCTTTAGTAAATTCCCGTACTCTAACCATTGCATCTCAAAATGATACATACGTGATGTGTAGTGGCGTAGCCAGGATTCTAAAACTGGGTGTCCTCGTACAATCGATATTAGCATACTGTATCTACGTTCGAGGAAAAAGCAGAAATAACTTGGCTAAACAGACCAACTCCAGGAGCAAGTGTATTTCTTACAATCATATTGGTAAATACATATGCTGTATTGACACTTCTCTTTGTGTTCGTCTGAATATTCAGTGGAGTTTGCATGTTCTCCCCGTGTCTGCGTGGGTTTCCTCCGGGTACTCCGGTTTCCTCCCACAGTCCAAAGACATGCACGTTAGGCTGATTGGAGAGTATAAATTGCACGTTCAATGTTATTTGGTTTAAAAAAAACCGTGTTGTAGCATTTTAAGGACTCAATACAAAACAGCTGTTCGGAAAGTTGGCTTGAAAACCAAGAAGCCTTATTAAGGAATTCGAGCCGTTTCTATTTGACTTCATTCGGTTGAAGTGAATGCCGTAACCCAATTAAATGTAATTCGCGTCGGAATACACATAATAGCCTACACTGTCAACGTGAAATAAAAATATATAGAAGTTTAAATCGATCCTATATTGGGACATTTGTTATGATGGCTGGTGCAACGGGCATTTTCGGTACCGTTGACCATAATCGAATGCTAGCATTTATATCATTACACTGACCAAGGCCTGTTAAAAAGCACATCACCTTTGTGGAAACAGTGAAGTTGTCTACACAATCTATTCTACTCAGAGACTAACTGCGTCGCTGTAACTTCCCCCCATTTCTGATACGGGGATTCCATTTATTGGCAGAAAGTGGAACTTTTATATTTTTCTTCCTTCAACTGATTTTTCAACGATAGGTTTTTGTTTTTTTTCTAGCGAGCCAGTAGGCATAACGATGTATGATTTACAGCTGCAGCCTACGTGACAAAATGTATTGACAACACCCAGCCCGACGTTTCTTTGCATCTATTTTCATTTTTTAATAGAGTATCTGAAATAAATATTAAATACATTTAATGACTGTCTTTAACTGGCAGGAGAGTAGCATATATTTAAAAGAGTCAAAAGTCAAAAAGAAACGTTAACGTTTGAGATGGCTCTGGTCGAACTCTGTGTTAACATGAGACCGTTATGTTCAACAAAGGTATGGCATGCAGGTCGTTGCGAGATGACGCGCATTGGCTAACAGCAGCCAGCCTGTCCACTGTCTGTGTGAGTCAAAAAAACAAGTCAGCTACGTTTGTTTACCTGAATAGAAAACTTTCAGTTAAATCGCCACATATGTTAGTTTATTTTGCTTGTCATTAAACACGAATTAAGAGAACATACAATTTCGCTAGGAATTTTTGACTTAATATGAAAATACCGGATTGAGGGCAGAGACTTGGCATCTCCTTTAGATTTGGCTGAACAAATGCGTTTCAGGCAGCATAATTACCGGTGAAATGGAAAAGAATGATGCTGGCTAACTAGACGTTTAATGCAATATTATCCGACACTTAGGAGAGAAATTATTTAACCAAGATAAAAGGAAACATACAACTTTTGGCCAATAGATAGCGTACGTGTATAAGAGGGCAGTATAGTTCAATGGTTCAGACAGTGGATTAAGACATGCAAGGTCCGCAGTTCCATCCCCGGTGCGGCCACAATAAAGTTGAATAGTTTCTTTACGCCAATGGTTTCATCTTGAGTGCATATTTATAACCGAATGACTTCTCAAGCGTAAATTGTGCCTCCCGCTGTAAAATCTATTGAAATTAATTCATCTCTGCTCTCCATACAGGACTGGAGCATATTATTACAATGTGCAAGAAAGAAGTAATTTTTGTTTCATTCTACATTGTCTGATGTGGCTGAAACTTCACACATGTTCATTTTTGGAGTGTAATCTCATCCATATACCAAGAAAGGCTCAATGGAATAGCGCCACCATCTGGCAACAGGAAGTGGCTTTAATTTTACTTGACATCTTCCAATTTGGCTGAAAATGTACAAATATGTTAATTATTGGAGTGTAATCAAATCCATGAACCATACACGGCTCAATATTATAGCGCCACCATCTGGAAATAGGAAGTGAGGCTTATATCATTGATGCATTCCAATAGCAGCAGCAACATCTTCATTGATCAAAGGGGAATTCCTGTGCACACTATACGTTGTCCAGGAAGGTGATTATTTCCAAAGTGTGTACATATTGTGAAACATGTCATTGGCACAACTATGCCACCAAGGCGGTTGCGCCCATGGTGCTTGGGCCCGTTCATTGCTGCTTGCAGCTATATTTATTATTATTATTATTCTTTTTTTTTCAATGTTTTGTGCATTTTTGAGGTGCTTGCCATGAATGAAAACTCACAGTATTTTGCACACACATCAGAAGTGGTGGCTGTCAGGATCTCTCAGATGCTCAGACCTGGGCGTCGCTGAGGGACTCCACAGCGCCCCCTATCGCATTGTTTTCTATTGTGGGCAGGCACTTTGAGCTACCTGCACCATATTTAGTATGCATATAGCACTCCTCAGGCCAAACACATTTCAAATTTGCATCTAATCAAATATGCAAACAGGAAGTCAGCCATTTTGGATTTTGTGCGTTTTACACGTTCTACACTTTTAAGTACTCCTCCTAGGGGGTTGATCGCATTCACACCAACTGTGGTCAGAATGGTCTCAGGATAGTCATGATACTAAATTGGCAGGATATTTTTGATAGCTCAAACGGGACAGTCACGGGGAGGATTACAATTTTTATGTCACGCCACGCCAACAGGAAGTGGCCGTAATTTCATGGTCGTCATCGTCTGATCTGGCTGATATTTTAGAAATACGTTTATTGTTGGAGTATAAACACAAGCATATCCCAAGAACGGGTCAATGTTATAGCGCCACCATCTGGCAAGAGGAAGTGTGGTCTTCATCATATTTGTATGCCTTCCTGCTAGGCCATTCATCACATTCACACCACATGTGGTCAGCATTATCTTAAGATAGTCCTTACACTAAATTGCGAAGGGATTTTTGATATCTCAAACGGTATGGAAATGGCGAGTCGTAGAGTAGACATAGTGCGTGCAAAAAAATGACTTTTTTTTCGATATCGTCCGATCTGGCTGATATTTTAGAAATATGTTCACTGTTTGAATACAATATCAAATATATACATATCAATCGGGGCGTGGCTAGACAGCGCCCCCTATAATTATTATAATCTTTTTTTTCTATGTTTTGTGCATTTTTGAGGTGCTTGCCATGGATGAAAACTCACGGAATTTTGCACACACTTGAGAAGTGGTGTCTCTCAAGAACTGTCAGATGCTCAGACCTGGGCGTGGCCAAGGGACTCCACAGCGCCCCCTATTGCTTTGTCTTCTATTGTGGACAGGCACTTTGAGCTACCTTCACCTAATTTTGTACGGTTGTGGGGCTCCTCTGCCCAAACACATTTCTCATTCGCATCGAATCAAATATGTGAACAGGAAGTCAGCCATTTTGAATTTTGTGCGTTTTACACGTACTACACTTTTAAGTACTCCTCCTAGGGGGTTCATTGCATTCACACTAAATGTGGTCAAAGTGGTCTCAGGATAGTCATGATACTAATTCCGAAGGATATTTTTGATATCTCAAACGGTATGGTCATGGCGAGGCGTACAATTTTCATGTCACGCCACGCCAACAGGAAGTAGCCATAAATTCATGGTCTACATTGTCTGATCTGGCTGATATTTTACAAATATGTTCAATGTTAGAGTCTAATCACATCCAAATACCAAGAAGAAATCAATGTTATAGCGCCACCATCTGGCAACGGAAGTGAGGTTTTTATCATGTTTGTATGCGTTCCTGCTAAGGTATTCATCACATTCACACCAAATGTAGTCATCATGATCTTAGAATAGTCCTGACCCTAAATGACGAAAGGATTTTTGATATCTCAAACGGTTTGGCAATGGCGAGGCGTATAATACACACGTTACGCCCAAAAACAGGAAGTGGGCTTAATTCCGTTCTACATCATCTGATCGGGCTGATATTTTACAAATATATTCACTTTTGGAGTGCAATCACATCCATATCCACATTCATCTGGGCGTGGCTACACAGCGCCCCCTATGGCTTTTTTCTAATATTGTGGACATATACTTTCACGTAAATGCACCACGTCTGGTAGGCATAAGGGTCTCCTCAAGACACACACATTTCTCATTTGCATCCCTTAACTTTTCCCAACAGGAAGTGAGCTATTTTGGATTTTGTGTGTTTTTAAGTGTTTTTTCACGTACCAAACTTGGAAATACTCTTCCTAGGGGGTTCATCACATTCACACAAAATGTGGTCAGCATGATATTATAGCCCTGACACACAACTATGAACTGATTTTTAATATCTTGGAATGGTATGGCTATGGTCAGCCTTAAAATTAACTTGTAATGCTGCCCAAATAGGAAAATTATATATTAAATAATTTCAAAAAGGTATTAAATTCTACATTGCCTGATTTTGAGGCTACATCTTTTCACATATGTTCATTGTTGGAGTGTCATCACATCCATTAAGCAATAATAGTTTACTATTTTCGCTGGAGACTCATTATCTCCAGTCTTAAAACTTCAACTCAAGTCGCAACTGACTCTCCCATTTCTAATACGCGACTGCCATCTAGTGGCAAAGGTTAGTATTCTTTCTAATTTTCGGTATGGTTTCTCTTTTTCTTGGATAAAGTGATTTCTCAACGACAAGTTTTGTTTCTTTTTGCGAGCCAGTAACCATAACGATGTATGAGTAACAGCGGCAGCCTACATGACAAAATGTACTGAAAACACCCAGCCCACAGCAACGTTTTTTCTCATCTATCTTAATTAAATCGATTGAATAACTAAAATAAAAAACAGGCTTTTACTGGCAGGAAAGTATCATATATTTAAAAGATTAACACATATAATGCATATATTGCTTTGACGTTCAATGTTATTTGGATTTTAAAAAAACCGTATTGTAGCATTTTAAGGACTCAATACAAAACAGCTGTTCGGAAAGTTGGCTTGAAAACCAAGAAGCCTTATTAAGGAATTCGAGCCGTTTCTATTTGACTTCATTCGATTGAAGTGAATGCCGTAAGCCAATTAAATGTAATTCGCGTCGGAATACACATAATAGCCTACACTGTCAACGTGAAATAAAAATATATAGAGGTTTAAATCGATCCTGTATTGGGACATTTGTTATGATGGCTGGTGCAACGGGCATTTTCGGTACCGTTGACCATAATCGAATGCTAGCATTTATATCATTACACTGACCAAGTTCTGTTAAAAAGCACATTTTTGGTTCCTTTGTGGAAACAGTGAAGTTGTCTACACAATCTGTTCTACTCACAGACTAACTGCGTCGCTGTAACTTCCCCCCATTTCTGATACGGCGATTCAATTTATTGGCAGAAAGTGGTACTTTCATTTTTTTCTTCCTTCAAGTGATTTTTCAACGATAGGTTTTTGTTTTTTTCTAGCGAGCCAGTAGGCATAACGATGTATGATTTACAGCTGCAGCCTACGTGACAAAATGTATTGACAACACCCAGCCCGACGTTTCTTTGCATCTATTTTCATTACATGAATTGAATAACTAAAATAAATATTAAAGACATTTAAAGACTTAAAGACAGGCTTTAACTGGCAGGAGAGTATCATATTTTTAAAAGATTAACACATGAAGTCAAAAAGAAACTTTAGCGTCTGAGGTGGCTCTGCTCGAACGCTGTGTTAACATGAGACCGTTTTGTTCAACAAAGGTATCACATGCAGGTCGTTGCGAGATGACACGCACGGGCTAACAGCAGCCAGCCAGTCCACTGTCTGTGTGAGTCAAAAAACAGGTCAGCTACGTTGGTTTACATGAATAGAAAACTTTCAGTTAAATCGCCAGCTATGTTAGTTTATTAGGCTTGTCATTAAACACGAATTAAGAGAACATACAATTTCGCTAGGAATGGTAAATTAATATGAAAATACTGTATTGAGGGCAGAGAGTTGGCATCTCTTTTAGATTTGGCTGAACAAATGCGTTTCAGGCAGCATAATTACCAGTGAAATGCAAAAGAATGATGCAGGTTAACTAGACGTTTCGTGCAATATTATCCGACACTTCGTAGAGAAATTATTAAACCAAGATAAAAGGAGACATTTGGCCAATAGATGGCACCCGTGTATAAGCGGGCAGTGTAGCGTAATGGTTAGGGCGGTGGATTAAGGCACGCAAATTCAGCCGTTCCATCCCCGCTGCAGCCACAATGAATTTGAATAGTTTCTTGAAGCCAATTGTTTTCATTTTGAGTGCATGTTTATGGCCTAATGACTTTTCAAGCATAAATTGTGCCTCCCCGTGTAAAAACTATGGAAATTAATTAATCTCTGCTCTCCATACAGGACTGTAGCATGTTATCACAATGTGCAAGCAAGACGTTATTTTTATTTCATTCTACATTGTCTGATGTGGCTGAAACTTCACACGTTCATTTTTGGAGTGTAATCTCATCCATTTTCTAATAAAGGCTAAATGGCAAAGCGCCACCCGCTGGCAACAGGAAGTGAGCCTTATATTGCATTCTTAAGCATTATTTTTCAATGGGTTCATGACATTCACGGTAAATGTGGTCAGCATGATGCTAGGATGGTCCTGACAAAACAGATTTTTGATTTACTGGGATGATATAGCTATGGTCAGGCACATAAAAAACACATCATGCCAGACAAACAGGAAGTGGTCATACTTAAATTCTCCAATGTCTGATGTGACTGCAACTTTACACAGATGCTCAGTGTTGGAGTGTAATCAAATCCATATTCCAAAAACGACTCAATGTTATAGCAGCATCATCTGGAAACAGGAATTGACCTTAATTTCGCTGAACATCTTCCGATGTGGCTGAAAATGTACAAATATGTTTATTTCTGGAGTGTAATCAAATTCAAAAAACATACACGGATCAATAATATAGCGCCACCATCTGGCAACAGGAAGTGAGGCTTATATCATTGATGCATTCCAATAGCAGCGCCAACATCTTCATTGATCAAATGGAAAATCCTGTGCACACTATACGTTGTCCAGGAAGGTGATTATTTCCAAAGTGTGTACATGTTGTGAAACATGTCATTGGCAGAACTATGCCACCAAGGCGGTTGCCCCCATGGGGCTTGGGCCCGTTCATTGCTGCTTGCAGCTATATTTAGGGCCCAAGCACCGTAGGGTGCGAAGGACCCTATTGTTATTGGAAGGATTATTATTATTATTATTATTATTATTATTATTATTCTTTTTCTTCAGGCAAATGGGCTTTTTTGAGGGCCTTGCCATGCGTAAAAAGTCTTGACATTTTGCACACACATCAGAAGTGGTTGCTGTCAGGAGCTCTCAGATGCTCAGATCTGGGCGTGGCCGAGGGACTCCACAGCGCCCCCTATCGCATTGTCTTCTATTGTGGGCAGGCACTTTGAGCTACCTGCACCTAATTTGGTGGCCATATAGCGCTCCTCGGTCCAAACACATTTCTCATTCGGATCTAATCAAATATCCAAACAGGAAGTCAGCCATTTTGGATTTTCTGAGTTTTACACGTACTACACTTTTAAGTACTCCTCCTAGGGGGTTCATCGCATTCACACCAACTGTGGTCAGAATGGTCTCAGGATAGTCCTGATGCTAAATTGCCAGGATATTTTTGATAGCTCAAACGGGACGGTCATGGGGAGGAGTACAATTTTTATGTCACGCCGCGCCAACAGGAAGTGGCCATAATTTCATGGTCTACATTGTCTGATCTGGCTGATATTTTAGAAATTTGTTTATTGTTGGAGTGGAATCACATCCATATCCCAAGAACAGGTCAATGTTATAGCGCCACCATCTGGCAATAGGAAGTGTGGTCTTTAACATATTTGTATGCATTCCTGCTAGGGCATTCAGCACATTCACACCAAATGCGGTCAGCAAGATCTTAAGATAGTCCTTACGCTAAGTTGTGAAGGGATTTTTGATATCTGAAACGGTATGGAAATGGCGAGTCGTACAGTACACATATTGCGTGCAAAAAAATGACTTTTTTTTCGACATCGTCCGATCTGGCTGATATTTTACAAATATGTTCACTGTAGCAGTACAATATCAGATATATACATATCAATCGGGGCGTGGCTAGACAGCGCCCCCTATAATTATTATTCTCTTTTTTTTCAATGTATTTTGCATTTTTGAGGTGCTTGCCATGGATGGAAACTCACAGAATTTTGCACACACATGAGAAGTGTTGGCTCTCAGGATGTATCAGATGCTCAGACCTGGGCGTGGCCAAGGAACTCCACAGCGCCCCCTAATGCTTTGTCTTTTATTGTGGACAGGCACTTTGAGCTACCTTCACCTAATTTGGTATGCATGTGGGGCTCCTGTGGATAAACACATTTCTCATTCACATCGAATCAAATATGTAAACAGGAAGTCAGCCATTTTGAATTTTGTGCATTTTACACGTACTACACTTTTAAGTACTCCTCCTAGGGGGTTCATTGCATTCACACGAAATGTGGTCAAAGTGGTCTCAGGATAGTCATGATACTAATTCCAAAGGATATTTTTGATATCTCAAACGGTATGGTCATGGCGAGGCGTACAATTTTCATGTCACGCCGCGCCAACAGGAAGTAGCCATAAATTCATGGTCTACATTGTCTGATCTGGCTGATATTTTACAAATATGTTCACTGTTAGAGTGTAATCACATCCAAATACCAAGAAGAAATCTATGTTATAGCGCCACCATCTGGCAACGGACGTGAGGTTTTTATCATGTTTGTATGCGTTCCTGCTAAGGTATTCATCACATTCACACCAAATGTAGTCATCATGATCTTAGAATAGTCCTGACCCTAAATGACGAAAGGATTTTTGATATCTCAAACGGTTTGGCAATGGCGAGGCGTATAATACACACGTTACGCCCAAAAACAGGAAGTGGTCTTAATTCCGTTCTACATCATCTGATCGGGCTGATATTTTACAAATATATTCACTTTTGGAGTGCAATCACATCCAGATCCACATTCATCTGGGCGTGGCTACACAGCGCCCCCTATGGCTTTTTTCTAATATTGTGGACACATACTTTCACGTAAATGCACCACGTCTGGTAGGCATAAGGGTCTCCTCAAGACACACACATTTCTCATTTGCATCCCTTAACTTTTCCCAACAGGAAGTGAGCTATTTTGGATTTTGTGTGTTTTTAAGTGTTTTTTCACATACCAAACTTTGAAATACTCTTCCTAGGGGGTTCATCACATTCACACAAAATGTGGTCAGCAAGATATTATAGCCCTGACACACAACTATGAACTGATTTTTAATATCTTGGAATGGTATGGCTATGGTCAGCCTTAAAATTAACTTGTAATGCTGCCCAAACAGTTCATGTTTTAATACAATTATGTATTAAATAATTTTAAAAAGGTATTCAATTCTACATTGCCTGATTTTGAGGCTAACACTTTTCACATATGTTCATTGTTGGAGTGTCATCACATCCATTAAGCAATAATAGTTCACTATTTTCGCTGGGGACTCATTATATCCAGTCTTAAAACTTCAACGCAAGTCGCAAATGACTCTCCCATTTCTAATACGCGACTGCCATCTACTGGCAAAAGTTGGTATTGTTTCTCAAGTAATTCGTCAATGACAAGTTTTGTTTCTTTTTGCGAGCCAGTAACCATAACGATGTATGAGTAACAGCGGCAGCCTACGTAATAAAATTTACTGACAACACCCAGCCCACAGCAACGTTTTTTCTCATCTACCTTAATTATATGGATTGAATAACTAAAATAAAAGACAGGCTTTTACTGGCAGGAAAGTAGCATATATTTCAAAGATTAACACATATAATGCATATCTTGCAATGACGTTCAATGTTATTTGGTTTAAAAAAAATCGTGTTGTAGCATTTTAAGGACTCAATACAAAACAGCTGTTCGGAAAGTTAGCTTGAAAACCAAGAAGCCTTATTAAGGAATTCGAGCCGTTTCTATTTGACTTCATTCGATTGAAGTGAATGCCGTAACCCAATTAAATGTAATTCGCGTCGGAATACACATAATAGCCTACACTGTCAACGTGAAATAAAAATATATAGAGGTTTAAATCGATCCTATATTGGGACATTTGTTATGATGGCTGGTGCAACGCGCATTTTCGGTACCGTTGACCATAATCGAATGCTAGCATTTATATCATTAGACTGACCAAGTCCTGTTAAAAAGCACATTTTTGGTTCCTTTGTGGAAACAGTGAAGGTGTCTACACAATCTATTCTACTCACAGACTAACTGCGTCGCTGTAACTTCCCCCCATTTCTGATACGGGGATTCCATTTATTGGCAGAAAGTGGAACTTTTATATTTTTTTTCCTTCAAGTGATTTTTCAACGATAGGTTTTTTTTTTTTTTTCTAGCGAGCCAGTAGGCATAACGATGTATGATTTACAGCTGCAGCTTACGTGACAAAATGTATTGACAACACCCAGCCCGACGTTTCTTTGCATCTATTTTCATTTTTGAATAGAATATCTGAAATAAATATTAAAGACATTTAATGACTGTCTTTAACTGGCAGGAGAGTAGCATATATTTAAAAGAGTCAAAAGTCAAAAAGAAACGTTAACGTTTGAGATGGCTCTGGTCGAACTCTGTGTTAACATGAGACCGTTATGTTCAACAAAGGTATGGCATGCAGGTCGTTGCGAGATGACGCGCATTGGCTAACAGCAGCCAGCCTGTCCACTGTCTGTGTGAGTCAAAAAACAGGTCAGCTACGTTTGTTTACATGAATAGAAAACTTTCAGTTAAATCGCCAGATATGTTAGTTTATTTTGCTTGTCATTAAACACGAATTAAGAGAACATACAATTTCGCTAGGAATTTTTGACTTAATATGAAAATACCGGATTGAGGGCAGAGACTTGGCATCTCCTTTAGATTTGGCTGAACAAATGCATTTCAGGCAGCATAATTACCGGTGAAATGGAAAAGAATGATGCTGGCTAACTCGACGTTTAATGCAATATTATCCGACACTTCGGAGAAAAATTATTTAACCAGGATAAAAGGAAACATACAACTTTTGGCCAATAGATGGCGTACGTGTATAAGAGGGCAGTATAACTTAATGGTTCAGACAGTGGATTAAGACATGCAAGGTCCGCGGTTCCATCCCCGGTGCGGCCACAATAAAGTTGAATAGTTTCTTTACGCCAATGGTTTTATTTTGAGTGCATATTTATAACCGAATGACTTCTCAAGCGTAAATTGTGCCTCCCGCTGTAAAATCTATTGAAATTAATTCATCTCTGCTCTCCATACAGGACTGGAGCATATTATTACACTGTGCAAGCAAGAAGTAATTTTTGTTTCATTCTACATTGTCTGATGTGGCTGAAACTTCACACATGTTCATTTTTGGAGTGTAATCTCATCCATATACCAAGAAAGGCTCAATGGCATAGCGCCACCATCTGGGAACAGGAAGTGGCTTTAATTTTACTTGACATCTTCCAATTTGGCTGAAAATGTACAAATATGTTAATTATTGGAGTGTAATCAAATCCATGAACCATACACGGCTCAATATTATAGCGCCACCATCTGGCAATAGGAAGTGAGGCTTATATCATTGATGCATTCCAATAGCAGCAGCAACATCTTCATTGATCAAAGGGGAATTCCTGTGCACACTATACGTTGTCCAGGAAGGTGATTATTTCCAAAGTGTGTACATATTGTGAAACATGTCATTGGCGCAACTATGCCACCAAGGCGGTTGCGCCCATGGTGCTTGGGCCCGTTCATTGCTGCTTGCAGCTATATTTAGGGCCCAAGCACCGTAGGGTGCGAAGGACCCTATTGTTATTGGAAGGATTATTATTATTAGGGCCCAAGCACCGTAGGGTGCGAAGGACCCTATTGTTATTGGAAGGATTATTATTATTATTATTATTATTATTATTATTATTCTTTTTCTTCAGGCAAATGGGCTTTTTTGAGGGCCTTGCCATGCGTAAAAAGTCTTGACATTTTGCACACACATCAGAAGTGGTTGCTGTCAGGAGCTCTCAGATGCTCAGACCTGGGCGTGGCCGAGGGACTCCACAGCGCCCCCTATCGCATTGTCTTCTATTGTGGGCAGGCACTTTGAGCTACCTGCACCTAATTTGGTGGCCAAATAGCGCTCCTCGGTCCAAACACATTTCTCATTCGGATCTAATCAAATATCCAAACAGGAAGTCAGCCATTTTGGATTTTCTGAGTTTTACACGTACTACACTTTTAAGTACTCCTCCTAGGGGGTTCATCGCATTCACACCAACTGTGGTCAGAATGGTCTCAGGATAGTCATGATGCTAAATTGCCAGGATATTTTTGATAGCTCAAACGGGACGGTCATGGGGAGGAGTACAATTTTTATGTCACGCCGCGCCAACAGGAAGTGGCCATAATTTCATGGTCTACATTGTCTGATCTGGCTGATATTTTAGAAATTTGTTTATTGTTGGAGTGTAATCACATCCATATCCCAAGAACAGGTCAATGTTATAGCGCCACCATCTGGCAATAGGAAGTGAGGTCTTTAACATATTTGTATGCATTCCTGCTAGGGCATTCAGCACATTCACACCAAATGCGGTCAGCATGATCTTAAGATAGTCCTTACGCTAAGTTGTGAAGGGACTTTTGATATTTCAAACGGTATGGAAATGGCGAGTCGTACAGTACACATATTGCGTGCAAAAAAATGACTTTTTTTTCGACATCGTCCGATCTGGCTGATATTTTACAAATATGTTCACTGTAGCAGTACAATATCAGATATATACATATCAATCGGGGCGTGGCTAGACAGCGCCCCCTATAATTATTATTCTCTTTTTTTTCAATGTATTTTGCATTTTTGAGGTGCTTGCCATGGATGGAAACTCACAGAATTTTGCACACACATGAGAAGTGTTGGCTGTCAGAATGTATCAGATGCTCAGACCTGGGCGTGGCCAAGGGACTCCACAGCGCCCCCTAATGCTTTGTCTTCTATTGTGGACAGGCACTTTGAGCTACCTTCACCTAATTTGGTATGCATGTGGGGCTCCTCTGGACAAACACATTTCTCATTCGCATCGAATCAAATATGTGAACAGGAAGTCAGCCATTTTGAATTTTGTGTATTTTACACGTACTACACTTTTAAGTACTCCTCCTAGGGGGTTCATTGTATTCACACGAAATGTGGTCAAAGTGGTCTCAGGATAGTCATGATACTAATTCCAAAGGATATTTTTGAGATCTCAAACGGTATGGTCATGGCGAGGCGTACAATTTTCATGTCACGCCGCGCCAACAGGAAGTAGCCATAAATTCATGGTCTACATTGTCTGATCTGGCTGAAATTTTACAAATATGTTCACTGTTAGAGTGTAATCACATCCAAATACCAAGAAGAAATCAATGTTATAGCGCCACCATCTGGCAACGGAAGTGAGGTTTTTATCATGTTTGTATGCGTTCCTGCTAAGGTATTCATCACATTCACACCAAATGTAATCATCATGATCTTAGAATAGTCCTGACCCTAAATGACGAAAGGATTTTTGATATCTCAAACGGTTTGGCAATGGTGAGGCGTATAATACACACGTTACACCCAAAAACAGGAAGTGGGCTTAATTCCGTTCTACATCATCTGATCGGGCTGATATTTTGCAAATATATTCACTTTTGGAGTGCAATCACATCCATATCCACATTCATCTGGGCGTGGCTACACAGCGCCCCCTATGGCTTTTTTCTAATATTGTGGACACATACTTTCACGTAAATGCACCACGTCTGGTAGGCATAAGGGTCTCCTCAAGACACACACATTTCTCATTTGCATCCCTTAACTTTTCCCAACAGGAAGTGAGCTATTTTTGATTTTGTGTGTTTTTAAGTGTTTTTTCACGTACCAAACTTTGAAATACTCTTCCTAGGGGGTTCATCACATTCACACAAAATGTGGTCAGCATGGTATTATAGCCCTGACACACAACTATGAACTGATTTTTAATATCTTGGAATGGTATGGCTATGGTCAGCCTTAAAATTAACTTGTAATGCTGCCCAAACAGTTCATGTTTTAATACAATTATGTATTAAATAATTTCAAAAAGGTATTCAATTCTACATTGCCTGATTTTGAGGCTAACACTTTTCACATATGTTCATTGTTGGAGTGTCATCACATCCATTAAGCAATAATAGTTCACTATTTTCGCTGGAGACTCATTATATCCAGTCTTAAAACTTCAACGCAAGTCGCAAATGACTCTCCCATTTCTAATACGCGACTGCCATCTAGTGGCAAAGGTTAGTATTCTTTCTAATTTTCGGTATTGTTTCTCTTTTTCTTGGATGAAGTGATTTCTCAACGACAAGTTTTGTTTCTTTTTGCGAGCCAGTAACCATAACGATGTATGAGTAACAGCGGCAGCCTACGTGACAAAATGTACTGACAACACCCAGCCCACAGCAACGTTTTTTCTCATCTACCTTAATTATATGGATTGAATAACTAAAATAAAAGACAGGCTTTTACTGGCAGGAAAGTAGCATATATTTCAAAGATTAACACATATAATGCATATCTTGCAATGACGTTCAATGTTATTTGGTTTAAAAAAAACCGTGTTGTAGCATTTTAAGGACTCAATACAAAACAGCTGTTCGGAAAGTTAGCTTGAAAACCAAGAAGCCTTATTAAGGAATTCGAGCCGTTTCTATTTGACTTCATTCGATTGAAGTGAATGCCGTAACCCAATTAAATGTAATTCGAGTCGGAATACACATAATAGCCTACACTGTCAACGTGAAATAAAAATATATAGAGGTTTAAATCGATCCTATCTTGGGACATTTGTTATGATGGCTGGTGCAACGCGCATTTTCGGTACCGTTGACCATAATCGAATGCTAGCATTTATATCATTACACTGACCAAGTCCTGTTAAAAAGCACATTTTTGGTTCCTTTGTGGAAACAGTGAAGTTGTCTACACAATCTATTCTACTCACAGACTAACTGCGTCGCTGTAAATTCCCCCCATTTCTGATACGGGGAATCCATTTATTCGCAGAAAGTGGTACTTTTATATATTTCTTCCTTCAAGTGATTTTTCAACGATAGGTTTTTTTTTCTTTTCTAGCGAGCCAGTAGGCATAACGATGTATGATATACAGCTGCAGCCTACGTGACAAAATGTATTGACAACACCCAGCCCGACGTTTCTTTGCATCTATTTTCATTATATGAATAGAATATCTGAAATAAATATTAAAGACATTTAATGACAGTCTTTAACTGGCAGGAGAGTAGCATATATTTAAAAGAGTCAAAAGTCAAAAAGAAACGTTAACGTTTGAGATGGCTCTGGTCGAACTCTGTGTTAACATGAGACCGTTATGTTCAAAAAAGGTATGGCATGCAGGTCGTTGGCTAACAGCAGCCAGCCTGTCCACTGTCTGTGTGAGTAAAAAAACAGGTCAGCTACGTTTGTTTACATGAATAGAAAACTTTCAGTTAAATCGCCAGATATGTTAGTTTATTTTGCTTGTCATTAAACACGAATTAAGAGAACATACAATTTCGCTAGGAATTTTTGACTTAATATGAAAATACCGGATTGAGGGCAGAGACTTGGCATCTCCTTTAGATTTGGCTGAACAAATGCGTTTCAGGCAGCATAATTACCGGTGAAATGGAAAAGAATGATGCTGGCTAACTTGACGTTTAATGCAATATTATCCGACATTTAGGAGAGAAATTATTTAACCAAGATAAAAGGAAACATACAACTTTTGGCCAATAGATGGCGGACGTGTATAAGAAGGCAGTATAGCTTAATGGTTCAGACAGTGGATTAAGACATGCAAGGTCCTCGGTTCCATCCCCGGTGCGGCCACAATAAAGTTGAATAGTTTCTTTACGCCAATGGTTTTATTTAGAGTGCATATTTATAACCGAATGACTTCTCAAGCGTAAATTGTGCCTCCCGCTGTAAAATCTATTGAAATGAATTCATCTCTGCTCTCCATACAGGACTGGAGCATATTATTACAATGTGCAAGGAAGAAGTAATTTTTGTTTCATTCTACATTGTCTGATGCGGCAGAAACTTCAGACATGTTCATTTTAGGAGTGTAATCTCATCCATATACCAAGAACGGCTCAATATTATAGCGCCACCATCTGGCAACAGGAAGTGGCTTAAATTTTACTTGACATCTTCCAATTTGGCTGAAAATGTACAAATATGTTAATTATTGGAGTGTAATCAAATCCATGAACCATACACGGCTCAATATTATAGCGCCACCATCTGGTAATAGGAAGTGAAGTTTATATCATTGATGCATTCCAATAGCAGCAGCAACATCTTCATTGATCAAAGGGGAATTCCGGTGCACACTATACGTTGTCCAGGAAGGTGATTATTTCCAAAGTGTGTACATATTGTGAAACATGTCATTGGCACAACTATGCCACCAAGGCGGTTGCGCCCATGGTGCTTGGGCCCGTTCATTGCTGCTTGCAGCTATATTTATTATTATTATTCTTTTTTTTTCAATGTTTTTTGCATTTTTGAGGTGCTTGCCATGGATGAAAACTCACGGAATTTTGCACACACATCAGAAGTGGTGGCTGTCAGGATCGCTCAGATGCTCAGACCTGGGCGTCGCTGAGGAACTCCACAGCGCCCCCTATCGCATTGTCATCTATTGTGGGCAGGCACTTTGAGCTACCTTCACAAAATTTAGGACGCATATAGCACTCCTCGGACCAAAAACATTTCTAATTCACATCTAATCAAATATACAAACAGGAAGTCAGCCATTTTGGATTTTGTGCGTTTTACACGTACTGCACTTTTAAGTACTCCTCCTAGGGGGTTCATCACATTCACACCACCTGTGGTCAGAATGGTCTCAGGATATTCATGATGCTAAATTGCCAGGATATTTTTGATAGCTGAAACGGGATGGTCCTAGGGAGGCGTAGAATTTTTATGTCACGCGGCGCCAACAGGAAGTGGCTGTAATTTCATGGTCTACATTGTCTGATCTGGCTGATATTTTAGAAATATGTTTATTGTTGGAGTATAATCACATCCATATCCCAAGAACGGGTCAATGTTATAGCGCCACCATCTGGCAACAGGAAGTGAGGTCTTTATCATATTTGTATGCCTTCCTGCTAGGGCATTCATCACATTCACACGAAATGTGGTCAGCATGATCTGAGGATAGTCATGACCATAAGCTGGGAAGGGATTTTTGATATCTCAAACGGTATGGAAATGGCGAGTCGTACAGTACACATATTGCGTGTAAAAAAATTATTTTTTTTTCGACATCGTCCGATCTGGCTGATATTTTATAAATATGTTCACTGTTGGAGTACAATATTAAATATATACATATCAATCGGGGCGTGGCTAGACAGCGCCCCCTATAATTATTATTCTCTTTTTTTTCAATGTATTTTGCATTTTTGAGGTGCTTGCCATGGATGGAAACTCATGGAATTTTGCACACACATGAGAAGTGTTGGCTGTCAGGATGTATCAGATGCTCAGACCTGGGCGTGGCCGAGGGACTCCACAGCGCCCCCTAATGCTTTGTCTTCTATTGTGGACAGGCACTTTGAGCTACCTTCACCTAATTTGGTATGCATGTGGGCCTCTTCTGGCCAAACACATTTGTCATTCGCATCAAATCAAATATGTGAACAGGAAGTCAGCCATTTTGAATTTTGTGCATTTTACACGTACTACACTTTTAAGTACTCCTCCTAGGGGGTTCATTGCATTCACACGAAATGGGGTCAAAGTGGTCTGAGGATAGTCATGATACTAATTCCACAGGATATTTTTGATATCTCAAACGGTATGGTCATGGCGAGGCGTACAATTTTCATGTCACGCCGCGCCAACAAGAAGTTGCCATAAATTCATGGTCTACATTGTCTGATCTGGCTGATATTTTACAAATATGTTCACTGTTAGAGTGTAATCACATCCAAATACCAAGAAGAAATCAATGTTATAGCGCCACCATCTGGCAACGGAAGTGAGGTTTTTATCATGTTTGTATGCGTTACTGCTAGGGTATTCATCACATTCACACCAAATGTAGTCATCATGATCTTAGAATAGTCCTGACCCTAAATTACGAAAGGATTTTTGATATCTCAAACGGTTTGGCAATGGCGAGGCGTATAATACACACGTTACACCCAAAAACAGGAAGTGGGCTTAATTCCGTTCTACATCATCTGATCGGGCTGATATTTTACAAATATATTCACTTTTGGAGTGCAATCACATCCATATCCACATTCACCTGGGCGTGGCTACACAGCGCCCCCTATGGCTTTTTTCTAATATTGTGGACATATACTTTCACGTAAATGCACCACGTCTGGTAGCCATAAGGGTCTCCTCAAGACACACACATTTCTCATTTGCATCCCTTAACTTTTCCCAACAGGAAGTGAGCTATTTTGGATTTTGTGTGTTTTTAAGTGTTTTTTAACGTACCAAACTTTGAAATACTCTTCCTAGGGGGTTCATCACATTCACACAAAATGTGGTCAGCATGATATTATAGCCCTGACACACAACTATGAACTGATTTTTAATATCTTGGAATGGTATGGCTCTGGTCAGCCTTAAAATTAACTTGTAATGCTGCCCAAACAGTTTATGTTTTAATACAATTATGTATTAAATAATTTCAAAAAGGTATTAAATTCTACATTGCCTGATTTTGAGGCTAACACTTTTCACATATGTTCATTGTTGGAGTGTCATCACATCCATTAAGCAATAATAGTTCGCTATTTTCGCTGGAGACTCATTATATCCAGTCTTAAAACTTCAACGCAAGTCGCAAATGACTCGCCCATTTCTAATACGCGACTGCCATCTACTGGCAAAAGTTAGTATTGCATATATCTTGCAATGACGTTCAATGTTATTTGGTTTAAAAAAAACCGTGTTGTAGCATTTTAAGGACTCAATACAAAACAGCTGTTCGGAAAGTTAGCTTGAAAATCAAGAAGCCTTATTAAGGAATTCGAGCCGTTTCTATTTGACTTCATTCGGTTGAAGTGAATGCCGTAACCCAATTAAATGTAATTCGCGTCGGAATACACATAATAGCCTACACTGTCAACGTGAAATAAAAATATATAGAGGTTTAAATCGATCCTATATTGGGACATTTGTTATGATGGCTGGTGCAACGGGCATTTTCGGTACCGTTGACCATAATCGAATGCTAGCATTTATATCATTACACTGACCAAGTCCTGTTAAAAAGCACATCACCTTTGTGGAAACAGTGAAGTTGTCTACACAATCTATTCTACTCACAGACTAACTGCGTCGCTGTAACTTCCCCCCATTTCTGATACGGGGATTCCATTTATTGGCAGAAAGTGGAACTTTTATATTTTTCTTCCTTCAAGTGATTTTTCAACGATAGGTTTTTGTTTTTTTTCTAGCGAGCCAGTAGGCATAACGATGTATGATTTACAGCTGCAGCCTACGTGACAAAATGTATTGACAACACCCAGCCCGACGTTTCTTTGCATCTATTTTCATTTTTGAATAGAATATCTGAAATAAATATTAAAGACATTTAATGACTGTCTTTAACTGGCAGGAGAGTAGCATATATTTAAAAGAGTCAAAAGTAAAAAAGAAACGTTAACGTTTGAGATGGCTGTGGTCGAACTCTGTGTTAACATGAGACCGTTATGTTCAACAAAGGTATGGCATGCAGGTCGTTGCGAGATGACGCGCATTGGCTAACAGCAGCCAGCCTGTCCACTGTCAGGTCAGCTACGTTTGTTTACATGAATAGAAAACTTTCAGTTAAATCGCCAGATATGTTAGTTTATTTTGCTTGTCATTAAACACGAATTAAGAGAACATACAATTTCGCTAGGAATTTTTGACTTAATATGAAAATACCGGATTGAGGGCAGAGACTTGGCATCTCCTTTAGATTTGGCTGAACAAATGCGTTTCAGGCAGCATAATTACCGGTGAAATGGAAAAGAATGATGCTGGCTAACTCGACGTTTAATGCAATATTATCCGACACTTCGGAGAGAAATTATTTAACCAGGATGAAAGGAAACATACAACTTTTGGCCAATAGATAACGTACGTGTATAAGAGGGCAGTATAGCTTAATGGTTCAGACAGTGGATTAAGACATGCAAGGTCCGCGGTTCCATCCCCGGTACGGCCACAATAAAGTTGAATAGTTTCTTTACGCCAATGGTTTTATTTTGAGTGCATATTTATAACCGAATGACTTCTCAAGCGTAAATTGTGCCTCCCGCTGTAAAATCTATTGAAATTAATTAATCTCTGCTCTCCATACAGGACTGGAGCATATTATTACACTGTGCAAGCAAGAAGTAATTTTTGTTTCATTCTACATTGTCTGATGTGGCAGAAACTTCACACATGTTCATTTTTGGAGTGTAATCTCATCCATATACCAAGAAAGGCTCAATGGCATAGCGCCACCATCTGGCAACAGGAAGTGGCTTTAATTTTACTTGACATCTTCCAATTTGGCTGAAAATGGACAAATATGTTAATTATTGGAGTGTAATCAAATCCATGAACCATACACGGCTCAATATTATACCGCCACCATCTGGCAACAGGAAGTGGCTTAAATTTTACGTGACATCTTCCAATTTGGCTGAAAATGTACAAATATGTTAATTATTGGAGTGAAATCAAATCCATAAACCATACACGGCTCAATATTATAGCGCCACCATCTGGCAATAGGAAGTGAGGCTTATATCATTGATGCATTCCAATAGCAGCAGAAACATCTTCATTGATCAAAGGGGAATTCCTGTGCACACTATACGTTGTCCAGGAAGGTGATTATTTCCAAAGTGTGTACATATTGTGAAACATGTCATTGGCCCAACTATGCCACCAAGGCGGTTGCGCCCATGGTGCTTGGGCCCGTTCATTGCTGCTTGCAGCTATATTTATTATTATTATTCTTTTTCTTCAGGCAAATGGGCTTTTTTGAGGGCCTTGCCATGCGTAAAAAGTCTTGACATTTTGCACACACATCAGAAGTGGTTGCTGTCAGGATCTCTCAGATGCTCAGATCTGGGCGTGGCCGAGGGACTCCACAGCGCCCCCTATCGCATTGTCTTCTATTGTGGGCAGGCAGTTTGAGCTACCTAAACCTAATTTGGTGGCCATATAGCGCTCCTCGGTCCAAACACATTTCTCATTAGCATCTAATCAAATATGCAAACAGGAAGTCAGCCATTTTGGATTTTCTGAGTTTTACACGTACTACACTTTTAAGTACTCCTCCTAGGGGGCTCCTCACATTCACACCACCTGTGGTCAGAATGGTCTCAGGATAGTCATGATGCTAAATTGCCAGGATATTTTTGATAGCTCAAACGGGACGGTCATGGGGAGGAGTACAATTTTTATGTCACGCCGCGCCAACAGGAAGTGGCCATAATTTTTTGGTCTACATTGTCTGATCTGGCTGATATTTTAGAAATTTGTTTATAGTTGGAGTATAATCACATCCATATCCCAAGAACAGGTCAATGTTATAGCGCCACCATCTGGCAACAGGAAGTGTGGTCTTTAACATATTTGTATGCATTCCTGCTAGGGCATTCAGCACATTCACACCAAATGCGGTCAGCATGATCGTAAGATAGTCCTTACACTAAGTTGTGAAGGGATTTTTGATATCTGAAACGGTATGGAAATGGCGAGTCGTACAGTACACATATTGCGTGCAAAAAAAAGACTTTTTTTTCGACATCGTCCGATCTGGCTGATATTTTACAAATTTGTTCACTGTAGCAGGACAATATCAGATATATACATATCAATCGGGGCGTGGCTAGACAGCGCCCCCTATAATTATTATTCTCTTTTTTTTCAATGTATTTTGCATTTTTGAGGTGCTTGCCATGGATGGAAACTCACAGAATTTTGCACACACATGAGAAGTGTTGGCTGTCAGGATGTATCAGATGCTCAGACCTGGGCGTGGCCAAGGGACTCCACAGCGCCCCCTAATGCTTTGTCTTCCTTTGTGGACAGGCACTTTGAGCTACCTTCACCTAATTTGGTATGCATGTGGGGCTCCTCTGGACAAACACATTTCTCATTCGCATCGAATCAAATATGTAAACAAGAAGTCAGCCATTTTGAATTTTGTGCATTTTACACATACTACACTTTTAAGTACTCCTCCTAGGGGGTTCATTGCATTCACACGAAATGTGGTCAAATTGGTCTCAGGCTAGTCATGATACTAATTCTGAAGGATATTTTTGATATCTCAAACGGTATGGTCATGGCGAGGCGTACAATTTTCATGTCACGCCGCCCCAACAGGAAGTAGCCATAAATTCATGGTCTACATTGTCTGATCTGGCTGATATTTTACAAATATGTTCACTGTTAAAGTGTAATCACATCCAAATACCAAGAAAAAATCAATGTTATAGCGCCACCATCTGGCAACGGACGTGAGGTTTTTATCATGTTTGTATGCGTTCCTGCTAAGGTATTCATCACATTCACATCAAATGTAGTCATGATTCTACATATATCATGTAGAATCATATTTTTAAAAGATTAACACATGAAGTCAAAAAGAAACTTTAGCGTCTGAGGTGGCTCTGCTCGAACGCTGTGTTAACATGAGACCGTTTTGTTCAACAAAGGTATCACATGCAGGTCGTTGCGAGATGACACGCACGGGCTAACAGCAGCCAGCCAGTCCACTGTCTGTGTGAGTCAAAAAACAGGTCAGCTACGTTGGTTTACATGAATAGAAAACTTTCAGTTAAATCGCCAGCTATGTTAGTTTATTAGGCTTGTCATTAAACACGAATTAAGAGAACATACAATTTCGCTAGGAATGGTAAATTAATATGAAAATACTGTATTGAGGGCAGAGAGTTGGCATCTCTTTTAGATTTGGCTGAACAAATGCGTTTCAGGCAGCATAATTACCAGTGAAATGGAAAAGAATGATGCTGGTTAACTAGACGTTTCGTGCAATATTATCCGACACTTCGTAGAGAAATTATTAAACCAAGATAAAAGGAGACATTTGGCCAATAGATGGCACCCGTGTATAAGCGGGCAGTATAGCGTAATGGTTAGGGCGGTGGATTAAGGCACGCAAATTCAGCCGTTCGATCCCCGCTGCAGCCCCAATGAATTTGAATAGTTTCGTGAAGCCAATTGTTTTCATTTTGAGTGCATATTTATGGCCTAATGACTTTTCAAGCATAAATTGTGCCTCCCCGTGTAAAAACTATGGAAATTAATTAATCTCTGCTCTCCATACAGGACTGTAGCATGTTATCACAATGTGCAAGCAAGACGTTATTTTTATTTCATTCTACATTGTCTGATGTGGCTGAAACTTCACACGTTCATTTTTGGAGTGTAATCTCATCCATTTTCCAATAAAGGCTAAATGGCAAAGCGCCACCCGCTGGCAACAGGAAGTGAGCCTTATATTGCATTCTTAAGCATTATTTTTCAATGGGTTCATGACATTCACGGTAAATGTGGTCAGCATGATGCTAGGATGGTCCTGACAAAACAGATTTTTGATTTACTGGGATGATATAGCTATGGGCAGGCACATAAAAAACACATCATGCCAGACAAACAGGAAGTGGTCATACTTAAATTCTCCAATGTCTGATGTGACTGCAACTTTACACAGATGCTCAGTGTTGGAGTGTAATCAAATCCATATTCCAAAAACGACTCAATGTTATAGCAGCATCATCTGGAAACAGGAATTGACCTTAATTTCGCTGAACATCTTCCGATGTGGCTGAAAATGTACAAATATGTTTATTTCTGGAGTGTAATCAAATTCAAAAAACATACACGGATCAATAATATAGCGCCACCATCTGGCAACAGGAAGTGAGCCTTATATTGCATTCTTAAGCATTATTTTTCAATGGGTTCATGACATTCACGGTAAATGTGGTCAGCATGATGCTAGGATGGTCCTGACAAAACAGATTTTTGATTTACTGGGATGATATAGCTATGGGCAGGCACATAAAAAACACATCATGCCAGACAAACAGGAAGTGGTCATACTTAAATTCTCCAATGTCTGATGTGACTGCAACTTTACACAGATGCTCAGTGTTGGAGTGTAATCAAATCCATATTCCAAAAACGACTCAATGTTATAGCAGCATCATCTGGAAACAGGAATTGACCTTAATTTCGCTGAACATCTTCCGATGTGGCTGAAAATGTACAAATATGTTTATTTCTGGAGTGTAATCAAATTCAAAAAACATACACGGATCAATAATATAGCGCCACCATCTGGCAACAGGAAGTGAGGCTTATATCATTGATGCATTCCAATAGCAGCGCCAACATCTTCATTGATCAAATGGAAATTCCTGTGCACACTACACGTTGTCCAGGAAGGTGATTATTTCCAAAGTGTGTACATGTTGTGAAACATGTCATTGGCAGAACTATGCCACCAAGGCGGTTGCCCCCATGGGGCTTGGGCCCGTTCATTGCTGCTTGCAGCTATATTTAGGGCCCAAGCACCGTAGGGTGCGAAGGACCCTATTGTTATTGGAAGGATTATTATTATTATTATTATTATTATTATTAGGGCCCAAGCACCGTAGGGTGCGAAGGACCCTATTGTTATTGTAAAGATTATTATTATTATTATTATTATTATTATTAGGGCCCAAGCACCGTAGGGTGCGAAGGACCCTATTGTTATTGTAAAGATTATTATTATTATTATTAGGGCCCAAGCACCGTAGGGTGCGAAGGACCCTATTGTTATTGGAAGGATTATTATTATTATTATTATTATTATTATTATTATTATTCTTTTTTTTTCAATGTTTTGTGCATTTTTGAGGTGCTTGCCATGGATGAAAACTCACGGAATTTTGCACACACATCAGAAGTGGTGGCTGTCAGGTTGTCTCAGATGCTCAGACCTGGGCGTGGCTGAGGGACTCCACAGCGCCCCCTATCGCATTGTCATCTATTTTGGGCAGGCACTTTGAGCTACCTTCATAAAATTTAGTAGGGATATAGCACTCCTCGGTCCAAACACATTTCTCATTCGCATCTAATCAAATATCCAAACAGGAAGTCAGCCATTTTGGATTTTGTGCGTTTTACACGTACTGCACTTTTAAGTACTCCTCCTAGGGGGTTCATCACATTCACACCACCTGTGGTCAGAATGGTCTCAGGATATTCATGATGCTAAATTGGCAGGATATTTTTGATAGCTCAAACGGGACGGTCCTGGGGAGGCGTATAATTTTTATGTCACGCCACGCCAACAGGAAGTGGCCGTAATTTCATGGTCTACATCGTCTGATCTGGCTGATATTTTAGAAATACGTTTATTGTTGGAGGCTAATCACAACCATATCCCAACAACGGGTCAATGTTATAGCGCCACCATCTGGCAACAGGAAGTGAGGTCTTCATCATATTTGAATGCCTTCCTGCTAGGGCATTCATCACATTCACACGAAATGTGGTCAGCATGATCTTAGGATAGTCATAACCATAAGCTGTGAAGGGATTTTTGATATCTCAAACGGTATGGAAATGGCGAGTCGTAAAGTACACATATTGCGTGCAAAAAAATGACTTTTTTTTCGACATCGTCCGATTTGGCTGATATTTTACAAATATGTTCACTGTTGGAGTACAATATGAAATATATACATATCAATCGGGGCGTGGCTAGACAGCGCCCCCTATAATTATTATTCTCTTTTTTTTCAATGTATTTTGCATTTTTGAGGTGCCTGCCATGGATGAAAACTCACAGAATTTTGCACACACATGAGAAGTGTTGGCTGTCAGGATGACTCAGATGCTCAGACCTGGGCGTGGCCGAGGGACTCCACAGCGCCCCCTAATGCTTTGTCTTCTATTGTGGACAGGCACTTTGAGCTACCTTCACCTAATTTGGTATGCATGTGGGCCTCCTCTGGACAAATACATTTCTAATTCGCATCGAATCAAATATGTGAACAGGAAGTCAGCCATTTTGAATTTTGTGCATTTTACACGTACTACACTTTTAAGTACTCCTCCTAGGGGGTTCATTGCATTCACACGAAATGTGGTCAAAGTGGTCTCAGGATAGTCATGATACTAATTCCAAAGGATATTTTTGATATCTCAAACGGTATGGTCATGGCGAGGTGTACAATTTTCATGTCACGCCGCGCCAACAGGAAGTAGCCATAAATTCATGGTCTACATTGTCTGATCTGGCTGATATTTTACAAATATGTTCACTGTTAGAGTGTAATCACATCCATATACCAAGAAGAAATCAATGTTATAGCGCCACCATCTGGCAACGGAAGTGAGGTTTTTATCATGTTTGTATGCGTTCCTGCTAGGGTATTCATCACATTCACACCAAATGTAGTCATCATGATCTTAGAATAGTCCTGACCCTAAATGACGAAAGGATTTTTGATATCTCAAACGGTTTGGCAATGGCGAGGCGTATAATACACACGTTACGCCCAAAAACAGGAAGTGGGCTTAATTCCATTCTACATCATCTGATCGGGCTGATATTTTACAAATATATTCACTTTTGGAGTGCAATCACATCCATATCCACATTCATCTGGGCGTGGCTACACAGCGCCCCCTATGGCTTTTTTCTAATATTGTGGACATATACTTTCACGTAAATGCACCACGTCTGGTTGGCATAAGGGTCTCCTCAAGACACACACATTTCTCATTTGCATCCCTTAACTTTTCCCAACAGGAAGTGAGCTATTTTGGATTTTGTGTGTTTTTAAGTGTTTTTTCACGTACCAAACTTTGAAATACTCTTCCTAGGGGGTTCATCACATTCACACAAAATGTGGTCAGCATGATATTATAGCCCTGACACACAACTATGAACTGATTTTTAATATCTTGGAATGGTATGGCTATGGTCAGCCTTAAAATTAACTTGTAATGCTGCCCAAACAGTTCATGTTTTAATACAATTATGTATTAAATAATTTCAAAAAGGTATTAAATTCTACATTGCCTGATTTTGAGGCTACAACTTTTCACATATGTTCATTGTTGGAGTGCCATCACATCCATTAAGCAATAATAGTTCACTATTTTCGCTGGAGACTCATTATATCCAGTCTTAAAACATCAAGGCAAGTCGCAAATGACTCTCCCATTTCTAATACGCGACTGCCATCTACTGGCAAAACTTGGTATTGTTTCTCAAGTGATTTCTCAAATACAAGTTTTGTTTCTTTTTGCGAGCCAGTAACCATAACGATGTATGAGTAACAGCGGCAGCCTACGTGACAAAATGTACTGACAACACCCAGCCCACAGCAACGTTTTTTCTCATCCACCTTAATTATATAGATTGAATAACTAAAATAAAAGACAGGCTTTTACTGGCAGGAAAGTATCATATATTTCAAAGATTAACACATATAATGCATATCTTGCAATGACGTTCAATGTTATTTGGTTTATAAAAAACCGTGTTGTAGCATTTTAAGGACTCAATACAAAACAGCTGTTCGGAAAGTTAGCTTGAAAACCAAGAAGCCTTATTAAGGATTTCGAGCCGTTTCTATTTGACTTCATTCGATTGAAGTGAATGCCGTAACCCAATTAAATGTAATTCGCGTCGGAATACACATAATAGCCTACACTGTCAACGTGAAATAAAAATATATAGAGGTTTAAATCGATCCTGTATTGGGACATTTGTTATGATGGCTGGTGCAACGGGCATTTTCGGTACCGTTGACCATAATCGAATGCTAGCATTTATATCATTACACTGACCAAGTCCTGTTAAAAAGCACATTTTTGGTTCCTTTGTGGAAACAGTGAAGTTGTCTACACAATCTATTCTACTCACAGACTAACTGCGTCGCTGTAACTTCCCCCCATTTCTGATACGGGGATTCCATTTATTGGCAGAAAGTGGAACTTTTATATTTTTCTTCCTTCAACTGATTTTTCAACGATAGGTTTTTGTTTTTTTTCTAGCGAGCCAGTAGGCATAACGATGTATGATTTACAGCTGCAGCCTACGTGACAAAATGTATTGACAACACCCAGCCCGACGTTTCTTTGCATCTATTTTCATTATATGAATTGAATATCTGAAATAAATATTAAAGACATTTAATGACTGTCTTTAACTGGCAGGAGAGTACCATATATTTAAAAGAGTCAAAAGTCAAAAAGAAACGTTAACGTTTGAGATGGCTCTGGTCGAACTCTGTGTTAACATGAGACCGTTATGTTCAACAAAGGTATGGCATGCAGGTCGTTGCGAGATGACGCGCATTGGCTAACAGCAGCCAGCCTGTCCACTGTCTGTGTGAGTCAAAAAACAGGTCAGCTACGTTTATTTACATGAATAGAAAACTTTCAGTTAAATCGCCAGATATGTTAGTTTATTTTGCTTGTCATTAAACACGAATTAAGAGAACATACAATTTCGCTAGGAATTTTTGACTTAATATGAAAATACCGGATTGAGGGCAGAGACTTGGCACCTCCTTTAGATTTGGCTGAACAAATGCGTTTCAGGCAGCATAATTACCGGTGAAATGGAAAAGAATGATGCTGGCTAACTCGACGTTTAATGCAATAATATCCGACACTTCGGAGAGAAATTATTTAACCAGGATAAAAGGAAACATACAACTTTTGGCCAATAGATGGCGTACGTGTATAAGACGGCAGTATAGCTTAATGGTTCAGACAGTGGATTAAGACATGCAAGGTCCGCGGCTCCATCCCCGGTGCGGCTACAATAAAGCTGAATAGTTTCTTTACGCAAATGGTTTTATTTTGAGTGCATATTTATAACCGAATGACTTCTCAAGCGTAAATTTTGCCTCCCGCTGTAAAATCTATGGAAATTAATTCATCTGTGCTCTCCATACAGGACTGGAGCATATTATTACAATGTGCAAGAAAGAAGTAATTTTTGTTTCATTCTACATTGTCTGATGTGGCAGAAACTTCACACATGTTCATTTTTGGAGTGTAATCTCATCCATATACCAAGAAAGGCTCAATGGCATAGCGCCACCATCTGGCAACAGGAAGTGGCTTTAATTTTACTTGACATCTTCCAATTTGGCTGAAAATGTACAAATATGTTAATTATTGGAGTGTAATCAAATCCATAAACCATACATGGTTCAATATTATAGCACCACCATCTGGCAACAGGAAGTGAGGCTTATATCATTGATGCATTCCAATAGCAGCACCAACATCTTCATTGATCAAAGGGGAATTCCTGTGCACACTATACGTTGTCCAGGAAGGTGATTATTTCCAAAGTGTGTACATGTTGTGAAACATGTCATTGGCACAACTATGCCACCAAGGCGGATGCGCCCATGGTGCTTGGGCCCGTTCATTGCTGCTTGCAGCTATATTTAGGGCCCAAGCACCGTAGGGTGCGAAGGACCCTATTGTTATTGGAAGGATTATTATTATTATTATTATTAGGGCCCAAGCACCGTAGGGTGCGAAGGACCCTATTGTTATTGTAAAGATTATTATTATTAGGGCCCAAGCACCGTAGGGTGCGAAGGACCCTATTGTTATTGTAAAGATTATTATTAGGGCCCAAGCACCGTAGGGTGCGAAGGACCCTATTGTTATTGGAAGGATTATTATTATTATTATTATTATTATTAGGGCCCAAGCACCGTAGGGTGCGAAGGACCCTATTGTTATTGGAAGGATTATTATTATTATTATTATTATTATTATTATTATTATTATTCTTTCTCTTCCGTCAAATGGGCATTTTTGAGGGCCTTGCCATGGCTAAAAAGTCTTGAAATTTTGCAGACACATTAGAAGTGGCGGCCGTCAGGATCTATCAGATGCTCAGACCTGGGTGTGGCCGAAGGACTCCACAGCGCCCCCTATTGCGCTGACCCCCCCCCCCCATTGCATTGTTGTCTATTGTGGGCAGGCACTTTGAACTACATGAAACTAATTTGGTAACCATGTGTGGCTCCTCAATTTAAACACATTTCTCATTCGCATTGATGCAAATATGCGAACAGGAAGTGAGCTATTTTGGATTTTGTGTGTTTTACACGTACTACACTTTTAAGTACTCCTCCTAGGGGGTTCATCGCATTCACACCAACTGTGGTCAGAATGGTCTCAGGATATTCATGATGCTAAATTGCCAGGATATTTTTGATAGCTCAAACGGGATGGTCATGGCGAGGCGCGCAATTTTTATGTCACGCCGCGCCAACAGGAAGTGGTCATAATTTCATGGTTTACATCGTCTGATCTGGCTGATATTTTAGAAATATGTTTAGTGTTGGAGTATAATCACATCCCTATCCCAAGAACGGGTCAATGTTATAGCGCCACCATCTGGCAACAGGAAGTGAGGTCTTTATCATATTTGTATGCCTTCCTGCTAGGGCATTCATCACATTCACACGAAATGTGGTCAGCATGATCTTAGGATCGTCTTGACCATAAGCTGTGAAGGGATTTTTGATATCTCAAACGGTATGGAAATGGCCAGTCGTACAGTACACATATTTCGTGCAAAAAAATGACTTTTTTTTCGACATCGTCCGATGTGGCTGATATTTTACAAATATGTTCACTGTTGGAGTACAATATTAAATATATACATATCAATCGGGGCGTGGCTAGACAGCGCCCCCTATAATTATTATTCTCTTTTTTTTCAATGTATTTAGCATTTTTGAGGTGCTTGCCATGGATGGAAACTCACGGAATTTTGCACACACATGAGAAGTGTTGGCTGTCAGGACGTATCAGATGCTCAGACCTGGGCGTGGCCGAGGGACTCCACAGCGCCCCCTAATGCTTTGTCTTCTATTGTGGACAGGCACTTTGAGCTACCTTCACCTAATTTGGTATGCATGTGGGCCTCCTCTGGACAAACACATTTCTCTTTCGCATCGAATCGAATATGTGAACAGGAAGTCAGCCATTTTGAATTTTGTGCATTTTACACGTACTACACTTTTAAGTACTCCTCCTAGGGGGTTCATTGCATTCACACGAAATGTGGTCAAAGTGGTCTCAGGATAGTCATGATACTAATTCCTAAGGATATTTTTGATATCTCAAACGGTATGGTCATGGCGAGGCGTACAATTTTCATGTCACGCCGCGCCAACAGGAAGTAGCCATAAATTCATGGTCTACATTGTCTGATCTGGCTGATATTTTACAAATATGTTCACTGTTAGAGTGTAATCACATCCATATACCAAGAAGAAATCAATGTTATAGCGCCACCATCTGGCAACGGACGTGAGGTTTTTATCATGTTTGTATGCGTTCCTGCTAGGGTATTCATCACATTCACACCAAATGTAGTCATCATGATCTTAGAATAGTCCTGACCCTAAATGACGAAAGGATTTTTGATATCTCAAACGGTTTGGCAATGGCGAGGCGTATAATACACACGTTACACCCAAAAACAGGAAGTGGGCTTAATTCCGTTCTACATCATCTGATCGGGCTGATATTTTGCAAATATATTCACTTTTGGAGTGCAATCACATCCATATCCACATTCATCTGGGCGTGGCTACACAGCGCCCCCTATGGCTTTTTTCTAATATTGTGGACACATACTTTCACGTAAATGCACCACGTCTGGTAGGCATAAGGGTCTCCTCAAGACACACACATTTCTCATTTGCATCCCTTAACTTTTCCCAACAGGAAGTGAGCAATTTTGGATTTTGTGTGTTTTTAAGTGTTTTTTCACGTACCAAACTTTGAAATACTCTTCCTAGGGGGTTCATCACATTCACACAAAATGTGGTCAGCATGATATTATAGCCCTGACACACAACTATGAACTGATTTTTAATATCTTGGAATGGTATGGCTATGGTCAGCCTTAAAATTAACTTGTAATTCTGCCCAAACAGTTCATGTTTTAATACAATTATGTATTAAATAATTTCAAAAAGGTATTAAATTCTACATTGCCTGATTTTGAGGCTACAACTTTTCACATATGTTCATTGTTGGAGTGTCATCACATCCATTAAGCAATAATAGTTCACTATTTTCGCTGGAGACTCATTATATCCAGTCTTAAAACTTCAACGCAAGTCGCAAATGACTCTCCCATTTCTAATACGCGACTGCCATCTACTGGCAAAAGTTGGTATTGCATATATCTTGCAATGACGTTCAATGTTATTTGGTTTAAAAAAAACCGTGTTGTAGCATTTTAAGGACTCAATACAAAACAGCTGTTCGGAAAGTTAGCTTGAAAACCAAGAAGACTTATTAAGGAATTCGAGCCGTTTCTATTTGACTTCATTCGGTTGAAGTGAATGCCGTAACCCAATTAAATGTAATTCGCGTCGGAATACACATAATAGCCTACACTGTCAACGTGAAATAAAAATATATAGAGGTTTAAATCGATCCTATATTGGGACATTTGTTATGATGGCTGGTGCAACGGGCATTTTCGGTACCGTTGACCATAATCGAATGCTAGCATTTATATCATTACACTGACCAAGTCCTGTTAAAAAGCACATTTTTGGTTCCTTTGTGGAAACAGTGAAGTTGTCTACACAATCTATTCTACTCACAGACTAACTGCGTCGCTGTAACTTCCCCCCATTTCTGATACGGGGATTCCATTTATTGGCAGAAAGTGGAACTTTTATTTTTTTCTTCCTTCAACTGATTTTTCAACGATAGGTTTTTGTTTTTTTTCTAGCAGCAGTAGGCATAACGATGTATGATTTACAGCTGCAGCCTACGTGACAAAATGTATTGACAACACCCAGCCCGACGTTTCTTTGCATCTATTTTCATTATATGAATAGAATATCTGAAATAAATATTAAAGACATTTAATGACTGTCTTTAACTGGCAGGAGAGTAGCATATATTTAATAGAGTCAAAAGTCAAAAAGAAACGTTAACGTTTGAGATGGCTCTGGTCGAACTCCGTTATGTTCAACAAAGGTATGGCATGCAGGTCGTTGCGAGATGACGCGCATTGGCTAACAGCAGCCAGCCTGTCCACTGTCTGTGTGAGTCAAAAAACAGGTCAGCTACGTTTGTTTACATGAATAGAAAACTTTCAGTTAAATCGCCAGATATGTTAGTTTATTATGCTTGTCATTAAACACGAATTAAGAGAACATACAATTTCGCTAGGAATTTTTGACTTAATATGAAAATACCGGATTGAGGGCAGAGACTTGGCATCTCCTTTAGATTTGGCTGAACAAATGCGTTTCAGGCAGCATAATTACCGGTGAAATGGAAAAGAATGATGCTGGCTAACTCGACGTTTAATGCAATATTATCCGACACTTCGGAGAGAAATTATTTAACCAAGATAAAAGGAAACATACAACTTTTGGCCAATAGATGGCGCCCGTGTATAAGAGGGCAGTATAGCTTAATGGTTCAGACAGTGGATTAAGACAAGCAAGGTCCGTGGTTCCATCCCCGGTGTGGCCACAATAAAGTTGAATAGTTTCTTTACGCCAATGGTTTTATTTTGAGTGCATATTTATAACCGAATGACTTCTCAAGCGTAAATTGTGCCTCCCGCTGTAAAATCTATTGAAATTAATTAATCTCTGCTCTCCATACAGAACTGGAGCATATTATTACACTGTGCAAGCAAGAAGTAATTTTTGTTTCATTCTACATTGTCTGATGTGGCAGAAACTTCACACATGTTCATTTTTGGAGTGAAATCTCATCCATATACCAAGAAAGGCTCAATGGCATAGCGCCACCATCTGGCAACAGGAAGTGGCTTTAATTTTACTTGACATCTTCCAATTTGGCTGAAAATGTACAAATATGTTAATTATTGGAGTGTAATCAAATCCATGAACCATACACGGCTCAATATTATACCGCCACCATCTGGCAACAGGAAGTGGCTTAAATTTTACTTGACATCTTCCAATTTGGCTGAAAATGTACAAATATGTTAATTATTAGAGTGAAATCAAATCCATAAACCATACAAGGCTCAATATTATATTGCCACCATCTGGCAATAGGAAGTGAGGCTTATATCATTGATGCATTCCAATAGCAGCAGAAACATCTTCATTGATCAAAGGGGAATTCCTGTGCACACTATACGTTGTCCAGGAAGGTGATTATTTCCAAAGTGTGTACATATTGTGAAACATGTCATTGGCACAACTATGCCACCAAGGCGGTTGCGCCCATGGTGCTTGGGCCCGTTCATTGCTGCTTGCAGCTATATTTAGGGCCCAAGCACCGTAGGGTGCGAAGGACCCTATTGTTATTGTAAAGATTATTATTATTATTATTATTATTCTTTTTTCTATATGCAAATGGGCCTTTTTGAGGTGCTTGCCATGCATAAAAAGTCTGGGAATTTTGCACACACATCAGAAATGAGGACCTTCAGGATCGCTTAGATGCTCAGACCTGGGCGTGGCCGAGGGACTCCACAGCGCCCCCTATCGCATTGTCTTCTATTGTGGGCAGGCACTTTGAGCTACCTGCACCTAATTTGGTGGCCATATATCGCTCCTCGGTCCAAACACATTTCTCATTCGGATCTAATCAAATATCCAAACAGGAAGTCAGCCATTTTGGATTTTCTGAGTTTTACACGTACTACACTTTTAAGTACTCCTCCTAGGGGGTTCATCGCATTCACACCAACGGTGGTCAGAATGGTCTCAGGATAGTCATGATGCTAAATTGCCAGGATATTTTTGATAGTTCAAACGGGACGGTCATGGGGAGGAGTACAATTTTTATGTCACGCCGCGCCAACAGGAAGTGGCCATAATTTCATGGTCGACATCGTCTGATCTGGCTGATATTTTAGAAATTTGTTTATTGTTGGAGTGTAATCACATCCATATCACAAGAACAGGTCAATGTTATAGCGCCACCATCTGGCAACAGGAAGTGAGGTCTTTAACATATTTGTATGCATTCCTCCTAGGGGGTTCATCGCATTCACACCAAATGCGGTCAGCATGATCTTAAGATAGTCCTTACGCTAAGTTGTGAAGGGATTTTTGATATCTCAAACGGTATGGAAATGGCGAGTCGTACAGTACACATATTGCGTGCAAAAAAATGACTTTTTTTTCGACATCGTCCGATCTGGCTGATATTTTACAAATATGTTCACTGTAGCAGTACAATATCAGATATAAACATATCAATCGGGGCGTGGCTAGACAGCGCCCCCTATAATTATTATTCTTTTTTTTTTCAATGTATTTTGCATTTTTGAGGTTCTTGCCATGGATGGAAACTCACAGAATTTTGCACACACATGAGAAGTGTTGGCTGTCAGGATGTATCAGATGCTCAGACCTGGGCGTGGCCAAGGGACTCCACAGCGCCCCCTAATGCTTTGTCTTCTATTGTGGACAGGCACTTTGAGCTACCTTCACCTAATTTGGTATGCATGTGGGGCTCCTCTGGACAAACACATTTCTCATTCGCATCGAATCAAATATGTAAACAGGAAGTCAGCCATTTTGAATTTTGTGCATTTTACACGTACTACACTTTTAAGTACTCCTCCTAGGGGGTTCATTGCATTCACACGAAATGCGGTCAAAGTGGTCTCCGGATAGTCATGATACTAATTCCAAAGGATATTTTTGATATCTCAAACGGTATGGTCATGGCGAGGCGTACAATTTTCATGTCACGCCGCGCCAACAGGAAGTTGCCATAAATTCAAGGTCTACATTGTCTGATCTGGCTGATATTTTACAAATATGTTCACTGTTAGAGTGTAATCACATCCAAATACCAAGAAGAAATCAATGTTATAGCGCCACCATCTGGCAACGGACGTGAGGTTTTTATCATGTTTGTATGCGTTCCTGCTAAGGTATTCATCACATTCACACCAAATGTAGTCATCATGATCTTAGAATAGTCCTGACCCTAAATGATGAAAGGATTTTTGATATATCAAACGGTTTGGCAATGGCGAGGCGTATAATACACACGTTACGCCCAAAAACAGGAAGTGGGCTTAATTCCGTTCTACATCATCTGATCGAGCTGATATTTTACAAATATATTCACTTTTGGAGTGCAATCACATCCATATCCACATTCATCTGGGCGTGGCTACACAGCGCCCCCTATGGCTTTTTTCTAATATTGTGGACATATACTTTCACGTAAATGCACCACGTCTGGTAGGCATAAGGGTCTCCTCAAGACACACACATTTCTCATTTGCATCCCTTAACTTTTCCCAACAGGAAGTGAGCTATTTTGGATTTTGTGTGTTTTTAAGTGTTTTTTCACGTACCAAACTTTGAAATACTCTTCCTAGGGGGTTCATCACATTCACACAAAATGTGGTCAGCATGATATTATAGCCCTGACACACAACTATGAACTGATTTTTAATATCTTGGAATGGTATGGCTATGGTCAGCCTTAAAATTAACTTGTAATGCTGCCCAAACAGTTCATGTTTTAATACAATTATGTATTAAATAATTTCAAAAAGGTATTGCCTGATTTTGAGGCTACAACTTTTCACATATGTTCATTGTTGGAGTGTCATCACATCCATTAAGCAATAATAGTTCACTATTTTCGCTGGAGACTCATTATATCCAGTCTTAAAACTTCAACGCAAGTCGCAACTGACTCTCCCATTTCTAATACGCGACTGCCATCTACTGGCAAAGGTTAGTATTCTTTCTAATTTTCTTGGATAAAGTAATTTCTCAATGACAAGTTTTGTTTCTTTTTGCGAGCCAGTAACCATAACGATGTATGAGTAACAGCGGCAGCCTACGTGACAAAATGTACTGACAACACCCAGCCCACAGCAACGTTTTTTTCATCGACCTTAATTTTATGGATTGAATAACTAAAATAAAGGACAGGCTTTTACTGGCAGGAAAGTATCATATATTTAAAAGATTAACACATATAATGCAGATCTTGCATTGACGTTCAATGTTATTTGGTTTTAAAAAAAACGTATTGTAGCATTTTAAGGACTCAACACAAAACAGCTGTTCGGAAAGTTGGGTTGAAAACCAAGAAGCCTTATTAAGGAATTCGAGCCGTTTCTATTTGACTTCATTCGATTGAAGTGAATGCCGTAACCCAATTAAATGTAATTCGCGTCGGAATACACACAATCGCCTACACTGTCAACGTGAAATAAAAATATATAGATGTTTAAATCGATCCTATATTGGGACATTTGTTATGATGGCTGGTGCAACGGGCATTTTCGGTACCGTTGACCATAATCGAATGCTAGCATTTATATCATTACACTGACCAAGTCCTGTTAAAAAGCACATTTTTGGTTCCTTTGTGGAAACAGTGAAGTTGTCTACATAACCTATTCTACTCACAGACTAACTGCGTCGCTGTAACTTCCCCCCATTTCTGATACGGGGATAGGTTTTTGTTTTTTTCTAGCGAGCCAGTAGGCATAACGATGTATGATTAACAGCTGCAGCCTACGTGACAAAATGTATTGACAACACCCAGCCCGACGTTTCTTTGCATCTATTTTCATTATATGAATTGAATATCTAAAATAAATATTTAAAAAATTTAATGACTGTCTTTAAATGGCAGGAGAGTATCATATATTTAAAAGAGTAACACATGAAGTAAAAAGAAAAAGGTTAGCATTCGAGGTGGTGCTCGAACACTGTGTTAAGATGAAACCGTTATGTTCAACAAAGGTATGGCTTGCAGGTCGTTGCGAGATGACAGATATTGGCTAACAGGAGCCAGCCTGTCCACTTGTCTGTGTGAGTCAAAAAACAGGTCCGCTACGTTGGTTTACATGAATAGAAAACTTTCAGTTAAATCGCCAGCTATGTTAGTTTATTTTGCTTGTCATTAAACACGAATTAAGAGAACATACAATTTCGCTAGGAATTTGTGACTTAATATGAAAATAACGGATTGAGGGCAGAGACTTGGCATCTCCTTTAGATTTGGCTGAACAAATGCGTTTCAGGCAGCATAATTACCAGTGAAATGGAAAAGAATGATGCTGGCTAACGAGACGTTTAATGCAATATTATCCGACACTTCGGAGAGAAATTATTTAACCAAGATAAAAGGAAACATACAACTTTTGGCCAATAGATGGCGGCCGTGTATAAGAGGGCAGTATAGTTTTACGGTTCAGGCAGTGGATTAAGACATGCAAGGTCCGCGGTTCCATCCCTGGTGCGGCCACAATAAAGTTGAATAGTTTCTTTAAGCCAATGGTTTCATTTTGAGTGCATATTTATAACCGAATGACTTCTCAAGCATAAATTGTGCCTCCCGCTGTAAAATCTATGGAAATGAATTCATCTCTGCTCTCCATACAGGACTGGAGCATGTTATCACAATGTGCAAGCAAGAAGTAATTTTTGTTTCATTCTACATTGTCTGATGTGGCTAAAACTTCACACATGTTCATTTTTGGAGTGTAATCTCATCCATATACCAATAAAGGCTCAATGGCATAGCTCCACCATCTGGCAAAAGGAAGTGGCCTTAATTTCACTCAACATCTTCCGATGTGGCTTAGAATTTAGAAAAAGGTTTATTATTGGAGTGTAATCAAATTCAAAAACCATACATGGTTCAATATTATAGCGCCACCATCTGGCAACAGGAAGTGAGGCTTATATCATTGATGCATTCCAATAGCAGCACCAACATCCTCATTGCTCAAAGGGGAATTCCTGTGCACACTATACGTTGTCCAGGAAGGTGATTATTTCCAAAGTGTGTAGATGTTGTGAAACATGTCATTGGCACAACTATGCCACCAAGGCGGTTGCGCCCATGGTGCTTGGGCCCGTTCATTGCTGCTTGCAGCTATATTTATTATTATTATTCTTTTTCATCAGGCAAATGGGCTTTTTTGAGGGCCTTGCCATGCGTAAAAAGTCTTGACATTTTGCACACACATCAGAAGTGGTTGCTGTCAGGAGCTCTCAGATGCTCAGACCTGGGCGTGGCCGAAGGACTCCACAGCGCCCCCTATCGCATTGTCTTCTATTGTGGGCAGGCACTTTGAGCTACCTGCACCTAATTTGGTGGCCAAATAGCGCTCCTCGGTCCAAACACATTTCTCATTCGGATCTAATCAAATATCCAAACAGGAAGTCAGCCATTTTGGATTTTCTGAGTTTTACACGTACTACACTTTTAAGTACTCCTCCTAGGGGGTTCATCGCATTCACACCAACTGTGGTCAGAATGGTCTCAGGATAGTCATGATGCTAAATTGCCAGGATATTTTTGATAGCTCAAACGGGACAGTCACGGGGAGGATTACAATTTTTATGTCACGCCACGCCAACAGGAAGTGGCCATAATTTCATGGTCTACATTGTCTGATCTGGCTGATATTTTAGAAATTTGTTTATTGTAGGAGTGTAATCACAACCATATCCCAAGAACAGGTCAGTGTTATAGCGCCACCATCTGGCAATAGGAAGTGAGGTCTTTAACATATTTGTATGCCTTCCTGCTAGGGCATTCAGCACATTCACACCAAATGCGGTCAGCATGATTGTAAGATAGTCCTTACGCTAAGTTGTGAAGGGATTTTTGATATCTCAAACGGTATGGAAATGGCGAGTCGTACAGTACACATATTGCGTGCAAAAAAATGACTTTTTTTTCGACATCGTCCGATCTGGCTGATATTTTACAAATATGTTCACTGTAGCAGTACAATATCAGATATATACATATCAATCGGGGCGTGGCTAGACAGCGCCCCCTATAATTATTATTCTCTTTTTTTTCAAAGTATTTTGCATTTTTGAGGTGCTTGCCATGGATGGAAACTCACAGAATTTTGTACACACATGAGAAGTGTTGGCTGTCAGGATGTATCAGATGCTCAGACCTGGGCGTGGCCAAGGGACTCCACAGCGCCCCCTAATGCTTTGTCTTCTATTGTGGACAGGCACTTTGAGCTACCTTCACCTAGATTGGTATGCATGTGGGACTCCTCTGGACAAACACATTTCTCATTTGCATCGAATCAAATATGTAAACAGGAAGTCAGCCATTTTGAATTTTGTGCATTTTACACGTACTACACTTTTAAGTACTCCTCCTAGGGGGTTCATTGCATTCACACGAAATGTGGTCAAATTGGTCTCAGGATAGTCATGAGACTAATTCCAAAGGATATTTTTGATATCTCAAACGGTATGGTCATGGCGAGGCGTACAATTTTCATGTCACACCGCGCCAACAGGAAGTTGGCATAAATTCATGGTCTACATTGTCTGATCTGGCTGATATTTTACAAATATGTTCACTGTTAGAGTGTAATCACATCCAAATACCAAGAAGAAATCAATGTTATAGCGCCACCATCTGGCAACGGACGTGAGGTTTTTATCATGTTTGTATGCGTTCCTGCTAAGGTATTCATCACATTCACACCAAATGTAGAGATCATGATCGTAGAATAGTCCTGACCCTAAATGACGAAAGGATTTTTGATATCTCAAACGGTTTGGCAATGGCGAGGCGTATAATACACACGTTACGCCCAAAAACAGGAAGTGGGCTTAATTCCGTTCTACATCATCTGATCGGGCTGATATTTTACAAATATATTCACTTTTGGAGTGCAATCACATCCATATCCACATTCATCTGGGCGTGGCTACACAGCGCCCCCTATGGCTTTTTTCTAATATTGTGGACATATACTTTCACGTAAATGCACCACGTCTGGAAGGCATAAGGGTCTCCTCAAGACACACACATTTCTCATTTGCATCCCTTAACTTTTCCCAACAGGAAGTGAGCTATTTTGGATTTTGTGTGTTTTTAAGTGTTTTTTCACGTACCAAACTTTGAAATACTCTTCCTAGGGGGTTCATCACATTCACACAAAATGTGGTCAGCATGATATTATAGCCCTGACACACAACTATGAACTGATTTTTAATATCTTGGAATGGTATGGCTATGGTCAGCCTTAAAATTAACTTGTAATGCTGCCCAAACAGTTCATGTTTTAATACAATTATGTATTAAATAATTTCAAAAAGGTATTAAATTCTACATTGCCTGATTTTGAGGCTACAACTTTTCATATATGTTCATTGTTGGAGTGTCATCACATCCATTAAGCAATAATAGTTCACTATTTTCGCTGGAGACTCATTATATCCAGTCTTAAAACTTCAAGGCAAGTCGCAAATGACTCTCCCATTTCTAATACGCGACTGCCATCTACTGGCAAAACTTGGTATTGTTTCTCAAGTGATTTCTCAAATACAAGTTTTGTTTCTTTTTGCGAGCCAGTAACCATAACGATGTATGAGTAACAGCGGCAGCCTACGTGACAAAATGTACTGACAACACCCAGCCCACAGCAACGTTTTTTCTCATCCACCTTAATTTTATGGATTGAATAACTAAAATAAAAGACAGGCTTTTACTGGCAGGAAAGTATCATATATTTCAAAGATTAACACATATAATGCATATCTTGCAATGACGTTCAATGTTATTTGGTTCATAAAAAACCGTGTTGTAGCATTTTAAGGACTCAATACAAAACAGCTGTTCGGAAAGTTAGCTTGAAAACCAAGAAGCCTTATTAAGGATTTCGAGCCGTTTCTATTTGACTTCATTCGATTGAAGTGAATGCCGTAACCCAATTAAATGTAATTTGCGTCGGAATACACATAATAGCCTACACTGTCAACGTGAAATAAAAATATATAGAGGTTTAAATCGATCCTATATTGGGACATTTGTTATGATGGCTGGTGCAACGGGCATTTTCGGTACCGTTGACCATAATCGAATGCTAGCATTTATATCATTACACTGACCAAGTCCTGTTAAAAAGCACATTTTTGGTTCCTTTGTGGAAACGGTGAAGTTGTCTACACAATCTATTCTACTCACAGACTAACTGCGTCGCTGTAACTTCCCCCCATTTCTGATACGGGGATTCCATTTATTGGCAGAAAGTGGAACTTTTATATTTTTCTTCCTTCAACTGATTTTTCAACGATAGGTTTTTTTTTCTTTTTCTAGCGAGCCAGTAGGCATAACGATGTATGATTTACAGCTGCAGCCTACGTGACAAAATGTATTGACAACACCCAGCCCGACGTTTCTTTGCATCTATTTTCATTATATGAATAGAATATCTGAAATAAATATTAAAGACATTTAATGACTGTCTTTAACTGGCAGGAGAGTACCATATATTTAAAAGAGTCAAAAGTCAAAAAGAAACGTTAACGTTTGAGATGGCTCTGGTCGAACTCTGTGTTAACATGAGACCGTTATGTTCAACAAAGGTATGGCATGCAGGTCGTTGCGAGATGACGCGCATTGGCTAACAGCAGCCAGCCTGTCCACTGTCTGTGTGAGTCAAAAAACAGGTCAGCTACGTTTATTTACATGAATAGAAAACTTTCAGTTAAATCGCCAGATAATTTTAGTTTATTTTGCTTGTCATTAAACACGAATTAAGAGAACATACAATTTCGCTAGGAATTTTTGACTTAATATGAAAGTACCGGATTGAGGGCAGAGACTTGGCACCTCCTTTAGATTTGGCTGAACAAATGCGTTTCAGGCAGCATAATTACCGGTGAAATGGAAAAGAATGATGCTGGCTAACTCGACGTTTAATGCAATATTATCCGACACTTCGGAGAGAAATTATTTAACCAGGATAAAAGGAAACATACAACTTTTGGCCAATAGATGGCGTACGTGTATAAGAGGGCAGTATAACTTAATGGTTCAGACAGTGGATTAAGACATGCAAGGTCCGCGGTTCCATCCCCGGTGCGGCTACAATAAAGTTGAATAGTTTCTTTACGCCAATGGTTTTATTTTGAGTGCATATTTATAACCGAATGACTTCTCAAGCGTAAATTTTGCCTCCCGCTGTAAAATCTATGGAAATTAATTCATCTGTGCTCTCCATACAGGACTGGAGCATATTATTACAATGTGCAAGCAAGAAGTAATTTTTGTTTCATTCTACATTGTCTGATGTGGCAGAAACTTCACACATGTTCATTTTTGGAGTGTAATCTCATCCATATACCAAGAAAGGCTCAATGGCATAGCGCCACCATCTGGCAAAAGGAAGTGGCTTTAATTTTATTGACATCTTCCAATTTGGCTGAAAATGTACAAATATGTTAATAATTGGAGTGTAATCAAATCCAAGAACCATACACAGCTCAATATTATAGCGCCACCATCTGGCAACAGGAAGTGAGGCTTATATCATTAATGCATTCCAATAGCAGCAGCAACATCTTCATTGATCAAAGGGGAATTCCTGTGCACACTATTCGTTGTCCAGGAAGGTGATTATTTCCAAAGTGTGAACATATTGTGAAACATGTCATTGGCACAACTGTGCCACCAAGGCGGTTGCGCCCATGGTGCTTGGGCCCGTTCATTGCTGCTTGCAGCTATATTTATTATTATTATTCTTTTTTTTTCAATGTTTTGTGCATTTTTGAGGTGCTTGCCATGAATGAAAACTCACGGAATTTTGCACACACATCAGAAGTGGTGGCTGTCAGGATCTCTCAGATGCTCAGACCTGGGCGTCGCTGAGGGATTCCACAGCGCCCCCTATCGCATTGTCTTCTATTGTGGGCAGGCACTTTGAGCTACCTGCACCATATTTAGGAGGCATATAGCACTCCTCAGGCCAAACACATTTCAAATTCGCATCTAATAAAATATGCGAACAGGAAGTCAGCCATTTTGGATTTTGTGCGTTTTACACGTTCTACACTTTTAAGTACTCCTCCTAGGGGGTTCATCGCATTCACACCAACTGTGGTCAGAATGGTCTCAGGATAGTCATGATACTAAATTGCCAGGATATTTTTGATAGCTCAAACGGGACAGTCACGGGGAGGATTACAATTTTTATGTCACGCCACGCCAACAGGAAGTGGCCGTAATTTCATGGTCGACATCGTCTGATCTGGCTGATATTTTAGAAATACGTTTATTGTTGGAGTATAAACACATCCATATCCCAAGAACGGGTCAATGTTATAGCGCCACCATCTGGCAACAGGAAGTGTGGTCTTCATCATATTTGTATGCCTTCCTGCTAGGGCATTGATCACATTCACACCAAATGTGGTCAGCATGATCTTAAGATAGTCCTTACACTAAATTGCGAAGGGATTTTTGATATCTCAAACGGTATGGAAATGGCGAGTCATAGAGTAGACATAGTGCGTGCAAAAAAATGACTTTTTTTTCGATATCGTCCGATCAGGCTGATATTTTAGAAATATGTTCACTCTTGGAATACAATATCAAATATATACATATCAATCGGGGCGTGGTTAGACAGCGCCCCCTATAATTATTATAATCTTTTTTTTCTATGTTTTGTGCATTTTTGAGGTGCTTGCCATGGATGAAAACTCACGGAATTTTGCACAAACATGAGAAGTGGTGTCTCTCAGGAACTGTCAGATGCTCAGACCTGGGCGTGGCCAAGGGACTCCACAGCGCCCCCTATTGCTTTGTCTTCTATTGTGGACAGGCACTTTGAGCTACCTTCACCTAATTTTGTAGGGTTGTGGGGCTCCTCTGCCCAAACACAATTCTCATTCGCATCGAATCAAATATGTGAACAGGAAGTCAGCCATTTTGAATTTTGTGCGTTTTACACGTACTACACTTTTAAGTACTCCTCCTAGGGGGTTCATCGCATTCACACCACATGTGGTCAAAGTGGTCTGAGGATAGTTATGATACTAATTCCGAAGGATATTTTTGATATCTCAAACGGTATGGTCATGGCGAGGAGTACAATTTTCATGTCACGCCACACCAACAGGAAGTAGCCATAAATTCATGGTCTACATTGTCTGATCTGGCTGATATTTTACAAATATGTTCACTGTTAGAGTGTAATCACATCCATATACCAAGAAGAAGTCAATGTTATAGCGCCACCATCTGGCAACAGGAAGTGAGGTTTTTATCATATTTGTATGCCTTCCTGCTAGGGTATTCATCACATTCACACCAAATGGAGTCATCATGATCTGAGAATAGTCCTGACCCTAAATGACAAAAGGATTTTTGATATCTCAAACGGTTTGGCAATGGCGAGGCGTATAATACACACGTTACGCCCAAAAACAGGAAGTGGGCTTAATTCCGTTCTACATCATCTGATCGGGCTGATATTTTACAAATATATTCACTTTTGGAGTGCAATCACATCCATATCCACATTCATCTGGGCGTGGCTACACAGCGCCCCCTATGGCTCTTTTCTAATATTGTGGACATATACTTTCACGTAAATGCACCACGTCTGGTAGGCATAAGGGTCTCCTCAAGACACACACATTTCTCATTTGCATCCCTTAACTTTTCCCAACAGGAAGTGAGCTATTTTGGATTTTGTGTGTTTTTAAGTGTTTTTTCACGTACCAAACTTTGAAATACTCTTCCTAGGGGGTTCATCACATTCACACAAAATGTGGTCAGCATGATATTATAGCCCTGACACACAACTGTGAACTGATTTTTAATAACTTGGAATGGAATGGCTATGGTCAGCCTTAAAATTAACTTGTAATGCTGCCCAAACAGGAAAATTATGTATTAAATCATTTCAAAAAGGTATTAAATTCTACATTGCCTGATTTTGAGGCTACAACTTTTCACATATGTTCATTGTTGGAGTGTCATCACATCCATTAAGCAATAATAGTTCACTATTTTCGCTGGAGACTCATTATATCCAGTCTTAAAACTTCAACGCAAGTCGCAACTGACTCTCCCATTTCTAATACGCGACTGCCATCTAGTGGCAAAGGTTAGTATTCTTTCTAATTTTCTTGGATAAAGTGATTTCTCAATGACAAGTTTTGTGTCTTTTTGCGAGCCAGTAACCATAACGATGTATGAGTAACAGCGGCAGCCTACGTGAGAAAATGTACTGACAACACCCAGCCCATAGCAACGTTTTTTTCATCTACCTTAATTATATGGATTGAATAACTAAAATAAAAGACAGGCTTTTACTGGCAGGAAAGTATCATATATTTAAAAGATTAACACATATAATGCAGATCTTGCATTGACGTTGATTGTTATTTGGTTTAAAAAAAAACGTAGTGTAGCATTTTAAGGACTCAACACAAAACAGCTGTTCGGAAAGTTGGGTTGAAAACCAAGAAGCCTTATTAAGGAATTCGAGCCGTTTCTATTTGACTTCATTCGATTGAAGTGAATGCCGTAACCCAATTAAATGTAATTCGCGTCGCAATACACACAATCGCCTACACTGTCAACGTGAAATAAAAATATATAGAGGTTTAAATCGATCCTATATTGGGACATTTGTTATGATGACTGGTGCAACGGGCATTTTCGGTACCGTTGACCATAAGCGAATGCTAGCAATTATATCATTACACTGACCAAGTCCTGTTAAAAAGCACATTTTTGGTTCCTTTGTGGAAACAGTGAAGTTGTCTACATAATCTATTCTACTCACAGACTAACTGCGTCGCTGTAACTTCCCCCCATTTCTGATACGGGGATTCCATTTATTGGCAGAAATTGGTACTTTTATTTTTTTCTTCCTTCAAGTGATTTTTCAACGATAGGTTTTTGTTTTTTTCTAGCGAGCCAGTAGGCATAACGGTGTATGATTTACAGCTGCAGCCTACGTGACAAAATGTATTGACAACACCCAGCCCGACGTTTCTTTGCATCTATTTTCATTATATGAATTGAATATCTAAAATAAATATTAAAGACATTTAAAGACTTAAAGACAGGCTTTAACTGGCAGGAGAGTATCATATATTTAAAAGATTTACACATATAATGCATATCTTGCATTGACGTTAAATGGTATTTTGTTAAAAAAAAAACGTATTGTAGCATTTTCAGGACTCAATACAAAACTGCTGTTCGGAAAGTTAGATTGAAAACCAAGAAGCCTTATTTAGGAATTCGCGCCGTTTCTATTTGACTTCATTCGATTGAAGTGAATGCCGTAACCCAATTAAATGGAATTCGCGTCGGAATACACATAATAGCCTACATTGTCAACGTGAAATAAAAATATATAGAGGTTTAAATCGATCCTATATTGGGACTTTTGTTATCATGGCTGGTGCAACGGGCATTTTCGGTACCATTGACCATAATCGAATGCTAGCATTTATATCATTAAACTGACCAAGTGGCGGCACGAATGGTGCAGTGGGTAGCACTGCCGCCTCACAGCAAGGAGGTCCTGGGTTCGAATCCCCGTCGGCCGGGGCCTCTCTGTGCGGAGTTTGCATGTTCTCCCCGTGTCTGCGTGGGTTTTCTCCGGGTACTCCGGTTTCCTCCCACAGTCCAAAGACATGCATGTTAGGCTGATTGGAGAGTCTAAATTGCCCGTAGGTATGAGTGTGTGAGTGAATGGTGTGTGTGCCCTGTGATGGACTGGCGACCCGTCCAGGGTGTTTTCCTGCCTTTCGCCCAATGTATGCTGGGATAGGCTCCAGCCCCCCTGCGACCCTGTTCAGGATAAGCGGGTTCAGATAATGGATGGATGGATGGAAACTGACCAAGTCCTGTTAAAAAGCACATTTTAGACTCCTTTGTGGAAACAGTGAAGTTGTCTACACAATATATTCTACTCACAGACTAACTGCGTCGCTGTAACTTCCCCCCATTTCTGAAACGGGGATTCCATTTATTGGCAAAAAGTGGTACTTTGATTTTTGTCTTCCTTCTAGTGATTTTTCAACGATAGGTTTTCGTTTTTTATATCGAGCCAGTAGGCATAACGATGTATGATTTACAGCTGCAGCCTACGTGACAAAATGTATTGACAACACCCAGCCCGACGTTTCTTTGCATCTATTTTCATTATTTTAATTGAATATCTAAAATAAATATTAAAGACATTTAATGACTGTCTTTAACTGGCAGGAGAGTGTCATATATTTAAAAGAGTAACACATGAAGTCAAAAAGAAACGGTAGCGTTTGAGGTGGCTCTGCTCGAACGCTGTGTTAACAAGAGACCGTTATGTTCAACAAAGTTATCGCATGCAGGTCGTTGCGAGATGACGCGCATTGGCTAACAGCAGCCAGCCTGTCCACTGTCTGTGTGAGTCAAAAAACAGGTCAGCTACGTTTGTTTACATGAATAGAAAACTTTCAGTTAAATCGCCAGATATGTTAGTTTATTTTGCTTGTCATTAAACACGAATTAAGAGAACATACAATGTCGCTAGGAATTTTTCACTTAATATGAAAATACCGGATTGAGGGCAGAGACTTGGCATCTCTTTTAGATTTGGCTGAACAAATGCGTTTCAGGCAGCATAATTACCGGTGAAATGGAAAAGAATGATGCTGGCTAACTAGACGTTTAATGCAATATTATCCGACACTTAGGAGAGAAATTATTTAACCAAGATAAAAAGAAACATACAACTTTTGGCCAATAGATGGCCTACGTGTATAAGAGGGCAGTATAGTTTAATAGTTCAGGCAGTGGATTAAACACAATAAAGCACAATAAAGTTGAATAGTTTCTTTAAGCCAATGGTTTTATTTTGAGTGCATATTTATAACCAAATGACTTCTCAAGCATAAATTGTGCCTCCCGCTGTAAAATCTATGGAAATTAATTCATCTCTGCTCTCCAGACAGGACTGTAGCACGTTATCACAATGTGCAAGCAAGAAGTTGTTTTTATTTCATTCTACATTGTCTGATGAGGCTGAAACTTCACACATGTTCATTTTTGGAGTGTAATCTCATCCATATACCAATAAAGGCTCAATGGCATAGCGCCACCATCTGGCAACAGGAAGTGGCCTTAATTTCACTGGACAACTTCCGATGTGGCTGAAAATATAGAAATATTTTTATTATTGGAGTGTAATTAAATCCATATACCAAAAATTGCTCAATGTTATAGTGCTACCATCTGGCAACAGGAAGTGACTTTAAATTTACTCGACATCTTCCAATTTGGCTGAAAATGTACAAATATGTTAATTATTGGAGTGTAATCAAATCCATGAACCATACACGGCTCAATATTACAGCGCCACCAACTGGGAATTGGAAGTGAGGCTTATATCATTGATGCATTCCAATAGCAGCAGCAACATCTTCATTGATCAAAGTGGAATTCCTGTGCACACTATACGTTGTCCAGGAAGCTGATTATTTCCAAAGTGTGTACATATTGTGAAACATGTCATTGGCACAACTATGCCACCAAGGCGGTTGCGCCCATGGTGCTTGGGCCCGTTCATTGCTGCTTGCAGCTATATTTATTATTATTATTCTTTCTCTTCCGTCAAATGGGCATTTTTGAGGGCCTTGCCATGGCTAAAAAGTCTTGAAATTTTGCAGACACATCAGAAGTGGTGGCCGTCAGGATCTATCAGATGCTCAGACCTGGGTGTGGCCGAGGGACTCCACAGCGCCCCCTATTGCGCTGCCCCCCCCCCCCCATTGCATTGTTGTCTATTGTGGGCAGGCACACTTTGAGCTATTTGGTATGCATGTGTGGCTCCTCAATTGAAACACATTTCTCATTCGCATTGATGCAAATATGCGAACAGGAAGTCAGCCATTTTGAATTTTGTGCGTTTTCACATGTACTACACTTTTAAGTACTCCTCCTAGGCGGTTCATCACATTCACACCAAATGTGGTACGAATGGTCTCAAGATAGTCATGATTCTAAATTGCCAGGATATTTTTGATATCTCAAACGGTATGGTCATGGCGAGGCGTACAATTTTTATGTCACGCCGCGCCAAAAGGAAGTGGCCATAATTTTGTGGTTTACATCGTCAATGTTTTGTGCATTTTTGAGGTGCTTGCCATGGATGAAAACTCACAGAATGTTGTACACACATCAGAAGTGGTGGCTGTCAGGTTGTCTCAGATGCTCAGACTTGGGCGTGGCTGAGGGACTCCACAGCGCCCCCTATCGCATTGTCATCTATTGTGGGCAGGCACTTTGAGCTACCTTCACAAAATTTAGTACGCATATAGCACTCTTCGGACCAAACACATTTCTCATTCGCATCTAATCAAATATACAAACAGGAAGTCAGCCATTTTGGATTTTGTGCGTTGTACACGTACTGCACTTTTAAGTACTCCTACTAGGGGGTTCATCACATTCACACCACCTGTGGTCAGAATGGTCTCAGGATATTCATGATGCTAAATTGCCAGGATATTTTTGATAGCTCAAACGGGACGGTCCTGGGGAGGCGTATAATTTTTATGTCACGCCACGCCAACAGGAAGTGGCCGTAATTTCATGGTCTACATCGTCTGATCTGGCTGATATTTTAGAAATACGTTTATGGTTGGAGTATAATCACATCCATATCCCAAGAACGGGTCAATGTTATAGCGCCACCATCTGGCAACAGGAAGTGAGGTCTTTATCATATTTGTATGCCTTCCTGCTGGGGCATTCATCACATTCACACGAAATATGGTCAGCATGATCTTAGGATAGTCATGACCATAAGCTGTGAAGGGATTTTTGATATCTCAAACGGTATGGAAATGGCGAGTCGTAAAGTACACATATTGCGTGCAAAAAAATGACTTTTTTTTCGACATCGTCCGATCTGGCTGATATTTTACAAATATGTTCACTGTTGGAGTACAATATGAAATATATACATATCAATCGGGGCGTGGCTAGACAGCGCCCCCTATAATTATTATTCTCTTTTTTTTCAATGTATTTTGCATTTTTGAGGTGCTTGCCATGGATGAAAACTCACAGAATTTTGCATACACATGAGAAGTGTTGGCTGTCAGGATGTTTCAGATACTCAGACCTGGGCGTGGCCGAGGGACTCCACAGCGCCCCCTAATGCTTTGTCTTCTATTGTGGACAGGCACTTGGAGCTACCTTCACCTAATTTGGTAGGCATGTGGGGCTCCTCTGGACAAACACATTTCTTTTTCGCATCCAATCAAATATGTGAACAGGAAGTCAGCCATTTTGAATTTTGTGCATTTTACACGTACTACACTTTTAAGTACTCCTCCTAGGGGGTTCATTGCATTCACACGAAATGGGGTCAACTTGGTCGCAGGATAGTCATGATACTAATTCCGAAGGATATTTTTGATATCTCAAACGGTATGGTCATGGCGAGGCGTACAATTTTCATGTCACGCCGCGCCAACAGGAAGTAGCCATAAATTCATGGTCTACATTGTCTGATCTGGCTGATATTTTACAAATATGTTCACTGTTAGAGTGTAATCACATCCATATACCAAGAAGAAATCAATGTTATAGCGCCACCATCTGGCAACGGAAGTGAGGTTTTTATCATGTTTGTATGCGTTCCTGCTAGGGTATTCATCACATTCACACCAAATGTAGTCGTCATGATCTTAGAATAGTCCTGACCCTAAATGACGAAAGGATTTTTGATATCTCAAACGGTTTGGCAATGGCGAGGCGTATAATACACACGTTACGCCCAAAAACAGGAAGTGGGCTTAATTCCGTTCTACATCATCTGATCGGGCTGATATTTTACAAATATATTCACTTTTGGAGTGCAATCACATCCATATCCACATTCATCTGGGCGTGGCTACACAGCGCCCCCTATGGCTTTTTTCTAATATTGTGGACATATACTTTCACGTAAATGCACCACGTCTGGTAGGCATAAGGGTCTCCTCAAGACACACACATTTCTCATTTGCATCCCTTAACTTTTCCCAACAGGAAGTGAGCTATTTTGGATTTTGTGTGTTTTTAAGTGTTTTTTCAGGTACCAAACTTTGAAATACTCTTCCTAGGGGGTTCATCACATTCACACAAAATGTGGTCAGCATGATATTATAGCCCTGACACACAACTATGAACTGATTTTTAATATCTTGGAATGGTATGGCTATGGTCAGCCTTAAAATTAACTTGTAATGCTGCCCAAACATTTCATGTTTAATACAATTATGTATTAAATAATTTCAAAAAGGTATTAAATTCTACATTGCCTGATTTTGAGGCTACAGCTTTTCACATATGTTCATTGTTGGAGTGTCATCACATCCATTAAGCAATAATAGTTCATGATTTTCGCTGGAGACTCATTATATCCAGTCTTAAAACTTCAACGCAAGTCGCAAATGACTCTCCCATTTCTAATACGCGACTGCCATCTACCGGCAAAAGTTGGTATTGTTTCTCAAGTGATTTCACAATGACAAGTTTTGTTTCTTTTTGCGAGCCAGTAACCATAACGATGTATGAGTAACAGCGGCAGCCTACGTGACTAAATGTACTGACAACACCCAGCCCACAGCAACGTTTTTTCTCATCCACCTTAATTATATGGATTGAATAACTAAAATAAAAGACAGGCTTTTACTGGCAGGAAAGTATCATATATTTCAAAGATTAACACATATAATGCATATCTTGCAATGACGTTCAATGTTATTTGGTTTATAAAAAACCGTGTTGTAGCATTTTAAGGACTCAATACAAAACAGCTGTTCGGAAAGTTAGCTTGAAAACCAAGAAGCCTTATTAAGCATTTCGAGCCGTTTCTATTTGACTTCATTCGATTGAAGTGAATGCCGTAACCCAATTAAATGTAATTCGCGTCAGAATACACATAATAGCCTACACTGTCAACGTGAAATAAAAATATATTGAGGTTTAAATCGATCCTATATTGGGACATTTGTTATGATGGCTGGTGCAACGGGCATTTTCGGTACCGTTGACCATAATCGAATGCTAGCATTTATATCATTACACTGACCAAGTCCTGTTAAAAAGCACATTTTTGGTTCCTTTGTGGAAACAGTGAAGTTGTCTACACAATCTATTCTACTCACAGACTAACTGCGTCGCTGTAACTTCCCCCCATTTCTGATACGGGGATTCCATTTATTGGCAGAAAGTGGAACTTTTATATTTTTCTTCCTTCAACTGATTTTTCAACGATAGGTTTTTTTTTTTTTTCTAGCGAGCCAGTAGGCATAACGATGTATGATTTACAGCTGCAGCCTACGTGACAAAATGTATTGACAACACCCAGCCCGACGTTTCTTTGCATCTATTTTCATTATATGAATAGAATATCTGAAATAAATATTAAAGACATTTAATGACTGTCTTTAACTGGCAGGAGAGTACCATATATTTAAAAAGTCAAAAAGAAACGTTAACGTTTGAGATGGCTCTGGTCGAACTCTGTGTTAACATGAGACCGTTATGTTCAACAAAGGTATGGCATGCAGGTCGTTGCGAGATGACGCGCATTGGCTAACAGCAGCCAGCCTGTCCACTGTCTGTGTGAGTCAAAAAACAGGTCAGGTACGTTTGTTTACATGAATAGAAAACTTTCAGTTAAATCGCCAGATATGTTAGTTTATTTTGCTTGTCATTAAACACGAATTAAGAGAACATACAATTTCGCTAGGAATTTTTGACTTAATATGAAAATACCGGATTGAGGGCAGAGACTTGGCATCTCCTTTAGATTTGGCTGAACAAATGCGTTTCAGGCAGCATAATTACCGGTGAAATGGAAAAGAATGATGCTGGCTAACTAGACGTTTAATGCAATATTATCCGACACTTCGGAGAGAAATTATTTAACCAGGATAAAAGGAAACATACAACTTTTGGCCAATAGATGGCGAACGTGTATAAGAGGGCAGTATAGCTTAATGGTTCAGAGAGTGGATTAAGACATGCAAGGTCCGCGGTTCCATCCCCGGTGAGGCTACAATAAAGTTGAATAGTTTCTTTACGCCAATGGTTTTATTTTGAGTGCATATTTATAACCGAATGACTTCTCAAGCGTAAATTGTGCCTCCCGCTGTAAAATCTATTGAAATTAATTCATCTCTGCTCTCCATACAGGACTGGAGCATATTATTACAATGTGCAAGCAAGAAGTAATTTTTGTTTCATTCTACATTGTCTGATGTGGCAGAAACGTCACATGTTCATTTTTGGAGTGTAATCTCATCCATATACCAAGAAAGGCTCAATGGCATAGCGCCACCATCTGGCAACAGGAAGTGGCTTTAATTTTACTTGACATCTTCCAATTTGGCTGAAAATGTACAAATATGTTAATTATTGGAGTGTAATCAAATCCATGAACCATACACGGCTCAATATTATAGCGCCACCATCTGGCAAAAGGAAGTGGCTTTAATTTTACTGGACATCTTCCAATTTGGCTGAAAATGTACAAATGTTAATTTTTGGAGTGAAATCAAATCCCTAAACCATAAACGGCTCAATATTATAGCGCCACCATCTGGCAATAGGAAGTGAGGCTTATATCATTGATGCATTCCAATAGCAGCAGCAACATCTTCATTGATCAAAGGGGAATTCCTGTGCACACTATTCGTTGTCCAGGAAGGTGATTATTTCCAAAGTGTGTACATATTGTGAAACATGTCATTGGCACAACTGTGCCACCAAGGCGGTTGCGCCCATGGCGCTTGGGCCCGCTCATTGCTGCTTGCAGCTATATTTATTATTATTATTCTTTTTTCTATATGCAAATGGGCCTTTTTGAGGTGCTTGCCATGCATAAAAAGTCTGGGAATTTTGCACACACATCAGAAATGAGGACCTTCAGGATCGATTCGATGCTCAGACCTGGGCGTGGCCGAGAGACTCCACAGCGCCCCCTATCGCATTGTCATCTATTGTGGGCAGGCACTTTGAGCTACCTTCACAAAATTTAGTAGGCATATAGCACTCCTCGGACCAAAAACATTTATAATTTGCATCTAATCAAATATACAAACAGGAAGTCAGCCATTTTGGATTTTGTGCGTTTTACATGTACTGCACTTTTAAGTACTCCTCCTTGGGGGTTCATCACATTCACACCACCTGTGGTCAGAATGGTCTCAGGATATTCATGATGCTAAATTGCCAGGATATTTTTGATAGCTCAAACGGGACGGTCCTGGGGAGGCGTAGAATTTTTATGTCACGCCGCGCCAACAGGAAGTGGCCGTAATTTCATGGTCTACATTGTCTGATCTGGCTGATATTTTAGAAATACGTTTATTGTTGGAGTATAATCACATCCATATCCCAAGAACGGGTCAATGTTATAGCGCCACCATCTGGCAACAGGAAGTGAAGTCTTTATCATATTTGTATGCCTTCCTGCTAGGTCATTCATCACATTCACACGAAATGTGGTCAGCATGATCTTAGGATAGTCATGACCATAAGCTGTGAAGGGATTTTTGATATCTCAAATGGTATGGAAATGGCGAGTCGTACAGTACACATATTGCGTGCAAAAAAATGACTTTTTTTTTGACATCGTCCGATCTGGCTGATATTTTACAAATATGTTCACTGTTGGAGTACAATATAAAATATATACATATCAATCGGGGCGTGGCTAGACAGCGCCCCCTATAATTATTATTCTCTTTTTTTTCAATGTATTTTGCATTTTTGAGGTTCTTGCCATGGATGCAAACTCACAGAATTTTGCACACACATGAGAAGTGTTGGCTGTCAGGATGTGTCAGATGCTCAGACCTGGGCGTGGCCGAGGGACTCCACAGCGCCCCCTAATGCTTTGTCTTTTATTGTGGACAGGCACTTTGAGCTACCTTCACCTAATTTGGTATGCATGTGGGCCTCCTCTGGACAAACACGTTTCTCATTCGCATCGAATCAAATATGTGAACAGGAAGTCAGCTATTTTGAATTTTGTGCATTTTACACGTACTACACTTTTAAGTACTCCTCCTAGGGGGTTCATTGCATTCACACGAAATGTGGTCAAAGTGGTCTCAGGATAGTCATGATACTAATTCCAAAGGATATTTTTGATATCTCAAACGGTATGGTCATGGCGAGGCGTAAAATTTTCATGTCACGCCGCGCCAACAGGAAGTAGCCATAAATTCATGGTCTACATTTTCTGATCTGGCTGATATTTTACAAATATGTTCACTGTTAGAGTGTAATCACATCCATATACCAAGAAGAAATCAATGTTATAGCGCCACCATCTGGCAACGGAAGTGAGGTTTTTATCATGTTTGTATGCGTTCCTGCTAGGGTATTGATCACATTCACACCAAATGTAGTCATCATGATCTTAGAATAGTCCTGACCCTAAATGACGAAAGGATTTTTGATATCTCAAACGGTTTGGCAATGGCGAGGCGTATAATACACACGTTACGCCCAAAAACAGGAAGTGGGCTTAATTCCGTTCTACATCATCTGATCGGGCTGATATTTTACAAATATATTCACTTTTGGAGTGCAATCACATCCATATCCACATTCATCTGGGCGTGGCTACACAGCGCCCCCTATGGCTTTTTTCTAATATTGTGGACATATACTTTCACGTAAATGCACCACGTCTGGTAGGCATAAGGGTCTCCTCAAGACACACACATTTCTCATTTGCATCCCTTAACTTTTCCCAACAGGAAGTGAGCTATTTTGGATTTTGTGTGTTTTTAAGTGTTTTTTCACGTACCAAACTTTGAAATACTCTTCCTAGGGGGTTCATCACATTCACACAAAATGTGGTCAGCATGATATTATAGCCCTGACACACAACTATGAACTGATTTTTAATATCTTGGAATGGTATGGCTATGGTCAGCCTAAAAATTTACTTGTAATGCTGCCCAAACAGTTCATGTTTTAATACAATTATGTATTAAATAATTTCAAAAAGGTATTAAATTCTACATTGCCTGATTTTGAGGCTACAACTTTTCACATATGTTCATTGTTGGAGTGTCATCACATCCATTAAGCAATAATAGTTCACTATTTTCGCTGGAGACTCATTATATCCAGTCTTAAAACTTCAACGCAAGTCGCAAATGACTCTCCCATTTCTAATACGCGACTGCCATCTACTGGCAAAAGTTGGTATTGCATATATCTTGCAATGACGTTCAATGTTATTTTTTTTTTTAAAAACCGTGTTGTAGCATTTTAAGGACTCAATACAAAACAGCTGTTCGGAAAGTTAGCTTGAAAACCAAGAAGCCTTATTAAGGAATTCGAGCCGTTTCTATTTGACTTCATTCGGTTGAAGTGAATGCCGTAACCAAATTAAATGTAATTCGCGTCGGAATACACATAATAGCCTACACTGTCAACGTGAAATAAAAATATATAGAGGTTTAAATCGATCCTATATTGGGACATTTGTTATGATGGCTGGTGCAACGGGCATTTTCGGTACCGTTGACCATAATCGAATGCTAGCATTTATATCATTACACTGACCAAGTCCTGTTAAAAAGCACATCACCTTTGTGGAAACAGTGAAGTTGTCTACACAATCTATTCTACTCAGAGACTAACTGCGTCGCTGTAACTTCCCCCCATTTCTGATACGGGGATTCCATTTATTGGCCGAAAGTGGAACTTTTATATTTTTCTTCCTTCAAGTGATTTTTCAACGATAGGTTTTTTTTTCTTTTCTAGCGAGCCAGTAGGCATAACGATGTATGATTTACAGCTGCAGCCTACGTGACAAAATGTATTGACAACACCCAGCCCGACGTTTCTTTGCATCTATTTTCATTTTTGAATAGAATATCTGAAATAAATATTAAAGACATTTAATGACTGTCTTTAACTGGCAGGAGAGTAGCATATATTTAAAAGAGTCAAAAGTCAAAAAGAAACGTTAACGTTTGAGATGTCTCTGGTCGAACTCTGTGTTAACATGAGACCGTTATGTTCAACAAAGGTATGGCATGCAGGTCGTTGCGAGATGACGCGCATTGGCTAACAGCAGCCAGCCTGTCCACTGTCTGTGTGAGTCAAAAAACAGGTCACCTACGTTTGTTTACATGAATAGAAAACTTTCAGTTAAATCGCCAGATATGTTAGTTTATTTTGCTTGTCATTAAACACGAATTAAGAGAACATACAATTTCGCTAGGAATTTTTGACTTAATATGAAAATACCGGATTCAGGGCAGAGACTTGGCATCTCCTTTAGATTTGGCTGAACAAATGCGTTACAGGCAGCATAATTACCGGTGAAATGGAAAAGAATGATGCTGGCTAACTAGACGTTTAATGCAATATTATCCGACACTTCGGAGAGAAATTATTTAACCAGGATAAAAGGAAACATACAACTTTTGGCCAATAGATGGCGTACGTGTATAAGAGGGCAGTATAGCTTAATGGTTCAGACAGTGCATTAAGACATGCAAGGTCCGCGGTTCCATCCCCGGTGCGGCCACAATAAAGTTGAATACTTCCTTTACGCCAATGGTTTTATTTTGAGTGCATATTTATAACCGAATGACTTCTCAAGCGTAAATTGTGCCTCCCGCTGTAAAATCTATTGAAATTAATTCATCTCTGCTCTCCATACAGGACTGGAGCATATTATTACAATGTGCAAGCAAGAAGTAATTTTTGTTTCATTCTACATTGTCTGATGTGGCAGAAACTTCACACATGTTCATTTTTGGAGTGTAATCTCATCCAAATACCAAGAAAGGCTCAATGGCATAGCGCCACCATCTGGCAACAGGAAGTGGCTGAAAATGTACAAATATGTTAATTATTGGAGTGCAATCAAATCCATAAACCATACACGGCTCAATATTATAGCGCCACCATCTGGCAACAGGAAGTGGGTTTAATTTTACTCGACATCTTCCAATTTGGCTGAAAATGTACAAATATGTTCATTTTTGGAGTGAAATCAAATCCATAAACCATACACAGCTCAATATTATAGCGCCACCATCTGGCAATAGGAAGTGAGGCTTATATCATTGATGCATTCCAATAGCAGCAGCAACATCTTCATTGATCAAAGGGGAATTCCTGTGCACACTATACGTTGTCCAGGAAGGTGATTATTTCCAAAGTGTGTGCATATTGTGAAACATGTCATTGGCACAAATATGCCACCAAGGCGGTTGTGCCCATGGTGCTTGGGCCCGTTCATTGCTGCTTGCAGCTATATTTAGGGCCCAAGCACCGTAGGGTGCGAAGGACCCTATTGTTATTGGAAGGATTATTATTATTATTAGGGCCCAAGCACCGTAGGGTGCGAAGGACCCTATTGTTATTGGAAGGATTATTATTATTATTATTATTATTATTATTATTATTATTATTATTCTTTTTTTTTCAATGTTTTGTGCATTTTTGAGGTGCTTGCCATGAATGAAAACTCACAGAATTTTGCAGACACATCAGAAGTGGTGGCTGTCAGGATCTCTCAGATGCTCAGATCTGGGCGTCGCTGAGGGACTCCACAGCGCCCCCTATCGCATTGTTTTCTATTGTGGGCAGGCACTTTGAGCTACCTGCACCTCATTTAGCATGCAAATAGCACTCCTCAGGCCAAACACATTTCTAATTGACATCTAATCAAATATGCAAACAGGAAGTCAGCCATTTTGGATTTTGTGCGTTTTACACGTACTACACTTTTAAGTACTCCTCCTAGGGGGTTCATCGCATTCACACCAACTGTGGTCAGAATGGTCTCAGGATAGTCATGATACTAAATTGCCAGGATATTTTTGGTAGCTCAAACGGGACAGTCATGGAGAGGAGTACAATTTTTATGTCACGCGGCGCCAACAGGAAGTGGCCGTAATTTCAGGGTCTACGTCGTCTGATCTGGCTGATATTTCAGAAATACGTTTATTGTTGGAGTATAATCACATCCATATTCCAAGAACGGGTCAATGTTATAGCGCCACCATCTGGCAACAGGAAGTGAGGTCTTTATCATATTTGTATGCCTTCCTGCTATGGCATTCATCACATTCACACGAAATGTGGTCAGCATGATCTTAGGATAGTCATGACCATAAGCTGTGAAGGGATTTTTGATATCTCAAAAGGTATGGAAATGGCGAGTCGTACAGTACACATATTGCGTGCAAAAAAATGACTTTTTTTCCGACATCGTCCGATCTGGCTGATATTTTACAAATATGTTCACTGTTGGAGTACAATATTAAATATATACATATCAATCGGGGCGTGGCTAGACAGCGCCCCCTATAATTATTATTCTCTTTTTTTTCAATGTATTTTACATTTTTGAGGTGCTTGCCATGGATGAAAACTCACAGAATTTTGCACACACATGAGAAGTGTTGGCTGTCAGGATGTATCAGATGCTCAGACCTGGGCGTGGCCGAGGGACTCCACAGCGCCCCCTAATGCTTTGTCTTCTATTGTGGACAGGCACTTTGAGCTACCTTCACCTAATTTGGTATGCATGTGGGGCTCCTCTGGACAAACACATTTCTCATTCGCATTGAATCAAATATGTAAACAGGAAGTCAGCCATTTTGAATTTTGTGCATTTTACACGTACTACACTTTTAAGTACTCCTCCTAGGGGGTTCATTGCATTCACACGAAATGTGGTCAAAGCGGTCTCAGGATAGTCATGATACTAATTCCACAGGATATTTTTGATATCTCAAACGGTATGGTCATGGCGAGGCGTACAATTTTCATGTCACGCCGCGCCAACAGGAAGTTGCCATAAATTCATGGTCTACATTGTCTGATCTGGCTGATATTTTACAAATATGTTCACTGTTAGAGTGTAATCACATCCAAATACCAAGAAGAAATCAATGTTATAGCGCCACCATCTGGCAACGGACGTGAGGTTTTTATCATGTTTGTATGCTTTCCTGCTAAGGTATTCATGACATTCACACCAAATGTAGTCATCATGATCTTAGAATAGTCCTGACCCTAAATGACGAAAGGATTTTTGATATCTCAAACGGTTTGGCAATGGCGAGGCGTATAATACACACGTTACGCCCAAAAACAGGAAGTGGGCTTAATTCCGTTCTACATCATCTGATCGGGCTGATATTTTACAAATATATTCACTTTTGGAGTGCAATCACATCCATATCCACATTCATCTGGGCGTGGCTACACAGCGCCCCCTATGGCTTTTTTCTAATATTGTGGACATATACTTTCACGTAAATGCACCACGTCTGGTAGGCATAAGGGTCTCCTCAAGACACACACATTTCTCATTTGCATCCCTTAACTTTTCCCAACAGGAAGTGAGCTATTTTGGATTTTGTGTGTTTTTAAGTGTTTTTTCACGTACCAAACTTTGAAATACTCTTCCTAGGGGGTTCATCACATTCACACAAAATGTGGTCAGCAAGATGTTATAGCCCTGACATACAACTATGAACTGATTTTTAATATCTTGGAATGGTATGGCTATGGTCAGCCTTAAAATTAACTTGTAATGCTGCCCAAACAGGAAAATTATGTATTAAATCATTTCAAAAAGGTATTAAATTCTACATTGCCTGATTTTGAGGCTACAACTTTTCACATATGTTCATTGTTGGAGTGTCATCACATCCATTAAGCAATAATAGTTCACGATTTTCGCTGGAGACTCATTATATCCAGTCTTAAAACTTCAACGCAAGTCGCAACTGACTCTCCCATTTCTAATACGCGACTGCCATCTATTGGCAAAAAAAAAGTATTGTTTCTCGTATTCTGGGATAAAGTGATTTCCAACGACAGGTTTTATTAATTTTTGCGAGCCAGTAACCAAAACGATGTATGAGTAACAGCGGCAGCCTACGTGACTAAATGTACTGACAACACCCAGCCCACAGCAACGTTTTTTCTCATCTACCTTAATTAACTCGATTGAATAACTAAAATAAAAAACAGGCTTTTACTGGCAGGAAAGTATCATATATGTAAAAGATTAACACATATAATGCCTATATTGCATTGACGTTAAATGGTGTTAAAAAATCGTATTGTAGCATTTTAAGGACTCAATACAAAACGGCTGTTCGGAAAGTTAGTTTGAAAACCAAGAAGCCTTATTAAGGAATTCGAGCCGTTTCTATTTGACTTCATTCGATTGAAGTGAAAGCCGTAACCCAATTAGTAATTCGCGTCGGAATACACATAATAGCCTACACTATCAACGTGAAATAAAAATATATAGAGGTTTAAATCGGTCCTATATTGGGACTTTTGTTATGATGGCTGGTGCAACGGGCATATGGTCAGCCTTAAAATTAACTTGTAATGCTGCCCAAACAGGAAAATTATGTATTAAATCATTTCAAAAAGGTATTAAATTCTACATTGCCTGATTTTGAGGCTACAACTTTTCACATCTGTTCATTGTTGGAGTGTCATCACATCCATTCAGCAATAATAGTTCACGATTTTCGCTGGAGACTCATTATATCCAGTCTTAAAACTTCAACGCAAGTCGCAACTGACTCTCCCATTTCTAATACGCGACTGCCATCTATTGGCAAAAAAAAGGTATTGTTTCTCGTATTCTGGGATAAAGTGATTTCTCAACGACAGGTTTTATTCATTTTTGCGAGCCAGTAACCATAACGATGTATGAGTAACAGCGGCAGCCTACGTGACTAAATGTACTGACAACACCCAGCCCACAGCAACGTTTTTTCTCATCTACCTTAATTAACTCGATTGAATAACTAAAATAAAAAACAGGCTTTTACTGGCAGGAAAGTATCATATATGTAAAAGATTAACACATATAATGCATATATTGCATTGACGTTAAATGGTGTTAAAAAATCGTATTGTAGCATTTTAAGGACTCAATACAAAACGGCTGTTCGGAAAGTTAGTTTGAAAACCAAGAAGCCTTATTAAGGAATTCGAGCCGTTTCTATTTGACTTCATTCGATTGAAGTGAATGCCATAACCCAATTAGTAATTCGCGTCGGAATACACATAATAGCCTACACTGTCAACGTGAAATAAAAATATATAGAGGTTTAAATCGATCCTATATTGGGACTTTTGTTATGATGGCTGGTGCAACGGGCATTTTCGGTAATGTTGACCATAATCGAATGCTAGCATTTATATCATTACACTGACCAAGTACCGTTAAAAAGCATATTTTAAGCTCCCTTCTGGAAACAGTGAAGTTTTCTACACGGTCTACTCTAATCACAGACTAACTGCGTCGCTGTAACTTCCCCCATTTCTGATACGGGGATTCCATTCATTGGCAAAAAATGGTACTTTCATTTTTTTCTTCCTTCAAGTGATTTTTCAACGATAGGTTTTTTTATTTTCATAGCGTGCCAGTATGCATAACGATGTATGATTTACAGCTGCAGCCTACGTGACAAAATGTAATGACAACACCCAGCCCGACGTTTCTTTGCATCTATTTTCATTATATGAATTGAATAACTAAAATAAATATTAAACACATTTAAAGACTTAAAGACAGGCTTTAACTGGCACGAAAGTATCATATATTTAAAACATGAACACATGAAGTCAAAAAGAAACGTCAGCCTTTGAGGTGTCTCTGCTCGAACGCTGTGTTAACATGAGACCGTTATGTTCAACAAAGGTATCGCATGCAGGTCGTTGCCAGATGACACGCACGGGGTAACAGCAGCCAACCTGTCCACTGTTTGTGTGAGTCAAAAAACAGGTCAACTACGTTGGTTTACATGAATATAAAACTTTCAGTTAAATCGCCAGCTATGTTAGTTTATTAGATTGTCATTAAACACGAATTAAGAGAAGATACAATTTCGCTAGGAATGGTAACTTAATATGAAAATACTGTATTGAGGGCAGAGAGTTGGCATCTCTTTTAGATTTGGCTGAACAAATGCGTTTCAGGCAGCATAATTACCGGTGAAATGGAAAAGAATGATGCTGGCTAACTAGACGTTTCATGCAATATTATCCGACACTTCGGAGAGAAATTATTTAACCAAGATAAAAGAAAACATACAACTTTTGGCCAATAGATGGCACCCGTGTATCAGCGTGCAGTGCAGCGTAATGGTTCGGGCGGTGGATTAAGGCACGCAAATTCAGCGGTTCCATCCCCGGTGCAGCCACAATAAAATTGAACAGTTTCTTGAAGGTAATGGTTTTATTTTGAGTACATATCTATAGCCTAATGACTTTTCAAGCATAAATTGTGCCTCCCCGTGTAAAAACTATGGAAATTAATTAATCTCTGCTCTCCATACAGGACTGTAGCATGTTCTCACAATGTTCAAGCTAGAAGTTATTTTTGTTTCATTCTACATTGTCTCATGTGGCTGAAACTTCACTCATGTTCATTTTTGGAATGTAATCTCATCCATATCCCAATAAAGGCTCAATGGCATAGCACCACCTCCTGGGAACAGGAAGTGTGGCTTCATTTCATTTCACATCGTCTGATTTTGCTGACGCTTTAGAGCAGGGGTCACCAACCTTTTTGAAACTGAGAGCTACTTCATGGGTACTGAGTCATACTAAGCGCTACCAGTTTCTTTTGTCACGTGCACAATACTGACCTTTGAACTAGAGTAGGTCAGAGTTCACCTAAACTTTTCAACTTCATGGATAGTAAACATATTTTTAAGATATTGTCATTTTTAAATCTATATAAATGCAAGTGTGATTAAAAAAAAATAGCAACAGAATAAAATTAAATTTTAGATGCAGCTCACTAGTGAGTTGTGCTATTTTTAGAACAGGCCTGCGGACGACTCATGTGGTCCTTGGGGGCGACCTGGTGCCCGCGGGCACCGTGTTGGTGACCCCTGCTTTAGAGATATGTTCCATGTTGGATTATAATCACATCCATGTTCCAATAAATGCTCAATGTCACATCGCCACCTGCTGGCAACAGGAAGCGGCCTTAATTTCACTCAACATCTTCTGATGTGGCTTAGAATTTAGAAATAGGTTTATTATTGGAGTGTAATCAAATTCAAAAACCATACATGGTTCAATATTATAGCGCCAGCATCTGGCAACAGGAAGTGAGGCTTATATCATTGATGCATTCCAATAGCAGCACCAACATCTTCATTGATCAAAGGGGAATTCCTGTGCACACTATACGTTGTCCAGGAAGGTGATTATTTCCAAAGTGTGTACATGTTGTGAAACATGTCATTGGCACAACTATGCCACCAAGGCGGATGCGCCCATGGTGCTTGGGCCCGTTCATTGCTGCTTGCAGCTATATTTAGGGCCCAAGCACCGTAGGGTGCGAAGGACCCTATTGTTATTGGAAGGATTATTATTATTATTATTATTATTATTATTAGGGCCCAAGCACCGTAGGGTGCGAAGGACCCTATTGTTATTGGAAGGATTATTATTATTATTATTATTATTATTAGGGCCCAAGCACCATAGGGTGCGAAGGACCCTATTGTTATTGGAAGGATTATTATTATTATTATTATTATTATTATTATTATTATTATTATTATTATTATTATTCTTTTTCTTCAGGCAAATGGGCTTTTTTGAGGGCCTTGCCATGCGTAAAAAGTCTTGACATTTTGCCCACACATCAGAAGTGGTTGCTGTCAGGAGCTCTCAGATGCTCAGACCTGGGCGTCGCTGAGGGACTCCACAGCGCCCCCTATCGCATTGTCTTCTATTGTGGGCAGGCACTTTGAGCTACCTGCACCTAATTTGGTGGCCATATAGCGCTCCTCGGTCCAAACACATTTCTCATTCGGATCTAATCAAATATCCAAACAGGAAGTCAGCCATTTTGGATTTTCTGAGTTTTACACGTACTACACTTTTAAGTACTCCTCCTAGGCGGTTCATCGCATTCACACCACCTGTGGTCAGAATGGTCTCAGGATAGTCATGATGCTAAATTGCCAGGATATTTTTGATAGCTCAAACGGGACGGTCATGGGGAGGAGTACAATTTTTATGTCACGCCGCGCCAACAGGAAGTGGCCATAATTTCATGGTCTACATTGTCTGATCTGGCTGATATTTTAGAAATACGTTTATTGTTGGACTATAATCACATCCATATCCCAAGAACAGGTCAATGTTATAGCGCCACCATCTGGCAACAGGAAGTGAGGTCTTTAACATATTTGTATGCATTCCTGCTAGGGCATTCAGCACATTCACACCAAATGCGGTCAGCATGATCTTAAGATAGTCCTTACGCTAAGTTGTGAAGGGATTTTTGATTTCTCAAACGGTATGGAAATGGCGAGTCGTACAGTACACATATTGCGTGCAAAAAAATGACTTTTTTTTCGACATCGTCCGATCTGGCTGATATTTTACAAATATGTTCACTGTAGCAGTACAATATCAGATATATACATATCAATCGGGGCGTGGCTACACAGCGCCCCCTATAATTATTATTCTCTTTTTTTTCAATGTATTTTGCATTTTTGAGGTGCTTACCATGGATGGAAACTCACAGAATTTTGCACACACATGAGAAGTGTTGGCTGTCAGGATGTTTCAGATGCTCAGACCTGGGCGTGGCCAAGGGACTCCACAGCGCCCCCTAATGCTTTGTCTTCTATTGTGGACAGGCACTTTGAGCTACCTTCACCTAATTTGGTATGCATGTGGGGCTCCTCTGAACAAACACATTTCTCATTCGCATCGAATCAAATATGTAAACAGGAAGTCAGCCATTTTGAATTTTGTGCATTTTACACGTACTACACTTTTAAGTACTCCTCCTAGGGGGTTTATTGCATTCACACGAAATGTGGTCAAAGTGGTCTCAGGATAGTCCTGATACTAATTCCATAGGATATTTTTGATATCTCAAACGGTATGGTCATGGCGAGGCGTACAATTTTCATGTCACGCCGCGCCAACAGGAAGTTGCCATAAATTCATGGTCTACATTGTTTGATCTGGCTGATATTTTACAAATATGTTCACTGTTAGAGTGTAATCACATCCAAATACCAAGAAGAAATCAATGTTATAGCGCCACCATCTGGCAACGGACGTGAGGTTTTTATCATGTTTGTATGCGTTCCTGCTAAGGTATTCATCACATTCACACCAAATGTAGTCGTCATGATCTTAGAATAGTTCCGACCCTAAATGACGAAAGGATTTTTGATATCTCAAACGGTTTGGCAATGGCGAGGCGTATAATACACACGTTACGCCCAAAAACAGGAAGTGGGCTTAATTCCGTTCTACATCATCTGATCGGGCTGATATTTTACAAATATATTCACTTTTGGAGTGCAATCACATCCATATCCACATTCATCTGGGCGTGGCTACACAGCGCCCCCTATGGCTTTTTTCTAATATTGTGGACATATACTTTCACGTAAATGCACCACGTCTGGTACGCATAAGGGTCTCCTCAAGACACACACATTTCTCATTTGCATCCCTTAACTTTTCCCAACAGGAAGTGAGCTATTTTGGATTTTGTGTGTTTTTAAGTGTTTTTTCACGTACCAAACTTTGAAATACTCTTCTTAGGGGGTTCATCACATTCACACAAAATGTGGTCAGCATGATATTATAGCCCTGACACACAACTATGAACTGATTTTTAATATCTTGGAATGGTATGGCTATGGTCAGCCTTAAAATTAACTTGAAATGCTGCCCAAACAGTTCATGTTTTAATACAATTATGTATTAAATAATTTCATAAAGGTATTAAATTCTACATTGCCTGATTTTGAGGCTACAACTTTTCACATATGTTCATTGTTGGAGTGTCATCACATCCATTAAGCAATAATAGTTCACTATTTTCGCTGGAGACTCATTATATCCAGTCTTAAAACTTCAACGCAAGTCGCAAATGACTCTCCCATTTCTAATACGCGACTGCCATCTACTGGCAAAAGTTGGTATTGCATATATCTTGCAATGACGTTCAATGTTATTTGGTTTAAAAAAAACCGTGTTGTAGCATTTTAAGGACTCAATACAAAACAGCTGTTCGGAAAGTTAGCTTGAAAATCAAGAAGCCTTATTAAGGAATTCGAGCCGTTTCGATTTGACTTCATTCGGTTGAAGTGAATGCCGTAACCCAATTAAATGTAATTCGCGTCGGAATACACATAATAGCCTACACTGTCAACGTGAAATAAAAATATATAGAGGTTTAAATCGATCCTATATTGGGACATTTGTTATGATGGCTGGTGCAACGGGCATTTTCGGTACCGTTGACCATAATCGAATGCTAGCATTTATATCATTACACTGACCAAGTCCTGTTAAAAAGCACATCACCTTTGTGGAAACAGTGAAGTTGTCTACACAATCTATTCTACTCACAGACTAACTGCGTCGCTGTAACTTCCCCCCATTTCTGATACGGGGATTCCATTTATTGGCAGAAAGTGGAACTTTTATATTTTTCTTCCTTCAAGTGATTTTTCAACGATAGGTTTTTGTTTTTTTTCTAGCGAGCCAGTAGGCATAACGATGTATGATTTACAGCTGCAGCCTACGTGACAAAATGTATTGACAACACCCAGCCCGACGTTTCTTTGCATCTATTTTCATTTTTGAATAGAATATCTGAAGTAAATATTAAAGACATTTAATGACTGTCTTTAACTGGCAGGAGAGTAGCATATATTTAAAAGAGTCAAAAGTCAAAAAGAAACGTTAACGTTTGAGATGGCCCCTGTCGAACTCTGTGTTAACATGAGACCGTTATGTTCAACAAAGGTATGGCATGCAGGTCGTTGCGAGATGACGCGCATTGGCTAACAGCAGCCAGCCTGTCCACTGTCTGTGTGAGTCAAAAAAACAGGTCAGCTACGTTTGTTTACATGAATAGAAAACTTTCAGTTAAATCGCCAGATATGTTAGTTTATTTTGCTTGTCATTAAACACGAATTAAGAGAACATACAATTTCGCTAGGAATTTTTGACTTAATATGAAAATACCGGATTGAGGGCAGAGACTTGGCATCTCCTTTAGATTTGGCTGAACAAATGCGTTTCAGGCAGCATAATTACCGGTGAAATGGAAAAGAATGATGCTGGCTAACTCGACGTTTAATGCAATATTATCCGACACTTCGGAGAGAAATTATTTAACCAGGATGAAAGGAAACATACAACTTTTGGCCAATAGATAACGTACGTGTGTAAGAGGGCAGTATAGCTTAATGGTTCAGACAGTGGATTAAGACATGCAAGGTCCGCGGTTCCATCCCCGGTGCGGCCACAATAAAGTTGAATAGTTTCTTTACGCCAATGGTTCTATTTTGAGTGCATATTTATAACCGAATGACTTCTCAAGCGTAAATTGTGCCTCCCGCTGTAAAATCTATTGAAATTAATTAATCTCTGCTCTCCATACAGGACTGGAGCATATTATTACACTGTGCAAGCAAGAAGTAATTTTTGTTTCATTCTACATTGTCTGATGTGGCAGAAACTTCACACATGTTCATTTTTGGAGTGTAATCTCATCCATATACCAAGAAAGGCTCAATGGCATAGCGCCACCATCTGGCAACAGGAAGTGGCTTTAATTTTACTTGACATCTTCCAATTTGGCTGAAAATGTACAAATATGTTAATTATTGGAGTGTAATCAAATCCATAAACCACACACGGCTCAATATTATAGCGCCACCATCTGGCAACAGGAAGTGGCTTAAATTTTACTTGACATCTTCTAATTTGGCTGAAAATGTACAAATATGTTCATTTAAGGAGTGAAATCAAATCCATAAACCATACACGGCTCAATATTATAGCGCCACCATCTGGCAATAGGAAGTGAGGCTTATATCATTAATGCATTCCAAAAGCAGAGGCAACATCTTCATTGATCAAAGGGGAATTCCTGTGCACACTATACGTTGTCCAGGAAGGTGATTATTTCCAAAGTGTGTACATATTGTGAAACATGTCATTGGCACAACTATGCCACCAAGGCGGTTGCGCCCATGGTGCTTGGGCCCGTTCATTGCTGCTTGCAGCTATATTTATTATTATTATTCTTTTTTTTTCAATGTTTTGTGCATTTTTGAGGTGCTTGCCATGGATGAAAACTCACGGAATTTTGCACACACATCAGAAGTGGTGGCTGTCAGGATCGCTCAGATGCTCAGACCTGGGCGTCGCTGAGGAACTCCACAGCGCCCCCTATTGCATTGTCATCTATTGTGGGCAGGCACTTTGAGCTACCTTCACAAAATTTAGTACGCATATAGCACTCCTCGGCCTAAACACATTTGTAATTCACATCTAATCAAATATACAAACAGGAAGTCAGCCATTTTGGATTTTGTGCGTTTTACACGTACTGCACTTTTAAGTACTCCTCCTAGGGGGTTCATCACATTCACACCACCTGTGGTCAGAATGGTCTCAGGATATTCATGATGCTAAATTGCCAGGATATTTTTGATAGCTGAAACGGGACGGTCCTAGGGAGGCGTAGAATTTTTATGTCACGCGGCGCCAACAGGAAGTGGCCGTAATTTCATGGTCTACATTGTCTGATCTGGCCGATATTTTAGAAATACGTTTATTGTTGGAGTATAATCACATCCATATCCCAAGAACGGGTCAATGTTATAGCGCCACCATCTGGCAACAGGAAGTGAGGTCTTTATCATATTTGTATGCCTTCCTGCTAGGGCATTCATCACATTCACACGAAATGTGGTCAGCATGATCGTAGGATAGTCATGACCATAAGCTGTGAAGGGATTTTTGATATCTCAAACGGTATGGAAATGGCGAGTCGTACAGTACACATATTGCGTGCAAAAAAATGATTTTTTTTTCGACATCGTCCGATCTGGCTGATATTTTATAAATATGTTCACTGTTGGAGTACAATATTAAATATATACATATCAATCGGGGCGTGGCTAGACAGCGCCCCCTATAATTATTATTCTCTTTTTTTTCAATGTATTGTGCATTTTTGAGGTGCTTGCCATGGATGGAAACTCATGGAATTTTGCACACAGATGAGAAGTGTTGGCTGTCAGGATGTATCAGATGCTCAGACCTGGGCGTGGCCGAGGGACTCCACAGCGCCCCCTAATGCTTTGTCTTCTATTGTGGACAGGCACTTTGAGCTACCTTCACCTAATTTGGTATGCATGTGGGCCTCCTCTGGACAAACACATTTCTCATTCGCATCAAATCAAATATGTGAACAGGAAGTCAGCCATTTTGAATTTTGTGCATTTTACACGTACTACACTTTTAAGTACTCCTCCTAGGGGGTTCATTGCATTCACACGAAATGTGGTCAAAGTGGTCTCAGGATAGTCATGATACTAATTCCAAAGGATATTTTTGATATCTCAAACGGTATGGTCATGGCGAGGCGTACAATTTTCATGTCACGCCGCTCCAACAGGAAGTAGCCATAAATTCATGGTCTCCATTGTCTGATCTGGCTGATATTTTACAAATATGTTCACTGTTAGAGTTTAATCACATCCAAATACCAAGAAGAAATCAATGTTATAGCGCCACCATCTGGCAACGGAAGTGTGGTTTTTATCATGTTTGTATGCGTTCCTGCTAGGGTATTCATCACATTCACACCAAATGTAGTCATCATGATCTTAGAATAGTCCTGACCCTAAAGGACAAAAGGATTTTTGATATCTCAAACGGTTTGGCAATGGCGAGGCGTATAATACACACGTTACGCCCAAAAACAGGAAGTGGGCTTAATTCCGTTCTACATCATCTGATCAGGCTGATATTTTACAAATATATTCACTTTTGGAGTGCAATCACATCCATATCCACATTCATCTGGGCGTGGCTACACAGCGCCCCCTATGGCTTTTTTCTAATATTGTGGACATATACTTTCACGTAAATGCACCACGTCTGGTAGCCATAAGGGTCTCCTCAAGACACACACATTTCTCATTTGCATCCCTTAACTTTTCCCAACAGGAAGTGAGCTATTTTGGATTTTGTGTGTTTTTAAGTGTTTTTTCACGTACCAAACTTTGAAATACTCTTCCTAGGGGGTTCATCACATTCACACAAAATGTGGTCAGCAAGATATTATAGCCCTGACACACAACTATGAACTGATTTTTAATATCTTGGAATGGTATGGCTCTGGTCAGCCTTAAAATTAACTTGTAATGCTGCCCAAATAGGAAAATTATATATTAAATAATTTCAAAAAGGTATTAAATTCTACATTGCCTGATTTTGAGGCTACATCTTTTCACATATGTTCATTGTTGGAGTGTCATCACATCCATTAAGCAATAATAGTTTACTATTTTCGCTGGAGACTCATTATCTCCAGTCTTAAAACTTCAACTCAAGTCGCAACTGACTCTCCCATTTCTAATACGCGACTGCCATCTAGTGGCAAAGGTTAGTATTCTTTCTAATTTTCGGTATGGTTTCTCTTTTTCTTGGATAAAGTGATTTCTCAACGACAAGTTTTGTTTCTTTTTGCGAGCCAGTAACCGTAACGATGTATGAGTAACAGCGGCAGCCTACATGACAAAATGTACTGAAAACACCCAGCCCACAGCAACGTTTTTTCTCATCTATCTTAATTAACTCGATTGAATAACTAAAATAAAAAACAGGCTTTTACTGGCAGGAAAGTATCATATATTTAAAAGATTAACACATATAATGCATATATTGCTTTGACGTTCAATGTTATTTGGATTTAAAAAAAACCGTATTGTAGCATTTTAAGGACTCAATACAAAACAGCTGGTCGGAAAGTTGGCTTGAAAACCAAGAAGCCTTATTAAGGAATTCGAGCCGTTTCTATTTGACTTCATTCGATTGAAGTGAATGCCGTAAGCCAATTAAATGTAATTCGCGTCGGAATACACATAATAGCCTACACTGTCAACGTGAAATAAAAATATATAGAGGTTTAAATCGATCCTGTATTGGGACATTTGTTATGATGGCTGGTGCAACGGGCATTTTCGGTACCGTTGATCATAATCGAATGCTAGCATTTATATCATTACACTGACCAAGTCCTGTTAAAAAGCACATTTTTGGTTCCTTTGTGGAAACAGTGAAGTTGTCTACACAATCTGTTCTACTCACAGACTAACTGCGTCGCTGTAACTTCCCCCCATTTCTGATACGGCGATTCAATTTATTGGCAGAAAGTGGTACTTTCATTTTTTTCTTCCTTCAAGTGATTTTTCAACGATAGGTTTTTGTTTTTTTCTAGCGAGCCAGTAGGCATAACGATGTATGATTTACAGCTGCAGCCTACGTGACAAAATGTATTGACAACACCCAGCCCGACGTTTCTTTGCATCTATTTTCATTACATGAATTGAATAACTAAAATAAATATTAAAGACATTTAAAGACTTAAAGACAGGCTTTAACTGGCAGGAGAGTATCATAGTTTTAAAAGATTAACACATGAAGTCAAAAAGAAACTTTAGCGTCTGAGGTGGCTCTGCTCGAACGCTGTGTTAACATGAGACCGTTTTGTTCAACAAAGGTATCACATGCAGGTCGTTGCGAGATGACACGCACGGGCTAACAGCAGCCAGCCAGTCCACTGTCTGTGTGAGTCAAAAAACAGGTCAGCTACGTTGGTTTACATGAATAGAAAACTTTCAGTTAAATCGCCAGCTATGTTAGTTTATTAGGCTTGTCATTAAACACGAATTAAGAGAACATACAATTTCGCTAGGAATGGTAAATTAATATGAAAATACTGTATTGAGGGCAGAGAGTTGGCATCTCTTTTAGATTTGGCTGAACAAATGCGTTTCAGGCAGCATAATTACCAGTGAAATGGAAAAGAATGATGCTGGTTAACTAGACGTTTCGTGCAATATTATCCGACACTTCGTAGAGAAATTATTAAACCAAGATAAAAGGAAACATTTGGCCAATAGATGGCACCCGTGTATAAGCGGGCAGTACAGCGTAATGGTTAGGGCGGTGGATTAAGGCACGCAAATTCAGCCGTTCGATCCCCGCTGCAGCCACAATGAATTTGAATAGTTTCTTGAAGCCAATTGTTTTCATTTTGAGTGCATGTTTATGGCCTAATGACTTTTCAAGCATAAATTGTGCCTCCCCGTGTAAAAACTATGGAAATTAATTAATCTCTGCTCTCCATACAGGACTGTAGCATGTTATCACAATGTGCAAGCAAGACGTTATTTTTATTTCATTCTACATTGTCTGATGTGGCTGAAACTTCACACGTTCATTTTTGGAGTGTAATCTCATCCATTTTCCAATAAAGGCTAAATGGCAAAGCGCCACCCGCTGGCAACAGGAAGTGAGCCTTATATTGCATTCTTAAGCATTATTTTTCAATGGGTTCATGACATTCACGGTAAATGTGGTCAGCATGATGCTAGGATGGTCCTGACAAAACAGATTTTTGATTTACTGGGATGATATAGCTATGGTCAGGCACATAAAAAACACATCATGCCAGACAAACAGGAAGTGGTCATACTTAAATTCTCCAATGTCTGATGTGACTGCAACTTTAAACAGATGCTCAGTGTTGGAGTGTAATCAAATCCATATTCCAAAAACGACTCAATGTTATAGCAGCATCATCTGGAAACAGGAATTGACCTTAATTTCGCTGAACATCTTCCGATGTGGCTGAAAATGTACAAATATGTTTATTTCTGGAGTGTAATCAAATTCAAAAAACATACACGGATCAATAATATAGCGCCACCATCTGGCAACATGAAGTGAGGCTTATATCATTGATGCATTCCAATAGCAGCGCCAACATCTTCATTGATCAAAGGGAAATTCCTGTGCAAACTATACGTTGTCCAGGAAGGTGATTATTTCCAAAGTGTGTACATGTTGTGAAACATGTCATTGGCACAACTATGCCACCAAGGCAGTTGCCCCCATGGGGCTTGGGCCCGTTCATTGCTGCTTGCAGCTATATTTATTCTTTTTCTTCAGGCAAATGGGCTTTTTTGAGGGCCTTGCCATGCGTAAAAAGTCTTGACATTTTGCACACACATCAGAAGTGGTTGCTGTCAGGAGCTCTCAGATGCTCAGACCTGGGCGTGGCCGAGGGACTCCACAGCGCCCCCTATCGCATTGTCTTCTATTGTGGGCAGGCACTTTGAGCTACCTGCACCTAATTTGGTGGCCAAATAGCGCTCCTCGGTCCAAACACATTTCTCATTCGGATCTAATCAAATATCCAAACAGGAAGTCAGCCATTTTGGATTTTCTGAGTTTTACACGTACTACACTTTTAAGTACTCCTCCTAGGGGGTTCATCGCATTCACACCAACTGTGGTCAGAATGGTCTCAGGATAGTCATGATGCTAAATTGCCAGGATATTTTTGATAGCTCAAACGGGACAGTCACGGGGAGGATTACAATTTTTATGTCACGCCACGCCAACAGGAAGTGGCCATAATTTCATGGTCTAAATTGTCTGATCTGGCTGATATTTTAGAAATTTGTTTATTGTTGGAGTGTAATCACATCCATATCCCAAGAACAGGTCAGTGTTATAGCGCCACCATCTGGCAATAGGAAGTGAGGTCTTTAACATATTTGTATGCCTTCCTGCTAGGGCATTCAGCACATACACACCAAATGCGGTCAGCATGATCGTAAGATAGTCCTTACGCTAAGTTGTGAAGGGATTTTTGATATCTCAAACGGTATAGAAATGGCGAGTCGTACAGTACACATATTGCGTGCAAAAAAATGACTTTTTTTTCGACATCGTCCGATCTGGCTGATATTTTACAAATATGTTCATTGTAGCAGTACAATATCAGATATATACATATCAATCGGGGCGTGGCTAGACAGCGCCCTCTATAATTATTATTCTCTTTTTTTTCAATGTATTTTGCATTTTTGAGGTGCTTGCCATGGATGGAAACTCACAGAATTTTGCACACACATGAGAAGTGTTGGCTGTCAGGATGTATCAGATGCTCAGACCTGGGCGTGGCCAAGGGACTCCACAGCGCCCCCTAATGCTTTGTCTTCTATTGTGGACAGGCACTTTGAGCAACCTTCACCTAATTTGGTATGCATGTGGGACTCCTCTGGACAAACACATTTCTCATTCGCATCAAATCAAATATGTAAACAGGAAGTCAGCCATTTTGAATTTTGTGCATTTTACACGTACTACACTTTTAAGTACTCCTCCTAGGGAGTTCATTGCATTCACACGAAATGTGGTGAAATTGGTCTCAGGATAGTCATGATACTAATTCCAAAGGATATTTTTGATATCTCAAACGTTATGGTCATGGCGAGGCGTACAATTTTCATGTCACGCCGCGCCAACAGGAAGTTGCCATAAATTCATGGTCTACATTGTCTGATCTGGCTGATATTTTACAAATATGTTCACTGTTAGAGTGTAATCACATCCAAATACCAAGAAGAAATCAATGTTATAGCGCCACCATCTGGCAACGGACGTGAGGTTTTTATCATGTTTGTATGCGTTCCTGCTAAGGTATTCATCACATTCACACCAAATGTAGAGATCATGATCGTAGAATAGTCCTGACCCTAAATGACGAAAGGATTTTTGATATCTCAAACGGTTTGGCAATGGCGAGGCGTATAATACACACGTTACGCCCAAAAACAGGAAGTGGGCTTAATTCCGTTCTACATCATCTGATCGGGCTGATATTTTACAAATATATTCACTTTTGGAGTGCAATCACATCCATATCCACATTCATCTGGGCGTGGCTACACAGCGCCCCCTATGGCTTTTTTCTAATATTGTGGACATATACTTTCACGTAAATGCACCACGTCTGGAAGGCATAAGGGTCTCCTCAAGACACACACATTTCTCATTTGCATCCCTTAACTTTTCCCAACAGGAAGTGAGCTATTTTGGATTTTGTGTGTTTTTAAGTGTTTTTTCACGTACCAAACTTTGAAATACTCTTCCTAGGGGGTTCATCACATTCACACAAAATGTGGTCAGCATGATATTATAGCCCTGACACACAACTATGAACTGATTTTTAATATCTTGGAATGGTATGGCTATGGTCAGCCTTAAAATTAACTTGTAATGCTGCCCAAACAGTTCATGTTTTAATACAATTATGTATTAAATAATTTCAAAAAGGTATTAAATTCTACATTGCCTGATTTTGAGGCTACAACTTTTCATATATGTTCATTGTTGGAGTGTCATCACATCCATTAAGCAATAATAGTTCACTATTTTCGCTGGAGACTCATTATATCCAGTCTTAAAACTTCAAGGCAAGTCGCAAATGACTCTCCCATTTCTAATACGCGACTGCCATCTACTGGCAAAACTTGGTATTGTTTCTCAAGTGATTTCTCAAATACAAGTTTTGTTTCTTTTTGCGAGCCAGTAACCATAACGATGTATGAGTAACAGCGGCAGCCTACGTGACAAAATGTACTGACAACACCCAGCCCACAGCAACGTTTTTTCTCATCCACCTTAATTTTATGGATTGAATAACTAAAATAAAAGACAGGCTTTTACTGGCAGGAAAGTATCATATATTTCAAAGATTAACACATATAATGCATATCTTGCAATGACGTTCAATGTTATTTGGTTTATAAAAAACCGTGTTGTAGCATTTTAAGGACTCAATACAAAACAGCTGTTCGGAAAGTTAGCTTGAAAACCAAGAAGCCTTATTAAGGATTTCGAGCCGTTTCTATTTGACTTCATTCGATTGAAGTGAATACCGTAACCCAATTAAATGTAATTCGCGTCGGAATACACATAATAGCCTACACTGTCAACGTGAAATAAAAATATATAGAGGTTTAAATCGATCCTATATTGGGACATTTGTTATGATGGCTGGTGCAACGGGCATTTTCGGTACCGTTGACCATAATCGAATGCTAGCATTTATATCATTACACTGACCAAGTCCTGTTAAAAAGCACATTTTTGGTTCCTTTGTGGAAACAGTGAAGTTGTCTACACAATCTATTCTACTCACAGACTAACTGCGTCGCTGTAACTTCCCCCCATTTCTGATACGGGGATTCCATTTATTGGCAGAAAGTGGAACTTTTATATTTTTCTTCCTTCAACTGATTTTTCAACGATAGGTTTTTTTTTTTTTTTCTAGCGAGCCAGTAGGCATAACGATGTATGATTTACAGCTGCAGCCTACGTGACAAAATGTATTGACAACACCCAGCCCGACGTTTCTTTGCATCTATTTTCATTATATGAATAGAATATCTGAAATAAATATTAAAGACATTCAATGACTGTCTTTAACTGGTAGGAGAGTACCATATATTTAAAAGAGTCAAAAGTCAAAAAGAAACGTTAACGTTTGAGATGGCTCTGGTCGAACTCTGTGTTAACATGAGACCGTTATGTTCAACAAAGGTATGGCATGCAGGTCGTTGCGAGATGACGCGCATTGGCTAACAGCAGCCAGCCTGTCCACTGTCTGTGTGAGTCAAAAAACAGGTCAGCTACGTTTATTTACATGAATAGAAAACTTTCAGTTAAATCGCCAGATAATTTTAGTTTATTTTGCTTGTCATTAAACACGAATTAAGAGAACATACAATTTCGCTAGGAATTTTTGACTTAATATGAAAGTACCGGATTGAGGGCAGAGACTTGGCACCTCCTTTAGATTTGGCTGAACAAATGCGTTTCAGGCAGCATAATTACCGGTGAAATGGAAAAGAATGATGCTGGCTAACTCGACGTTTAATGCAATATTATCCGACACTTCGGAGAGAAATTATTTAACCAGGATAAAAGGAAACATACAACTTTTGGCCAATAGATGGCGTACGTGTATAAGAGGGCAGTATAGCTTAATGGTTCAGACAGTGGATTAAGACATGCAAGGTCCGCGGTTCCATCCCCGGTGCGGCTACAATAAAGTTGAATAGTTTCTTTACTCCAATGGTTTTATTTTGAGTGCATATTTATAACCGAATGACTTCTCAAGCGTACATTTTGCCTCCCGCTGTAAAATCTATGGAAATTAATTCATCTGTGCTCTCCATACAGGACTGGAGCATATTATTACAATGTGCAAGCAAGAAGTAATTTTTGTTTCATTCTACATTGTCTGATGTGGCAGAAACTTCACACATGTTCATTTTTGGAGTGTAATCTCATCCATATACCAAGAAAGGCTCAATGGCATAGCGCCACCATCTGGCAAAAGGAAGTGGCTTTAATTTTATTGACATCTTCCAATTTGGCTGAAAATGTACAAATATGTTAATAATTGGAGTGTAATCAAATCCATAAACCATACACAGCTCAATATTATAGCGCCACCATCTGGCAACAGGAAGTGAGGCTTATATCATTAATGCATTCCAATAGCAGCAGCAACATCTTCATTGATCAAAGGGGAATTCCTGTGCACACTATTCGTTGTCCAGGAAGGTGATTATTTCCAAAGTGTGAACATATTGTGAAACATGTCATTGGCACAACTGTGCCACCAAGGCGGTTGCGCCCATGGTGCTTGGGCCCGTTCATTGCTGCTTGCAGCTATATTTATTATTATTATTCTTTTTCTTCAGGCAAATGGGCTTTTTTGAGGGCCTTGCCATGCGTAAAAAGTCTTGACATTTTGCACACACATCAGAAGTGGTTGCTGTCAGGAGCTCTCAGATGCTCAGACCTGGGCGTGGCCGAGGGACTCCACAGCGCCCCCTATTGCATTGTCTTCTATTGTGGGCAGGCACTTTGACCTACCTGCACCTAATTTGGTGGCCGAATAGCGCTCCTCGGTCCAAACACATTTCTCATTCGGATCTAATCAAATATCCAAACAGGAAGTCAGCCATTTTGGATTTTCTGAGTTTTACACGTACTACACTTTTAAGTACTCCTCCTAGGGGGTTCATCGCATTCACACCAACTGTGGTCAGAATGGTCTCAGGATAGTCATGATGCTAAATTGCCAGGATATTTTTGATAGCTCAAACGGGACAGTCACGGGGAGGATTATAATTTTTATGTCACGCCACGCCAACAGGAAGTGGCCATAATTTCATGGTCTACATTGTCTGATCTGGCTGATATTTTAGAAATTTGTTTATTCTTGGAGTGTAATCACATCCATATCCCAAGAACAGGTCAGTGTTATAGCGCCACCATCTGGCAATAGGAAGTGAGGTCTTTAACATATTTGTATGCATTCCTGCTAGGGCATTCAGCACATTCACACCAAATGCGGTCAGCATGATCTTAAGATAGTCCTTACGCTAAGTTGTGAAGGGATTTTTGATATCTCAAACGGTATGGAAATGGCGAGTCGTACAGTACACATATTGCGTGCAAAAAAATGACTTTTTTTTCGACATCGTCCGATCTGGCTGATATTTTACAAATATGTTCACTGTAGCAGTACAATATCAGATATATACATATCAATCGGGGCGTGGCTAGACAGCGCCCCCTATAATTATTATTCTCTTTTTTTTCAATGTATTTTGCATTTTTGAGGTGCTTGCCATGGATGGAAACTCACAGAATTTTGCACACACATGAGAAATGTTGGCTGTCAGGATGTGTCAGATGCTCAGACCTGGGCGTTGCCAAGGGACTCCACAGCGCCCCCTAATGCTTTGTCTTCTATTGTGGACAGGCACTTTGAGCTACCTTCACCTAATTTGGTATGCATGTGGGACTCCCCTGGACAAACACATTTCTCATTCGCATCAAATCAAATATGTAAACAGGAAGTCAGCCATTTTGAATTTTGTGCATTTTACACGTACTACACTTTTAAGTACTCCTTCTAGGGGGTTCATTGCATTCACACGAAATGTGGTCAAATTGGTCTCAGGATAGTCATGATACTAATTCCAAAGGATATTTTTGATATCTCAAACGGTATGGCCATGGCGAGGCGTACAATTTTCATGTCACGCCGCACCAACAGGAAGTTGCCATAAATTCATGGTCTACATTGTCTGATCTGGCTGATATTTTACAAATATGTTCACTGTTAGAGTGTAATCACATCCAAATACCAAGAAGAAATCAATGTTATAGCGCCACCATCTGGCAACGGATGTGAGGTTTTTATCATGTTTGTATGCGTTCCTGCTAAGGTATTCATCACATTCACACCAAATGTAGTCATCATGATCTTAGAATAGTCCTGACCCTAAATGACGAAAGGATTTTTGATATCTCAAACGGTTTGGCAATGGCGAGGCGTATAATACACACGTTACGCCCAAAAACAGGAAGTGGCCTTAATTCCGTTCTACATCATCTGATCGGGCTGATATTTTACAAATATATTCACTTTTGGAGTGCAATCACATCCATATCCACATTCATCTGGGCGTGGCTACACAGCGCCCCCTATGGCTTTTTTCTAATATTGTGGACATATACTTTCACGTAAATGCACCACGTCTGGTAGGCATAAGGGTCTCCTCAAGACACACACATTTCTCATTTGCATCCCTTAACTTTTCCCAACAGGAAGTGAGCTATTTGGATTTTGTGTGTTTTTAAGTGTTTTTTCACGTACCAAACTTTGAAATACTCTTCCTAGGGGGTTCATCACATTCACACAAAATGTGGTCAGCATGATATTATAGCCCTGAAAACACAACTATGAACTGATTTTTAATATCTTGGAATGTTATGGCTATGGTCAGCCTTAAAATTAACTTGTAATGCTGCCCAAATAGGAAAATTATATATTAAATAATTTCAAAAAGGTATTAAATTCTACATTGCCTGATTTTGAGGCTACATCTTTTCACATATGTTCATTGTTGGAGTGTCATCACATCCATTAAGCAATAATAGTTTACTATTTTCGCTGGAGACTCATTATCTCCAGTCTTAAAACTTCAACTCAAGTCGCAACTGACTCTCCCATTTCTAATACGCGACTGCCATCTAGTGGCAAAGGTTAGTATTCTTTCTAATTTTCGGTATGGTTTCTCTTTCTTGGATAAAGTGATTTCTCAACGACAAGTTTTGTTTCTTTTTGCGAGCCAGTAACCATAACGATGTATGAGTAACAGCGGCAGCCTACATGACAAAATGTACTGAAAACACCCAGCCCACAGCAACGTTTTTTCTCATCTATCTTAATTAACTCGATTGAAAAACTAAAATAAAAAACAGGCTTTTACTGGCAGGAAAGTATCATATATTTAAAAGATTAATACATATAATGCATATATTGCTTTGACGTTCAATGTTATTTGGATTTTTAAAAAACCGTATTGTAGCATTTTAAGGACTCAATACAAAACAGCTGTTCGGAAAGTTGGCTTGAAAACCAAGAAGCCTTATTAAGGAATTCGAGCCGTTTCTATTTGACTTCATTCGATTGAAGTGAATGCCGTAACCCAATTAAATGTAATTCGCGTCGGAATACACATAATAGCCTACACTGTCAACGTGAAATAAAAATATATAGAGGTTTAAATCGATCCTGTATTCGGACATTTGTTATGATGGCTGGTGCAACGGGCATTTTCGGTACCGTTGACCATAATCGAATGCTAGCATTTATATCATTACACTGACCAAGTCCTGTTAAAAAGCACATTTTTGGTTCCTTTGTGGAAACAGTGAAGTTGTCTACACAATCTGTTCTACTCACAGACTAACTGCGTCGCTGTAACTTCCCCCCATTTCTGATACGGCGATTCAATTAATTGGCAGAAAGTGGTACTTTCATTTTTTTCTTCCTTCAAGTGATTTTTCAACGATAGGTTTTTGTTTTTTTCTAGCGAGCCAGTAGGCATAACGATGTATGATTTACAGCTGCAGCCTACGTGACAAAATGTATTGACAACACCCAGCCCGACGTTTCTTTGCATCTATTTTCATTACATGAATTGAATAACTAAAATAAATATGAAAGACATTTAAAGACTTAAAGACAGGCTTTAACTGGCAGGAGAGTATCATATTTTTAAAAGATTAACACATGAAGTCAAAAAGAAACTTTAGCGTCTGAGGTGGCTCTGCTCGAACGCTGTGTTAACAAGAGACCGTTTTGTTCAACAAAGGTATCACATGCAGGTCGTTGCGAGATGACACGCACGGGCTAACAGCAGCCAGTCCACTGTCTGTGTGAGTCAAAAAACAGGTCAGCTACGTTGGTTTACATGAATAGAAAACTTTCAGTTAAATCGCCAGCTATGTTAGTTTATTAGGCTTGTCATTAAACACGAATTAAGAGAACATACAATTTCGCTAGGAATGGTAAATTAATATGAAAATACTGTATTGAGGGCAGAGAGTTGGCATCTCTTTTAGATTTGGCTGAACAAATGCGTTTCAGGCAGCATAATTACCAGTGAAATGGAAAAGAATGATGCTGGTTAACTAGACGTTTCGTGAAATATTATCCGACACTTCGTAGAGAAATTATTAAACCAAGATAAAAGGAGACATTTGGCCAATAGATGGCGTACGTGTATAAGAGGGCAGTAGAGCTTAATGGTTCAGACAGTGGATTAAGACATGCAAGGTCCGCGGTTCCATCCCCGGTGCGGCCACAATAAAGTTGAATAGTTTCTTTACGCCAATGGTTTTATTTTGAGTGCATATTTATAACCGAATGACTTCTCAAGCGTAAATTCTGCCTCCCGCTGTAAAATCTATTGAAATTAATTAATCTCTGCTCTCCATACAGGACTGGAGCATATTATTACAATGTGCAAGCAAGAAGTAATTTTTGTTTCATTCTACATTGTCTGATGTGGCAGAAACTTCACACATGTTCATTTTTGGAGTGTAATCTCATCCATATACCAAGAAAGGCTCAATGGCATAGCGCCACCATCTGGCAAAAGGAAGTGGCTTTAATTTTACTTGACATCTTCCAATTTGGCTGAAAATGTACAAATATGTTAATTATTGGAGTGTAATCAAATCCATAAACCATACACGGCTCAATATTATAGCGCCACCATCTGGCAACAGGAAGTGGCTTAAATTTTACTTGACATCTTCCATTTTGGCTGAAAATGTACAAATATGTTAATTATTAGAGTGTAATCAAATCCATGAACCATACACGGCTCAATATTATAGCGCCACCATCTGGCAATAGGAAGTGAGGCTTATATCATTGATGCATTCCAATAGCAGCAGCAACATCTTCATTGATCAAAGGGGAATTCCTGTGCACACTATACGTTGTCCAGGAAGGTGATTATTTCCAAAGTGTGTGCATATTGTGAAACATGTCATTGGCACAAATATGCCACCAAGGCGGTTGTGCCCATGGTGCTTGGGCCCGTTCATTGCTGCTTGCAGCTATATTTATTATTATTATTCTTTTTCTTCAGGCAAATGGGCTTTTTTGAGGGCCTTGCCATGCGTAAAAAGTCTTGACATTTTGCACACACATCAGAAGTGGTTGCTGTCAGGAGCTCTCAGATGCTCAGACCTGGGCGTGGCCGAGGGACTCCACAGCGCCCCCTATTGCATTGTCTTCTATTGTGGGCAGGCACTTTGACCTACCTGCACCTAATTTGGTGGCCGAATAGCGCTCCTCGGTCCAAACACATTTCTCATTCGGATCTAATCAAATATCCAAACAGGAAGTCAGCCATTTTGGATTTTCTGAGTTTTACACGTACTACACTTTTAAGTACTCCTCCTAGGGGGTTCATCGCATTCACACCAACTGTGGTCAGAATGGTCTCAGGATAGTCATGATGCTAAATTGCCAGGATATTTTTGATAGCTCAAACGGGACAGTCACGGGGAGGATTATAATTTTTATGTCACGCCACGCCAACAGGAAGTGGCCATAATTTCATGGTCTACATTGTCTGATCTGGCTGATATTTTAGAAATTTGTTTATTCTTGGAGTGTAATCACATCCATATCCCAAGAACAGGTCAGTGTTATAGCGCCACCATCTGGCAATAGGAAGTGAGGTCTTTAACATATTTGTATGCATTCCTGCTAGGGCATTCAGCACATTCACACCAAATGCGGTCAGCATGATCTTAAGATAGTCCTTACGCTAAGTTGTGAAGGGATTTTTGATATCTCAAACGGTATGGAAATGGCGAGTCGTACAGTACACATATTGCGTGCAAAAAAATGACTTTTTTTTCGACATCGTCCGATCTGGCTGATATTTTACAAATATGTTCACTGTAGCAGTACAATATCAGATATATACATATCAATCGGGGCGTGGCTAGACAGCGCCCCCTATAATTATTATTCTCTTTTTTTTCAATGTATTTTGCATTTTTGAGGTGCTTGCCATGGATGGAAACTCACAGAATTTTGCACACACATGAGAAATGTTGGCTCTCAGGATGTGTCAGATGCTCAGACCTGGGCGTTGCCAAGGGACTCCACAGCGCCCCCTAATGCTTTGTCTTCTATTGTGGACAGGCACTTTGAGCTACCTTCACCTAATTTGGTATGCATGTGGGACTCCCCTGGACAAACACATTTCTCATTCGCATCAAATCAAATATGTAAACAGGAAGTCAGCCATTTTGAATTTTGTGCATTTTACACGTACTACACTTTTAAGTACTCCTTCTAGGGGGTTCATTGCATTCACACGAAATGTGGTCAAATTGGTCTCAGGATAGTCATGATACTAATTCCAAAGGATATTTTTGATATCTCAAACGGTATGGCCATGGCGAGGCGTACAATTTTCATGTCACGCCGCACCAACAGGAAGTTGCCATAAATTCATGGTCTACATTGTCTGATCTGGCTGATATTTTACAAATATGTTCACTGTTAGAGTGTAATCACATCCAAATACCAAGAAGAAATCAATGTTATAGCGCCACCATCTGGCAACGGATGTGAGGTTTTTATCATGTTTGTATGCGTTCCTGCTAAGGTATTCATCACATTCACACCAAATGTAGTCATCATGATCTTAGAATAGTCCTGACCCTAAATGACGAAAGGATTTTTGATATCTCAAACGGTTTGGCAATGGCGAGGCGTATAATACACACGTTACGCCCAAAAACAGGAAGTGGCCTTAATTCCGTTCTACATCATCTGATCGGGCTGATATTTTACAAATATATTCACTTTTGGAGTGCAATCACATCCATATCCACATTCATCTGGGCGTGGCTACACAGCGCCCCCTATGGCTTTTTTCTAATATTGTGGACATATACTTTCACGTAAATGCACCACGTCTGGTAGGCATAAGGGTCTCCTCAAGACACACACATTTCTCATTTGCATCCCTTAACTTTTCCCAACAGGAAGTGAGCTATTTTGGATTTTGTGTGTTTTTAAGTGTTTTTTCACGTACCAAACTTTGAAATACTCTTCCTAGGGGGTTCATCACATTCACACAAAATGTGGTCAGCATGATATTATAGCCCTGAAAACACAACTATGAACTGATTTTTAATATCTTGGAATGTTATGGCTATGGTCAGCCTTAAAATTAACTTGTAATGCTGCCCAAATAGGAAAATTATATATTAAATAATTTCAAAAAGGTATTAAATTCTACATTGCCTGATTTTGAGGCTACATCTTTTCACATATGTTCATTGTTGGAGTGTCATCACATCCATTAAGCAATAATAGTTTACTATTTTCGCTGGAGACTCATTATCTCCAGTCTTAAAACTTCAACTCAAGTCGCAACTGACTCTCCCATTTCTAATACGCGACTGCCATCTAGTGGCAAAGGTTAGTATTCTTTCTAATTTTCGGTATGGTTTCTCTTTCTTGGATAAAGTGATTTCTCAACGACAAGTTTTGTTTCTTTTTGCGAGCCAGTAACCATAACGATGTATGAGTAACAGCGGCAGCCTACATGACAAAATGTACTGAAAACACCCAGCCCACAGCAACGTTTTTTCTCATCTATCTTAATTAACTCGATTGAAAAACTAAAATAAAAAACAGGCTTTTACTGGCAGGAAAGTATCATATATTTAAAAGATTAATACATATAATGCATATATTGCTTTGACGTTCAATGTTATTTGGATTTTTAAAAAACCGTATTGTAGCATTTTAAGGACTCAATACAAAACAGCTGTTCGGAAAGTTGGCTTGAAAACCAAGAAGCCTTATTAAGGAATTCGAGCCGTTTCTATTTGACTTCATTCGATTGAAGTGAATGCCGTAACCCAATTAAATGTAATTCGCGTCGGAATACACATAATAGCCTACACTGTCAACGTGAAATAAAAATATATAGAGGTTTAAATCGATCCTGTATTCGGACATTTGTTATGATGGCTGGTGCAACGGGCATTTTCGGTACCGTTGACCATAATCGAATGCTAGCATTTATATCATTACACTGACCAAGTCCTGTTAAAAAGCACATTTTTGGTTCCTTTGTGGAAACAGTGAAGTTGTCTACACAATCTGTTCTACTCACAGACTAACTGCGTCGCTGTAACTTCCCCCCATTTCTGATACGGCGATTCAATTAATTGGCAGAAAGTGGTACTTTCATTTTTTTCTTCCTTCAAGTGATTTTTCAACGATAGGTTTTTGTTTTTTTCTAGCGAGCCAGTAGGCATAACGATGTATGATTTACAGCTGCAGCCTACGTGACAAAATGTATTGACAACACCCAGCCCGACGTTTCTTTGCATCTATTTTCATTACATGAATTGAATAACTAAAATAAATATGAAAGACATTTAAAGACTTAAAGACAGGCTTTAACTGGCAGGAGAGTATCATATTTTTAAAAGATTAACACATGAAGTCAAAAAGAAACTTTAGCGTCTGAGGTGGCTCTGCTCGAACGCTGTGTTAACAAGAGACCGTTTTGTTCAACAAAGGTATCACATGCAGGTCGTTGCGAGATGACACGCACGGGCTAACAGCAGCCAGTCCACTGTCTGTGTGAGTCAAAAAACAGGTCAGCTACGTTGGTTTACATGAATAGAAAACTTTCAGTTAAATCGCCAGCTATGTTAGTTTATTAGGCTTGTCATTAAACACGAATTAAGAGAACATACAATTTCGCTAGGAATGGTAAATTAATATGAAAATACTGTATTGAGGGCAGAGAGTTGGCATCTCTTTTAGATTTGGCTGAACAAATGCGTTTCAGGCAGCATAATTACCAGTGAAATGGAAAAGAATGATGCTGGTTAACTAGACGTTTCGTGAAATATTATCCGACACTTCGTAGAGAAATTATTAAACCAAGATAAAAGGAGACATTTGGCCAATAGATGGCGTACGTGTATAAGAGGGCAGTAGAGCTTAATGGTTCAGACAGTGGATTAAGACATGCAAGGTCCGCGGTTCCATCCCCGGTGCGGCCACAATAAAGTTGAATAGTTTCTTTACGCCAATGGTTTTATTTTGAGTGCATATTTATAACCGAATGACTTCTCAAGCGTAAATTCTGCCTCCCGCTGTAAAATCTATTGAAATTAATTAATCTCTGCTCTCCATACAGGACTGGAGCATATTATTACAATGTGCAAGCAAGAAGTAATTTTTGTTTCATTCTACATTGTCTGATGTGGCAGAAACTTCACACATGTTCATTTTTGGAGTGTAATCTCATCCATATACCAAGAAAGGCTCAATGGCATAGCGCCACCATCTGGCAAAAGGAAGTGGCTTTAATTTTACTTGACATCTTCCAATTTGGCTGAAAATGTACAAATATGTTAATTATTGGAGTGTAATCAAATCCATAAACCATACACGGCTCAATATTATAGCGCCACCATCTGGCAACAGGAAGTGGCTTAAATTTTACTTGACATCTTCCATTTTGGCTGAAAATGTACAAATATGTTAATTATTAGAGTGTAATCAAATCCATGAACCATACACGGCTCAATATTATAGCGCCACCATCTGGCAATAGGAAGTGAGGCTTATATCATTGATGCATTCCAATAGCAGCAGCAACATCTTCATTGATCAAAGGGGAATTCCTGTGCACACTATACGTTGTCCAGGAAGGTGATTATTTCCAAAGTGTGTACATATTGTGAAACATGTCATTGGCACAACTATGCCACCAAGGCGGTTGCGCCCATGGTGCTTGGGCCCGTTCATTGCTGCTTGCAGCTATATTTAGGGCCCAAGCACCGTAGGGTGCGAAGGACCCTATTGTTATTGGAAGGATTATTATTATTATTATTATTATTAGGGCCCAAGCACCGTAGGGTGCGAAGGACCCTATTGTTATTGGAAGGATTATTATTATTATTATTATTATTATTATTATTAGGGCCCAAGCACCGTAGGGTGCGAAGGACCCTATTGTTATTGTAAAGATTATTATTATTATTATTATTATTCTTTTTTCTATATGCAAATGGGCCTTTTTGAGGTGCTTGCCATGCATAAAAAGTCTGGGAATTTTGCACACACATCAGAAATGAGGACCTTCAGGATTGATTAGATGCTCAAAGCTGGGCGTGGCCGAGAGACTCCACAGCGCCCCCTATCGCATTGTCATCTATTGTGGGCAGGCACTTTGAGCTACCTTCACAAAATTTAGTACGCATATAGCACTCCTCGGAACAAAAGCATTTATAATTTGCATCTAATCAAATATATAAACAGGAAGTCAGCAATTTTGGATTTTGTGCGTTTTACATGTACTGCACTTTTAAGTACTCCTCCTAGGGGGTTCATCACATTCACACCACCTGTGGTCAGAATGGTCTCAGGCTATTCATGATGCTAAATTGCCAGGATATTTTTGATAGCTCAAACGGGACGGTCCTGGGGAGGCGTAGAATTTTTATGTCACGCCGCGCCAACAGGAAGTGGCCGTAATTTCATGGTCTACATTGTCTGATCTGGCTGATATTTTAGAAATACGTTTATTGTTGGAGTATAATCACATCCATATCCCAAGAACGGGTCAATGTTATAGCGCCACCATCTGGCAACAGGAAGTGAGGTCTTTATCATATTTGTATGCCTTCCTGCTAGGGCATTCATCACATTCACACGAAATGTGGTCCGCATGATCTTAGGATAGTCATGACCATAAGCTGTGAAGGGATTTTTGATATCTCAAACGGTATGGAAATGGCGAGTCGTACAGTACACATATTGCGTGCAAAAAAATGACTTTTTTTTTGACATCGTCCGATCTGGCTGATATTTTACAAATATGTTCACTGTTGGAGTACAATATGAAATATATACATATCAATCGGGGCGTGGCTAGACAGCGCCCCCTATAATTATTATTCTCTTTTTTTTCAATGTATTTTGCATTTTTGAGGTGCTTGCCATGGATGAAAACTCACGGAATTTTGCACACACATGAGAAGTGTTGGCTGTCAGGATGTATCAGATGCTCAGACCTGGGCGTGGCCGAGGGACTCCACAGCGCCCCCTAATGCTTTGTCTTCTATTGTGGACAGGCACTTTGAGCTACCTTCACCTAATTTGGTATGCATGTGGGCCTCCTCTGGACAAACACATTTCTCATTCGCATCGACTCAAATATGTGAACAGGAAGTCAGCCATTTTGAATTTTGTGCATTTTACACGTACTACACTTTTAAGTACTCCTCCTAGGGGGTTCATTGCATTCACAGGAAATGTGGTCAAAGTGGTCTCAGAATAGTCATGATACTAATTCCAAAGGATATTTTTGATATCTCAAACGGTATGGTCATGGCGAGGCGTAAAATTTTCATGTCACGCCGCGCCAACAGGAAGTAGCCATAAATTCATGGTCTACATTGTCTGATCTGGCTGATATTTTACAAATATGTTCACTGTTAGAGTGTAATCACATCCATATACCAAGAAGAAATCAATGTTATAGCGCCACCATCTGGCAACGGAAGTGAGGTTTTTATCATGTTTGTATGCGTTCCTGCTAGGGTATTCATCACATTCACACCAAATGTAGTCATCATGATCTTAGAATAGTCCTGACCCTAAATGACGAAAGGATTTTTGATATCTCAAACGGTTTGGCAATGGCGAGGCGTATAATACACATGTTACGCCCAAAAACAGGAAGTGGGCTTAATTCCGTTCTACATCATCTGATCGGGCTGATATTTTACAAATATATTCACTTTTGGAGTGCAATCACATCCATATCCACATTCATCTGGGCGTGGCTACACAGCGCCCCCTATGGCTTTTTTCTAATATTGTGGACATATACTTTCACGTAAATGCACCACGTCTGGTTGGCATAAGGGTCTCTTCAAGACACACACATTTCTCATTTGCATCCCTTAACTTTTCCCAACAGGAAGTGAGCTATTTTGGATTTTGTGTGTTTTTAAGTGTTTTTTCACGTACCAAACTTTGAAATACTCTTCCTAGGGGGTTCATCACATTCACACAAAATGTGGTCAGCATGATATTATAGCCCTGACACACAACTATGAACTGATTTTTAATATCTTGGAATGGTATGGCTATGGTCAGCCTTAAAATTAACTTGTAATGCTGCCCAAACAGTTCATGTTTTAATACAATTATGTATTAAATCATTTCAAAAAGGTATTCAATTCTACATTGCCTGATTTTGAGGCTACAACTTTTCATATATGTTCATTGTTGGAGTGTCATCACATCCATTAAGCAATAATAGTTCACTATTTTCGCTGGAGACTCATTATATCCAGTCTTAAAACTTCAAGGCAAGTCGCAAATGACTCTCCCATTTCTAATACGCGACTGCCATCTACTGGCAAAACTTGGTATTGTTTCTCAAGTGATTTCTCAAATACAAGTTTTGTTTCTTTTTGCGAGCCAGTAACCATAACGATGTATGAGTAACAGCGGCAGCCTACGTGACAAAATGTACTGACAACACCCAGCCCACAGCAACGTTTTTTCTCATCCACCTTAATTATATGGATTGAATAACTAAAATAAAAGACAGGCTTTTACTGGCAGGAAAGTATCATATATTTCAAAGATTAACACATATAATGCATATCTTGCAATGACGTTCAATGTTATTTGGTTTATAAAAAACCGTGTTGTAGCATTTTAAGGACTCAATACAAAACAGCTGTTCGGAAAGTTAGCTTGAAAACCAAGAAGCCTTATTAAGGAATTCGAGCCGTTTCTATTTCACTTCATTCGATTGAAGTGAATGCCGTAACCCAATTAAATGTAATTCGCGTCGGAATACACATAATAGCCTACACTGTCAACGTGAAATAAAAATATATAGAGGTTTAAATTGATCCTATATTGGGACATTTGTTATGATGGCTGGTGCAACGGGCATTTTCGGTACCGTTGACCATAATCGAATGCTAGCATTTATATCATTACACTGACCAAGTCCTGTTAAAAAGCACATTTTTGGTTCCTTTGTGGAAACAGTGAAGTTGTCTACACAATCTATTCTACTCACAGACTAACTGCGTCGCTGTAACTTCCCCCCATTTCTGATACGGGGATTCCATTTATTGGCAGAAAGTGGAACTTTTATATTTTTCTTCCTTCAACTGATTTTTCCACGATAGGTTTTTGTTTTTTTTCTAGCGAGCCAGTAGGCATAACGATGTATGATTTACAGCTGCAGCCTACGTGACAAAATGTATTGACAACACCCAGCCCGACGTTTCTTTGCATCTATTTTCATTATATGAATAGAATATCTGAAATAAATATTAAAGACATTTAATGACTGTCTTTAACTGGCAGGTGAGTATCATATATTTAAAAGAGTAAGACATGAAGTCAAAAAGAAACGTGAGCGTTTGAGGTGGCTCTGGTCGAACTCTGTGTTAACATGAGACCGTTATGTTCAACAAAGGTATCTCATGCAGGTCGTTGCGAGATGAGAGGCATGGGCTAACAGCAGCCAGCCTGTCCACTGTCTGTGTGAGTCAAAAAACAGGTCAGCTACGTTGGTTTACAGGAATAGAAAACTTTCAGTTAAATCGCCAGCTATGTTAGTTTATTTTGCTTGTCATTAAACACGAATTAAGAGAACATACAATTTCGCTAGGAATTTTTGACTTAATATGAAAATACCGGATTGAGGGCAGAGACTTGGCATCTCCTTTAGATTTGGCTGAACAAATGCGTTTCAGGCAGCATAATTACCGGTGAAATGGAAAAGAATGATGCAGGCTAACGCGACGTTTAATGCAATATTATCAGACACTTCATAGAGAAATTATTTAACCAAGATAAAAGGAAACATACAACTTTTGGCCAATAGACGGCGTACGTGTATAAGAGGGCAGTATAGCTTAATGGTTCACGCAGTGGAGTAAGACATGCACGGTCCGCGGTTCCATCCCCGGTGCGGCCACAATAAAGTTGAATAGTTTCTTTAAGCCAATGGTTTTATTTTGAGCGCATATTTATAACCGAATGACTTCTCAAGCATAAATTGTGCCTCCCGCTGTAAAATCTATGGAAATTAATTAATCTCTGCTCTCCATACAGGACTGGAGCATGTTATCACAATGTGCAAGCAAGAAGTTATTTTTGTTTCATTCTACATTGTCTGATGTGGCAGAAACTTCACACATGTTCATTTTTGGAGTGTAATCTCATCCATATACCAAGAAAGGCTCAATGGCATAGCGCCACCATCTGGCAACAGGAAGTGGCTTTAATTTTACTTGACATCTTCCAATTTGGCTGAAAATGTACAAATATGTTAATTATTGGAGTGTAATTAAATCCATATACCAAAAATGGCTCAATGTTATAGCGCCACCATCTGGCAACAGGAAGTGACTTTAAATTTCCTCGACATCTTCCAATTTGGCTGAAAATGTACAAATATGTTAATTATTGGAGTGTAATCAAATCCATGAACCATACACGGCTCAATATTATAGCGCCACCAACTGGCAATTGGAAGTGAGGCTTATATCATTGATGCATTCCAATAGCAGCAGCAACATCTTCATTGAGCAAAGGGCAATTCCTGTGCACACTATACGTTGTCCAGGAAGCTGATTATTTCCAAAGTGTGTGCATATTGTGAAACATGTCATTGGCACAACTATGCCACCAAGGCGGTGGCGCCCATGGTGCTTGGGCCCGTTCATTGCTGCTTGCAGCTATATTTATTCTTTTTCTTCAGGCAAATGGGCTTTTTTGAGGGCCTTGCCATGCGTAAAAAGTCTTGACATTTTTCACACACTTCAGAAGTGGTTGCTGTCAGGAGCTCTCAGATGCTCAGACCTGGGCGTGGCCGAGGGACTTCACAGCGCCCCCTATTGCATTGTCTTCTATTGTGGTTAGGCACTTTGAGCTACCTGCACCTAATTTGGTGGCCAAATAGCGCTCCTCGTTCCAAACACATTTCTCATTCGGATCTAATCAAATATCCAAACAGGAAGTCAGCCATTTTGGATTTTCTGAGTTTTACACGTACTACACTTTTAAGTACTCCTCCTAGGGGGTTCATCGCATTCACACCAACTGTGGTCAGAATGGTCTCAGGATAGTCATGATGCTAAATTGCCAGGATATTTTTGATAGCTCAAACGGGACAGTCACGGGGAGGATTACAATTTTTATGTCACGCCACGCCAACAGGAAGTGGCCATAATTTCATGGTCTACATTGTCTGATCTGGCTGATATTTTAGAAATTTGTTTATTGTTGGAGTGTAATCACATCCATATCCCAAGAACAGGTCAGTGTTATAGCGCCACCATCTGGCAATAGGAAGTGAGGTCTTTAACATATTTGTATGCATTCCTGCTAGGGCATTGAGCACATTCACACCAAATGCGGTCAGCATGATCTTAAGATAGTCCTTACGCTAAGTTGTGAAGGGATTTTTGATATCTCAAACGGTATGGAAATGGCGAGTCGTACAGTACACATATTGCGTGCAAAAAAATGACTTTTTTTTCGACATCGTCCGATCTGGCTGATATTTTACAAATATGTTCACTGTAGCAGTACAATATCAGATATATACATATCAATCGGGGCGTGGCTAGACAGCGCCCCCTATAATTATTATTCTCTTTTTTTTCAATGTATTTTGCATTTTTGAGGTGCTTGCCATGGATGGAAACTCACAGAATTTTGCACACACATGAGAAGTGTTGGCTGTCAGGATGTATCAGATGCTCAGACCTGGGCGTGGCCAAGGGACTCCACAGCGCCCCCTAATGCTTTGTCTTCTATTGTGGACAGGCACTTTGAGCTACCTTCACCTAATTTGGTAAGCATGTGGGACTCCTCTGGCCAAACACATTTCTCATTCGCATCGAATCAAATATGTAAACAGGAAGTCAGCCATTTTGAATTTTGTGCATTTTACACGTACTACACTTTTAAGTACTCCTCCTAGGGGGTTCATTGCATTCACACGAAATGTGGTCAAATTGGTCTCAGGATAGTCATGATACTAATTCCAAAGGATATTTTTGATATCTCAAACGGTATGGTCATGGCGAGGCGTACAATTTTCATGTCACGCCGCGCCAACAGGAAGTAGCCATAAATTCATGGTCTACATTGTCTGATCTGGCTGATATTTTACAAATATGTTCAATCTCAGAGTGTAATCACATCCAAATACCAAGAAGAAATCAATGTTATAGCGCCACCATCTGGCAACGGACGTGAGGTTTTTATCATGTTTGTATGCGTTCCTGCTAAGGTATTCATCACATTCACACCAAATGTAGTCATCATGATCTTAGAATAGTCCTGACCCTAAATGACGAAAGGGTTTTTGATATCTCAAACGGTTTGGCAATGGCGAGGCGTATAGTACACACGTTACGCCCAAAAACAGGAAGTGGGCTTAATTCCGTTCTACATCATCTGATCGGGCTGATATTTTACAAATATATTCACTTTTGGAGTGCAATCACATCCATATCCACATTCATCTGGGCGTGGCTACACAGCGCCCCCTATGGCTTTTTTCTAATATTGTGGACATATACTTTCACGTAAATGCACCACGTCTGGTAGGCATAAGGGTCTCCTCAAGACACACACATTTCTCATTTGCATCCCTTAACTTTTCCCAACAGGAAGTGAGCTATTTTGGATTTTGTGTGTTTTTAAGTGTTTTTTCACGTACCAAACTTTGAAATACTCTTCCTAGGGGGTTCATCACATTCACACAAAATGTGGTCAGCATGATATTATAGCCCTGACACACAACTATGAACTGATTTTTAATATCTTGGAATGGTATGGCTATGGTCAGCCTAAAAATTAACTTGTAATGCTGCCCAAATAGGAAAATTATATATTAAATAATTTCAAAAAGGTATTAAATTCTACATTGCCTGATTTTGAGGCTACATCTTTTCACATATGTTCATTGTTGGAGTGTCATCACATCCATTAAGCAATAATAGTTTACTATTTTCGCTGGAGACTCATTATCTCCAGTCTTAAAACTTCAACTCAAGTCGCAACTGACTCTCCCATTTCTAATACGCGACTGCCATCTAGTGGCAAAGGTTAGTATTCTTTCTAATTTTCGGTATTGTTTCTCTTTTTCTTGGATAAAGTGATTTCTCAACGACAAGTTTTGTTTCTTTTTGCGAGCCAGTAACCATAACGATGTATGAGTAACAGCGGCAGCCTACGTGACAAAATGTACTGAAAACACCCAGCCCACAGCAACGTTTTTTCTCATCTATCTTAATTAACTCGATTGAATAACTAAAATAAAAAACAGGCTTTTACTGGCAGGAAAGTATCATATATTTAAAAGATTAACACATATAATGCATATATTGCTTTGACGTTCAATGTTATTTGGATTTTTAAAAAACCGTATTGTAGCATTTTAAGGACTCAATACAAAACAGCTGTTCGGAAAGTTGGCTTGAAAACCAAGAAGCCTTATTAAGGAATTCGAGCCGTTTCTATTTGACTTCATTCGATTGAAGTGAATGCCGTAACCCAATTAAATGTAATTCGCGTCGGAATACACATAATAGCCTACACTGTCAACGTGAAAAAAAAATATATAGAGGTTTAAATCGATCCTGTATTGGGACATTTGTTATGATGGCTGGTGCAACGGGCATTTTCGGTACCGTTGACCATAATCGAATGCTAGCATTTATATCATTACACTGACCAAGTCCTGTTAAAAAGCACATTTTTGGTTCCTTTGTGGAAACAGTGAAGTTGTCTACACAATCTGTTCTACTCACAGACTAACTGCGTCGCTGTAACTTCCCCCCATTTCTGATACGGCGATTCAATTTATTGGCAGAAAGTGGTACTTTCATTTTTTTCTTCCTTCAAGTGATTTTTCAACGATAGGTTTTTGTTTTTTTCTAGCGAGCCAGTAGGCATAACGATGTATGATTTACAGCTGCAGCCTACGTGACAAAATGTATTGACAACACCCAGCCCGACGTTTCTTTGCATCTATTTTCATTACATGAATTGAATAACTAAAAGAAATATGAAAGACATTTAAAGACTTAAAGACAGGCTTTAACTGGCAGGAGAGTATCATATTTTTAAAAGATTAACACATGAAGTCAAAAAGAAACTTTAGCGTCTGAGGTGGCTCTGCTCGAACGCTGTGTTAACATGAGACCGTTTTGTTCAACAAAGGTATCACATGCAGGTCGTTGCGAGATGACACGCACGGGCTAACAGCAGCCAGCCAGTCCACTGTCTGTGTGAGTCAAAAAACAGGTCAGCTACGTTGGTTTACATGAATAGAAAACTTTCAGTTAAATCGCCAGCTATGTTAGTTTATTAGGCTTGTAATTAAACACGAATTAAGAGAACATACAATTTCGCTAGGAATGGTAAATTAATATGAAAATACTGTATTGAGGGCAGAGAGTTGGCATCTCTTTTAGATTTGGCTGAACAAATGCGTTTCAGGCAGCATAATTACCAGTGAAATGGAAAAGAATGATGCAGGTTAACTAGACGTTTCGTGCAATATTATCCGACACTTCGTAGAGAAATTATTAAACCAAGATAAAAGGAGACATTTGGCCAATAGATGGCACCCGTGTATAAGCGGGCAGTATAGCGTAATGGTTAGGGCGGTGGATTAAGGCACGCAAATTCAGCCGTTCTATCCCCGCTGCAGCCACAATGAATTTGAATAGTTTCTTGAAGCCAATTGTTTTCATTTTGAGTGCATGTTTATGGCCTAATGACTTTTCAAGCATAAATTGTGCCTCCCCGTGTAAAAACTATGGAAATTAATTAATCTCTGCTCTCCATACAGGACTGTAGCATGTTATCACAATGTGCAAGCAAGACGTTATTTTTATTTCATTCTACATTGTCTGATGTGGCTGAAACTTCACACGTTCATTTTTGGAGTGTAATCTCATCCATTTTCCAATAAAGGCTAAATGGCAAAGCGCCACCCGCTGGCAACAGGAAGTGAGCCTTATATTGCATTCTTAAGCATTATTTTTCAATGGGTTCATGACATTCACGGTAAATGTGGTCAGCATGATGCTAGGATGGTCCTGACAAAACAGATTTTTGATTTACTGGGATTATATAGCTATGGTCAGGCAGATAAAAAACACATCATGCCAGACAAACAGGAAGTGGTCATACTTAAATTCTCCAATGTCTGATGTGACTGCAACTTTACACAGATGCTCAGTGTTGGAGTGTAATCAAATCCATATTCCAAAAACGACTCAATGTTATAGCAGCATCATCTGGAAACAGGAATTGACCTTAATTTCGCTGAACATCTTCCGATGTGGCTGAAAATGTACAAATATGTTTATTTCTGGAGTGTAATCAAATTCAAAAAACATACACGGATCAATAATATAGCGCCACCATCTGGCAACAGGAAGTGAGGCTTATATCATTGATGCATTCCAATAGCAGCGCCAACATCTTCATTGATCAAAGGGAAATTCCTGTGCACACTATACGTTGTCCAGGAAGGTGATTATTTCCAAAGTGTGTACATGTTGTGAAACATGTCATTGGCAGAACTATGCCACCAAGGCGGTTGCCCCCATGGGGCTTGGGCCCGTTCATTGCTGCTTGCAGCTATATTTAGGGCCCAAGCACCGTAGGGTGCGAAGGACCCTATTGTTATTGGAAGGATTATTATTATTATTATTATTATTATTATTATTATTATTATTATTATTATTCTTTTTTTTTCAATGTTTTGTGCATTTTTGAGGTGCTTGCCATGGATGAAAACTCACAGAATTTTGCACACACATCAGAAGTGGTGGCTGTCAGGTTGTCTCAGATGCTCAGACCTGGGCGTGGCTGAGGGACTCCACAGCGCCCCCTATCGCATTGTCATCTATTGTGGGCAGGCACTTTGAGCTACCTTCACAAAATTTAGGACGCATATACCACTCCTCGGTCCAAACACATTTCTCATTCGCATCTAATCAAATATACAAACAGGAAGTCAGCCATTTTGGATTTTGTGCGTTTTACACGTACTGCACTTTTAAGTACTCCTCCTAGGGGGTTCATCACATTCACACCACCTGTGGTCAGAATGGTCTCAGGATATTCATGATGCTAAATTGGCAGGATATTTTTGATAGCTCAAACGGGACGGTCCTGGGGAGGCGTAGAATTTTTATGTCACGCCACGCCAACAGGAAGTGGCCGTAATTTCATGGTTTACATCGTCTGATCTGGCTGATATTTTAGAAATACGTTTATTGTTGGAGTATAATCACATCCATATCCCAAGAACGGGTCAATGTTATAGCGCCACCATCTGGCAACAGGAAGTGAGGTCTTTATCATATTTGTATGCCTTCCTGCTAGGGCATTCATCACATTCACACGAAATGTGGTCCGCATGATCTTAGGATAGTCATGACCATAAGCTGTGAAGGGATTTTTGATATCTCAAAAGGTATGGAAATGGCGAGTCGTACAGTACACATATTGCGTGCAAAAAAATGACTTTTTTTTTGACATCGTCCGATCTGGCTGATATTTTACAAATATGTTCACTGTTGGAGTACAATATGAAATATATACATATCAATCGGGGCGTGGCTAGACAGCGCCCCCTATAATTATTATTCTCTTTTTTTTCAATGTATTTTGCATTTTTGAGGTGCTTGCCATAGATGAAAACTCACGGAATTTTGCACACACATGAGAAGTGTTGGCTGTCAGGAGGTATCAGATGCTCAGACCTGGGCGTGGCCGAGGGACTCCACAGCGCCCCCTAATGCTTTGTCTTCTATTGTGGACAGGCACTTTGAGCTACCTTCACCTAATTTGGTATGCATGTGGGCCTCCTCTGGACAAACACATTTGTCTTTCGCATCGAATCAAATATGTGAACAGGAAGTCAGCCATTTTGAATTTTGTGCATTTTACACGTACTACACTTTTAAGTACTCCTCCTAGGGGGTTCATTGCATTCACACGAAATGTGGTCAAAGTGGTCTCAGGATAGTCATGATACTAATTGCAAAGGATATTTTTGATATCTCAAACGGTATGGTCATGGCGAGGCGTAAAATTTTCCTGTCACGCCGCGCCAACAGGAAGTAGCCATAAATTCATGGTCTACATTGTCTGATCTGGCTGATATTTTACAAATATGTTCACTGTTAGAGTCTAATCACATCCATATACCAAGAAGAAATCAATGTTATAGCGCCACCATCTGGCAACGGAAGTGAGGTTTTTATCATGTTTGTATGCGTTCCTGCTAGAGTATTCATCACATTCACACCAAATGTAGTCATCATGATCTGAGAATAGTCCTGACCCTAAATGACGAAAGGATTTTTGATATCTCAAACGGTTTGGCAATGGCGAGGCGTATAATACACACGTTACGCCCAAAAACAGGAAGTGGGCTTAATTCCGTTCTACATCATCTGATCGGGCTGATATTTTACAAATATATTCACTTTTGGAGTGCAATCACATCCATATCCACATTCATCTGGGCGTGGCTACACAGCGCCCCCTATGGCTTTTTTCTAATATTGTGGACATATACTTTCACGTAAATGCACCACGTCTGGTAGGCATAAGGGTCTCCTCAAGACACACACATTTCTCATTTGCATCCCTTAACTTTTCCCAACAGGAAGTGAGCTATTTTGGATTTTGTGTGTTTTTAAGTGTTTTTTCACGTACCAAACTTTGAAATACTCTTCCTAGGGGGTTCATCACATTCACACAAAATGTGGTCAGCATGATATTATAGCCCTGACACACAACTATGAACTGATTTTTAATATCTTGGAATGGTATGGCTATGGTCAGCCTTAAAATTAACTTGTAATGCTGCCCAAACAGTTCATGTTTTAATACAATTATGTATTAAATAATTTCAAAAAGGTATTAAATTCTACATTGCCTGATTTTGAGGCTACAACTTTTCACATATGTTCATTGTTGGAGTGTCATCACATCCATTAAGCAATAATAGTTTACTATTTTCGCTGGAGACTCATTATCTCCAGTCTTAAAACTTCAACTCAAGTCGCAACTGACTCTCCCATTTCTAATACGCGACTGCCATCTAGTGGCAAAGGTTAGTATTCTTTCTAATTTTCGGTATGGTTTCTCTTTCTTGGATAAAGTGATTTCTCAACGACAAGTTTTGTTTCTTTTTGCGAGCCAGTAACCATAACGATGTATGAGTAACAGCGGCAGCCTACATGACAAAATGTACTGAAAACACCCAGCCCACAGCAACGTTTTTTCTCATCTATCTTAATTAACTCGATTGAATAACTAAAATAAAAAACAGGCTTTTACTGGCAGGAAAGTATCATATATTTAAAAGATTAATACATATAATGCATATATTGCTTTGACGTTCAATGTTATTTGGATTTTTAAAAAACCGTATTGTAGCATTTTAAGGACTCAATACAAAACAGCTGTTCGGAAAGTTGGCTTGAAAACCAAGAAGCCTTATTAAGGAATTCGAGCCGTTTCTATTTGACTTCATTCGATTGAAGTGAATGCCGTAACCCAATTAAATCTAATTCGCGTCGGAATACACATAATAGCCTACACTGTCAACGTGAAATAAAAATATATAGAGGTTTAAATCGATCCTGTATTGGGACATTTGTTATGATGGCTGGTGCAACGGGCATTTTCGGTACCGTTGACCATAATCGAATGCTAGCATTTATATCATTACACTGACCAAGTCCTGTTAAAAAGCACATTTTTGGTTCCTTTGTGGAAACAGTGAAGTTGTCTACACAATCTGTTCTACTCACAGACTAACTGCGTCGCTGTAACTTCCCCCCATTTCTGATACGGCGATTCAATTTATTGGCAGAAAGTGGTACTTTCATTTTTTTCTTCCTTCAAGTGATTTTTCAACGATAGGTTTTTGTTTTTTTCTAGCGAGCCAGTAGGCATAACGATGTATGATTTACAGCTGCAGCCTACGTGACAAAATGTATTGACAACACCCAGCCCGACGTTTCTTTGCATCTATTTTCATTACATGAATTGAATAACTAAAATAAATATTAAAGACATTTAAAGACTTAAAGACAGGCTTTAACTGGCAGGAGAGTATCATATTTTTAAAAGATTAACACATGAAGTCAAAAAGAAACTTTAGCGTCTGAGGTGGCTCTGCTCGAACGCTGTGTTAACAGGAGACCGTTTTGTTCAACAAAGGTATCACATGCAGGTCGTTGCGAGATGACACGCACGGGCTAACAGCAGCCAGCCAGTCCACTGTCTGTGTGAGTCAAAAAACAGGTCAGCTACGTTGGTTTACATGAATAGAAAACTTTCAGTTAAATCGCCAGCTATGTTAGTTTATTAGGCTTGTGATTAAACACGAATTAAGAGAACATACAATTTCGCTAGGAATGGTAAATTAATATGAAAATACTGTATTGAGGGCAGAGAGTTGGCATCTCTTTTAGATTTGGCTGAACAAATGCGTTTCAGGCAGCATAATTACCAGTGAAATGGAAAAGAATGATGCTGGTTAACTAGACGTTTCGTGCAATATTATCCGACACTTCGTAGAGAAATTATTAAACCAAGATAAAAGGAGACATTTGGCCAATAGATGGCACCCGTGTATAAGCGGGCAGTATAGCGTAATGGTTAGGGCGGTGGATTAAGGCACGCAAATTCAGCCGTTCGATCCCCGCTGCAGCCACAATGAATTTGAATAGGTTCTTGAAGCCAATTGTTTTCATTTTGAGTGCATATTTATGGCCGAATGACTTCTCAAGCGTAAATTGTGCCTCCCCGTGTAAAAACTATGGAAATTAATTAATCTCTGCTCTCCATACAGGACTGTAGCATGTTATCACAATGTGCAAGCAAGAAGTAATTTTTGTTTCATTCTACATTGTCTGATGTGGCAAAAACTTCACACATGTTCATTTTTGGAGTGTAATCTCATCAATATACCAAGACAGGCTCAATGGCATAGGCCACCATCTGGCAACAGGAAGTGGCTTTAATTTTACTTGACATCTTCCAATTTGGCTGAAAATGTACAAATATGTTAATTATTGGAGTGTAATCAAATCCATAAACCATACACGGCTCAATATTATAGCGCCACCATCTGGCAACAGGAAGTGGCTTTAATTTTACTCGACATCTTCCAATTTGGCTGAAAATGTACAAATATGTTCATTTTTGGAGTGAAATCAAATCCATAAACCATACACAGCTCAATATTATAGCGCCACCATCTGGCAATAGGAAGTGAGGCTGATATCATTGATGCATTCCAATAGCAGCAGAAACATCTTCATTGATCAAAGGGGAATTCCTGTGCACACTATTCGTTGTGCAGGAAGGTGATTATTTCCAAAGTGTGTACATATTGTGAAACATGTCATTGGCACAACTGTGCCACCAAGGCGGTTGCGCCCATGGTGCTTGGGCCCGTTCATTGCTGCTTGCAGCTATATTTAGGGCCCAAGCACCGTAGGGTGCGAAGGACCCTATTGTTATTGGAAGGATTATTATTATTATTATTATTATTATTATTATTATTCTTTTTTTTTCAATGTTTTGTGCATTTTTGAGGTGCTTGCCATGCATGAAAACTCACAGAATTTTGCACACACATCAGAAGTGGTGGCTGTCAGGTTGTCTCAGATGCTCAGATCTGGGCGTGGCTGAGGGACTCCACAGCGCCCCCTATCGCATTGTCATCTATTGTGGGCAGGCACTTTGAGCTACCTTCACAAAATTTAGTAAGCATATAGCACTCCTCGGTCCAAACACATTTCTCATTCGCATCTAATCAAATATACAAACAGGAAGTCAGCCATTTTGGATTTTGTGCGTTTTACACGTACTGCACTTTTAAGTACTCCTCCTAGGGGGTTCATCACATTCACACCACCTGTGGTCAGAATGGTCTCAGGATAGTCATGATTCTAAATTGCCAGGATATTTTTGATAGCTCAAACGGGACGGTCCTGGGGAGGCGTAGAATTTTTATGTCACGCCACGCCAACAGGATGTGGCCGTAATTTCATGGTCTACATCGTCTGATCTGGCTGATATTTTAGAAATACGTTTATTGTTGGAGTATAATCACATCCATATCCCAAGAACGGGTCAATGTTATAGCGCCACCATCTGGCAAAAGGAAGTGTGGTCTTTATTATATTTGTATGCCTTCCTGCTAGGGCATTCATCACATTCACACGAAATGTGGTCCGCATGATCTTAGGAAAGTCATGACCATAAGCTGTGAAGGGATTTTTGATATCTCAAACGGTATGGAAATGGCAAGTCGTACAGTACACATATTGCGTGCAAAAAAATGACTTTTTTTTTGACATCGTCCGATCTGGCTGATATTTTACAAATATGTTCACTGTTGGAGTACAATATGAAATATATACATATCAATCGGGGCGTGGCTAGACAGCGCCCCCTATAATTATTATTCTCTTTTTTTTCAATGTATTTTGCATTTTTGAGGTGCTTGCCATGGATGAAAACTCACAGAACTTTGCACACACATGAGAAGTGTTGGCTGTCAGGATGTACCAGATGCTCAGACCTGGGCGTGGCCGAGGGACTCCACAGCGCCCCCTAATGCTTTGTCTTCTATTGTGGACAGGCACTTTGAGCTACCTTCACCTAATTTGGAATGCATGTGGGCCTCCTCTGGACAAACACATTTCTCATTTGCATCGACTCAAATATGTGAACAGGAAGTCAGCCATTTTGAATTTTGTGCATTTTACACGTACTACACTTTTAAGTACTCCTCCTAGGGGGTTCATTGCATTCACACGAAATATGGTCAAAGTGGTCTCAGGATAGTCATGATACTAATTCCAAAGGATATTTTTGAAATCTTAAACGGTATGGTCATGGCGAGGCGTAAAATTTTCATGTCACGCCACGCCAACAGGAAGTAGCCATAAATTCATGGTCTACATTGTCTGATCTGGCTGATATTTTACAAATATGTTCACTGTTAGAGTGTAATCACATCCAAATACCAAGAAGAAATCAATGTTATAGCGCCACCATCTGGCAACGGAAGTGAGGTTTTTATCATGTTTGTATGCGTTACTGCTAGGGTATTCATCACATTCACACCAAATGTAGTCATCATGATCTTAGAATAGTCCTGACCCTAAATGACGAAAGGATTTTTGATATCTCAAACGGTTTGGCAATGGCGAGGCGTATAATACACACGTTACGCCCAAAAACAGGAAGTGGGCTTAATTCCGTTCTACATCATCTGATCGGGCTGATATTTTACAAATATATTCACTTTTGGAGTGCAATCACATCCATATCCACATTCATCTGGGCGTGGCTACACAGCGCCCCCTATGGCTTTTTTCTAATATTGTGGACATATACTTTCACGTAAATGCACCACGTCTGGTAGGCATAAGGGTCTCCTCAAGACACACACATTTCTCATTTGCATCCCTTAACTTTTCCCAACAGGAAGTGAGCTATTTTGGATTTTGTGTGTTTTTAAGTGTTTTTTCACGTACCAAACTTTGAAATACTCTTCCTAGGGGGTTCATCACATTCACACAAAATGTGGTCAGCATGATATTATAGCCCTGACACACAACTATGAACTGATTTTTAATATCTTGGAATGGTATGGCTATGGTCAGCCTTAAAATTAACTTGTAATGCTGCCCAAATAGGAAAATTATATATTAAATAATTTCAAAAAGGTATTAAATTCTACATTGCCTGATTTTGAGGCTACATCTTTTCACATATGTTCATTGTTGGAGTGTCATCACATCCATTAAGCAATAATAGTTTACTATTTTCGCTGGAGACTCATTATCTCCAGTCTTAAAACTTCAACGCAAGTCGCAAATGACTATCCCATTTCTAATACGCGACTGCCATCTAGTGGCAAAGGTTAGTATTCTTTCTAATTTTCGGTATTGTTTCTCTTTTTCTTGGATAAAGTGATTTCTCAACGACAAGTTTTGTTTCTTTTTGCGAGCCAGTAACCATAACGATGTATGAGTAACAGCGGCAGCCTACGTGACAAAATGTACTGAAAACACCCAGCCCACAGCAACGTTTTTTCTCATCTATCTTAATTAACTCGATTGAATAACTAAAATAAAAAACAGGCTTTTACTGGCAGAAAAGTATCATATATTTAAAAGATTAACACATATAATGCATATATTGCTTTGACGTTCAATGTTATTTGGATTTTGAAAAAACCGTATTGTAACATTTTAAGGACTCAATACAAAACAGCTGTTCGGAAAGTTGGCTTGAAAACCAAGAAGCCTTATTAAGGAATTCGAGCCGTTTCTATTTGACTTCATTCGATTGAAGTGAATGCCGTAACCCAATTAAATGTAATTCGCGTCGGAATACACATAATAGCCTACACTGTCAACGTGAAATAAAAATATATAGAGGTTTAAATCGATCCTGTATTGGGACATTTGTTATGATGGCTGGTGCAACGGGCATTTTCGGTACCGTTGACCATAATCGAATGCTAGCATTTATATCATTACACTGACCAAGTCCTGTTAAAAAGCACATTTTTGGTTCCTTTGTGGAAACAGTGAAGTTGTCTACACAATCTGTTCTACTCACAGACTAACTGCGTCGCTGTAACTTCCCCCCATTTCTGATACGGCGATTCAATTTATTGGCAGAAAGTGGTACTTTCATTTTTTTCTTCCTTCAAGTGATTTTTCAACGATAGGTTTTTGTTTTTTTCTAGCGAGCCAGTAGGCATAACGATGTATGATTTACAGCTGCAGCCTACGTGACAAAATGTATTGACAACACCCAGCCCGACGTTTCTTTGCATCTATTTTTTCATTTTTGAATAGAATATCTGAAATAAATATTAAAGACATTTAAAGACTTAAAGACAGGCTTTAACTGGCAGGAGAGTGTCATATTTTTAAAAGATAAACACATGAAGTCAAAAAGAAACTTTAGCGTCTGAGGTGGCTCTGCTCGAACGCTGTGTTAACATGAGACCGTTTTGTTCAACAAAGGTATCACATGCAGGTCGTTGCGAGATGACACGCACGGGCTAACAGCAGCCAGCCAGTCCACTGTCTGTGTGAGTCAAAAAACAGGTCAGCTACGTTGGTTTACATGAATAGAAAACTTTCAGTTAAATCGCCAGCTATGTTAGTTTATTAGGCTTGTCATTAAACACGAATTAAGAGAACATACAATTTCGCTAGGAATGGTAAATTAATATGAAAATACTGTATTGAGGGCAGAGAGTTGGCATCTCTTTTAGATTTGGCTGAACAAATGCGTTTCAGGCAGCATAATTACCAGTGAAATGGAAAAGAATGATGCTGGTTAACTAGACGTTTCGTGCAATATTATCCGACACTTCGTAGAGAAATTATTAAACCAAGATAAAAGGAGACATTTGGCCAATAGATGGCACCCGTGTATAAGCGGGCAGTATAGCGTAATGGTTAGGGCGGTGGATTAAGGCACGCAAATTCAGCCGTTCGATCCCCGCTGCAGCCACAATGAATTTGAATAGTTTCTTGAAGCCAATTGTTTTCATTTTGAGTGCATGTTTATGGCCTAATGACTTTTCAAGCATAAATTGTGCCTCCCCGTGTAAAAACTACGGAAATTAATTAATCTCTGCTCTCCATACAGGACTGTAGCATGTTATCACAATGTGCAAGCAAGACGTTATTTTTATTTCATTCTACATTGTCTGATGTGGCTGAAACTTCACACGTTCATTTTTGGAGAGTAATCTCATCCATTTTCCAATAAAGGCTAAATGGCAAAGCGCCACCCGCTGGCAACAGGAAGTGAGCCTTATATTGCATTCTTAAGCATTATTTTTCAATGGGTTCATGACATTCACGGTAAATGTGGTCAGCATGATGCTAGGATGGTCCTGACAAAACAGATTTTTGATTTACTGGGATGATATAGCTATGGTCAGGCACATAAAAAACACATCATGCCAGACAAACAGGAAGTGGTCATACTTAAATTCTCCAATGTCTGATGTGACTGCAACTTTACACAGATGCTCAGTGTTGGAGTGTAATCAAATCCATATTCCAAAAACGACTCAATGTTATAGCAGCATCATCTAGAAACAGGAATTGACCTTAATTTCGCTGAACATCTTCCGATGTGGCTGAAAATGTACAAATATGTTTATTTCTGGAGTGTAATCAAATTAAAAAAACATACACGGATCAATAATATAGCGCCACCATCTGGCAACAGGAAGTGAGGCTGATATCATTGATGCATTCCAATAGCAGCGCCAAAATCTTCATTGATCAAAGGGAAATTCCTGTGCACACTATACGTTGTCCAGGAAGGTGATTATTTCCAAAGTGTGTACATGTTGTGAAACATGTCATTGGCAGAACTATGCCACCAAGGCGGTTGCCCCCATGGGGCTTGGGCCCGTTCATTGCTGCTTGCAGCTATATTTATTATTATTATTCTTTTTTCTATATGCAAATGGGCCTTTTTGAGGTGCTTGCCATGCATAAAAAGTCTGGGAATTTTGCACACACATCAAAAATGAGGACCTTCAGGATCGATTAGATGCTCAGACCTGGGCGTGGCCGAGGGACTCCACAGCGCCCCCTATCGCATTGTCATCTATTGTTGGCAGGCACTTTGAGCTACCTTCACCAAATTTAGCACGCATATAGCACTCCTCGGACCAAACACATTTCTAATTTGCATCTAATCAAATATACAAACAGGAAGTCAGCCATTTTGAATTGTGTGCGTTTTACACGTACTGCACTTTTAAGTACTCCTCCTAGGGGGTTCATCACATTCACACCATCTGTTGTCAGAATGGTCTCAGGATATTCCTGATGCTAAATTGCCAGGATATTTTTGATTGCTCAAACGGGACGGTCCTAGGGAGGCGTAGAATTTTTATGTCACGCGGCGCCAACAGGAAGTGGCCGTAATTTCATGGTCTACATTGTCTGATCTGGCTGATATTTTAGAAATACGTTTATTGTTGAAGTATGATCACATCCATATCCCAAAAACGGGTCAATGTTATAGCGCCACCATCTGGCAACAGGAAGTGAGGTCTTTATCATATTTGTTTGCCTTCCTGCTAGGGCATTCATCACATTCACACGAAATGTGGTCAGCATGATCTTAGGATAGTCATGACCATAAGCTGTGAAGGGATTTTTGATATCTCAAACGGTATGGAAATGGCGAGTCGTACAGTACACATATTGCGTGCAAAAAAATGACTTTTTTTTCGACATCGTCCGATCTGGCTGATATTTTATAAATATGTTCACTGTTGGAGTAGAATATGAAATATATACATAACAATTGGGGCGTGGCTAGACAGCGCCCCCTATAATTATTATTCTCTTTTTTTTCAATGTATTTTGCATTTTTGAGGTGCTTGCCATGGATGGGAACTCACAGAATTTTGCACACACATGAGAAATGTTGGCTGTCAGGATGTTTCAGATGCTCAGACCTGGGCGTGGCCGAGGGACTCCACAGCGCCCCCTAATGCATTGTCTTGTATTGTGGACAGGCACTTTGAGCTACCTTCACCTAATTTGGTAGGCATGTGGGGCTCCTCTGGACAAACACATTTCTCTTTCGCATCAATGAAATATGTGAACAGGAAGTCAGCCATTTTGAATTGTGTGCATTTTACACGTACTACACTTTTAAGTACTCCTCCTAGGGGGTTCATTGCATTCACACGAAATGTGGTCAAAGTGGTCTCAGGATAGTTCTGATACTAATTCCAAAGGATATTTTTGATATCTCAAACGGTATGGTCATGGCGAGGCGTACAATGTTCATGTCACGCCGCGCCAACAGGAAGTCGCCATAAATTCATGGTCTACATTGTCTGATCTTGCTGATATTTTACAAATATGTTCACTGTTAGAGTGTAATCACATCCAAATACCAAGAAGAAATCAATGTTATAGCGCCACCATCTGGCAACGGAAGTGAGGTTTTTATCATGTTTGTATGCGTTCCTGCTAAGGTATTCATCACATTCACACTAAATGTAGTCGTCATGATCTTAGAATAGTCCTGACCTTAAATGACGAAAGGATTTTTGATATCTCAAACGGTTTGGCAATGGCGAGGCGTATAATACACACGTTACGCCCAAAAACAGGAAGTGGGCTTAATTCCGTTCTACATCATCTGATCGGGCTGATATTTTACAAATATATTCACTTTTGGAGTGCAATCACATCCATATCCACATTCACCTGGGCGTGGCTACACAGCGCCCCCTATGGCTTTTTTCTAATATTGTGGACATATACTTTCACGTAAATGCACCACGTCTGGTAGGCATAAGGGTCTCCTCAAGACACACACATTTCTCATTTGCATCCCTTAACTTTTCCCAACAGGAAGTGAGCTATTTTGGATTTTGTGTGTTTTTAAGTGTTTTTTCAGGTACCAAACTTTGAAATACTCTTCCTAGGGGGTTCATCACATTCACACAAAATGTGGTCAGCATGATATTATAGCCCTGACACACAACTATGAACTGATTTTTAATATCTTGGAATGGTATGGCTATGGTCAGCCTTAAAATTAACTTGTAATGCTGCCCAAATAGGAAAATTATATATTAAATAATTTCAAAAAGGTATTAAATTCTACATTGCCTGATTTTGAGGCTACATCTTTTCACATATGTTCATTGTTGGAGTGTGATCACATCCATTAAGCAATAATAGTTTACTATTTTCGCTGGAGACTCATTATCTCCAGTCTTAAAACTTCAACGCAAGTCGCAACTGACTCTCCCATTTCTAATACGCGACTGCCATCTAGTGGCAAAGGTTAGTATTCTTTCTAATTTTCGGTATTGTTTCTCTTTTTCTTGGATAAAGTGATTTCTCAATGACAAGTTTTGTTTCTTTTTGCGAGCCAGTAACCATAACGATGTATGAGTAACAGCGGCAGCCTACATGACAAAATGTACTGAAAACACCCAGCCCACACCAACGTTTTTTCTCATCTATCTTAATTAACTCGATTGAATAACTAAAATAAAAAACAGGCTTTTACTGGCAGGAAAGTATCATATATTTAAAAGATTAACACATATAATGCATATATTGCTTTGACGTTCAATGTTATTTGGATTTTTAAAAAACCGTATTGTAGCATTTTAAGGACTCAATACAAAACAGCTGTTCGGAAAGTTGGCTTGAAAACCAAGAAGCCTTATTAAGGAATTTGAGCCGTTTCTATTTGACTTCATTCGATTGAAGTGAATGCCGTAACCCAATTAAATGTAATTCGCGTCGGAATACACATAATAGCCTACACTGTCAACGTGAAATAAAAATATATAGAGGTTTAAATCGATCCTGTATTGGGACATTTGTTATGATGGCTGGTGCAACGGGCATTTTCGGTACCGTTGACCATAATCGAATGCTAGCATTTATATCATTACACTGACCAAGTCCTGTTAAAAAGCACATTTTTGGTTCCTTTGTGGAAACAGTGAAGTTGTCTACACAATCTGTTCTACTCACAGACTAACTGCGTCGCTGTAACTTCCCCCCATTTCTGATATGGCGATTCAATTTATTGGCAGAAAGTGGTACTTTCATTTTTTTCTTCCTTCAAGTGATTTTTCAACGATAGGTTTTTGTTTTTTTCGAGCGAGCCAGTAGGCATAACGATGTATGATTTACAGCTGCAGCCTACGTGACAAAATGTATTGACAACACCCAGCCCGACGTTTCTTTGCATCTATTTTCATTACATGAATTGAATAACTAAAATAAATATTAAAGACATTTAATGACTGTCTTTAACTGGCAGGAGAGTATCATATATTTAAAAGATTAACACATGAAGTCAAAAAGAAACGTGAGCGTTTGAGGTGGCTCTGGTCGAACTCTGTGTTAACATGAGACCGTTATGTTCAATAAAGGTATCGCATGCAGGTCGTTGCGAGATGACAGGCATCGGCTAACAGCAGCCAGCCTGTCCACTGTCTGTGTGAGTCAAAAAACAGGTCAGCTACGTTGGTTTACAAGAATAGAAAACTTTCAGTTAAATCGCCAGCTATGTTAGTTTATTTTTCTTGTCATTAAACACGAATTAAGAGAACATACAATTTCGCTAGGAATTTTTGACTTAATATGAAAATACCGGATTGAGGGCGGAGACTTGGCATCTCCTTTAGATTTGGCTGAACAAATGCGTTTCAGGCAGCATAATTACCGGTGAAATGGAAAAGAATGATGCTGGCTAACTAGATGTTTAATGCAATATTATCCGACACTTTGGAGAGAAATTATTTAACCAAGATAATAGGAAACATACAACTTTTGGCCAATAGACGGCGTACGTGTATAAGAGGGCACTATAGCTTAATGGTTCAGGCAGTGGATTAAGACATGCAAGGTCCGCGGTTCCATCCCCGGTGCGGCCACAATAAAGTTGAATAGTTTCTTGAAGCCCATTGGTTTTATTTTGAGTGCATATGTATAACCGAATGACTTCTCAAGCATAAATTGTGCTTCCCGCTGTAAAATCTATGGAAATTAATTCATCTCTGCTGTCCATACAGGACTGGAGCATGTTAACACAATGTGCAAGCAAGAAGTTATTTTTGTTTCATTCTACATTGTCTGATGTGGCTGAAACTTCACACGTGTTCATTTTTGGAGAGTAATCTCATCCATATACCAAGAAAGGCTCAATGGCATAGCGCCACCATCTGGCAACAAGAAGTGGCTTTGATTTTACTCGACATCTTCCAATTTGGCTGAAAATGTACAAATATGTTAATTATTGGACTGTAATCAAATCCATGAACCATACACGGCTCAATATTATAGCGCCACCATCTGGCAACAGGAAGTGAGGCTTATATCATTGATGCATTCCAATAGCAGCAGCAACATCCTCATTGATCAAAGGGGAATTCCTGTGCACACTATACGTTGTCCAGGAAGGTGATTATTTCCAAAGTGTGTACATATTGTGAAACATGTCATTGGCACAACTATGCCACCAAGGCGGTTGCGCCCATGGTGCTTGGGCCCGTTCATTGCTGCTTGCAGCTATATTTATTATTATTATTCTTTTTCTTCAGGCAAATGGGCTTTTTTGAGAGCCTTGCCATGCGTAAAAAGTCTTGACATTTTGCACACACATCAGAAGTGGTTGCTGTCAGGAGCTCTCAGATGCTCAGACCTGGGCGTGGCCGAGGGACTCCACAGCGCCCCCTATCGCATTGTCTTCTATTGTGGACAGGCACTTTGAGCTACCTTCACCTAATTTGGTGGCCATATAGCGCTCCTCGGTCCAAACACATTTCTTATTCGGATCTAATCAAATATCCAAACAGGAAGTCAGCCATTTTGGATTTTCTGCGTTTTACACGTACTACACTTTTAAGTACTCCTCCTAGGGGGTTCATCGCATTCACACCAACTGTGGTCAGAATGGTCTCAGGATATTCATGATGCTAAATTGCCAGGATATTTTTGATAGCTCAAACGGGACGGTCATGGGGAGGAGTACAATTTTTATGTCACGCCGCGCCAACAGGAAGTGGCCATAATTTCATGGTCTACATTGTCTGATCTGGCTGATATTTTAGAAATTTGTTTATTGTTGGAGTGTAATCACATCCATATCCCAAGAACGGGTCAATGTTATAGCGCCACCATCTGGCAATAGGAAGTGAGGTCTTTAACATATTTGTATGCATTCCTGCTAGGGCATTCAGCACATTCACACCAAATGCGGTCAGCATGATCTTAAGATAGTCCTTACACTAAATTGTGAAGGGATTTTTGATATCTCAAACGGTATAAAAATGGCGAGTCGTACAGTACACATATTGCGTGCAAAAAAATGACTTTTTTTTCGACATCGTCCGATCTGGCTGATATTTTACAAATATGTTCACTGTAGCAGTACAATATCAGATATATACATATCAATCGGGGCGTGGCTAGACAGCGCCCCCTATAATTATTATTCTCTTTTTTTTCAATGTATTTTGCATTTTTGAGGTGCTTGCCATGGATGGAAACTCACAGAATTTTGCACACACATGAGAAGTGTTGGCTGTCAGGATGTATCAGATGCTCAGACCTGGGCGTGGCCAAGGGACTCCACAGCGCCCCCTAATGCTTTGTCTTCTATTGTGGACAGGCACTTTGAGCTACCTTCACCTAATTTGGTATGCATGTGGGGCTCCTCTGGACAAACACATTTTTTATTCGCTTCGAATCAAATATGTAAACAGGAAGTCAGCCATTTTGAATTTTGTGCATTTTACACGTACTACACTTTTAAGTACTCCTCCTAGGGGGTTCATTGTATTCACACGAAATGTGGTCAAACTGGTCTCAGGACAGTCATGATACTAATTCCAAAGGATATTTTTGATATCTCAAACGGTATGGTCATGGCGAGGCGTACAATTTTCATGTCACGCCGCGCCAACAGGAAGTTGCCATAAATTCATGGTCTACATTGTCTGATCTGGCTGATATTTTACAAATATGTTCACTGTTAGAGTGTAATCACATCCAAATACCAACAAGAAATCAATGTTATAGCGCCACCATCTGGCAACGGACGTGAGGTTTTTATCATGTTTGTATGCGTTCCTGCTAAGATATTCATCACATTCACACCAAATGTAGTCATCATGATCTTAGAATAGTCCTGACCGTAAATGACGAAAGGATTTTTGATATCTCAAACGGTTTGGCAATGGCGAGGCGTATAATACACACGTTACGCGCAAAAACAGGAAGTGGGCTTAATTCCGTTCTACATCATCTGATCGGGCTGATATTTTACAAATATATTCACTTTTGGAGTGCAATCACATCCATATCCACATTCATCTGGGCGTGGCTACACAGCGCCCCCTATGGCTTTTTTCTAATATTGTGGACATATACTTTCACGTAAATGCACCACGTCTGGTAGGCATAAGGGTCTCCTCAAGACACACACATTTCTCATTTGCATCCCTTAACTTTTCCCAACAGGAAGTGAGCTATTTTGGATTTTGTGTGTTTTTAAGTGTTTTTTCACGTACCAAACTTTGAAATACTTTTCCTACGGGGTTCATCACATTCACACAAAATGTGGTCAGCATGATATTATAGCCCTGACACACAACTATGAACTGATATTTAATATCTTGGAATGGTATGGCTATGGTCAGCCTTAAAATTAACTTGTAATGCTGCCCAAATAGGAAAATTATATATTAAATAATTTCGAAAAGGTATTAAATTCTACATTGCCTGATTTTGAGGCTACATCTTTTCACATATGTTCATTGTTGGAGTGTCATCACATCCATTAAGCAATAATAGTTTACTATTTTCGCTGGAGACTCATTATCTCCAGTCTTAAAACTTCAACTCAAGTCGCAACTGACTCTCTCATTTCTTATACGCGACTGCCATCTAGTGGCAAAGGTTAGTATTCTTTCTAATTTTCGGTATTGTTTCTCTTTTTCTTGGATAAAGTGATTTCTCAACGACAAGTTTTGTTTCTTTTTGCGAGCCAGTAACCATAACGATGTATGAGTAACAGCGGCAGCCTACATGACAAAATGTACTGAAAACACCCAGCCCACAGCAACGTTTTTTCTCATCTATCTTAATTAACTCGATTGAATAACTAAAATAAAAAACAGGCTTTTACTGGCAGGAAAGTATCATATATTTAAAAGATTAAGACATATAATGCATATATTGCTTTGACGTTCAATGTTATTTGGATTTTAAAAAAACCGTATTGTAGCATTTTAAGGACTCAATACAAAACAGCTGTTCGGAAAGTTGGCTTGAAAACCAAGAAGCCTTATTAAGGAATTCGAGCCGTTTCTATTTGACTTCATTCGATTGAAGTGAATGCCGTAACCCAATTAAATGTAATTCGCGTCGGAATACACATAACAGCCTACACTGTCAACGTGAAATAAAAATATATAGAGGTTTAAATCGATCCTGTATTGGGACATTTGTTATGATGGCTGGTGCAACGGGCATTTTCGGTACCGTTGACCATAATCGAATGCTAGCATTTATATCATTACACTGACCAAGTCCTGTTAAAAAGCACATTTTTGGTTCCTTTGTGGAAACAGTGAAGTTGTCTACACAATCTGTTCTACTCACAGACTAACTGCGTCGCTGTAACTTCCCCCCATTTCTGATACGGCGATTCAATTTATTGGCAGAAAGTGGTACTTTCATTTTTTTCTTCCTTCAAGTGATTTTTCAACGATAGGTTTTTGTTTTTTTCTAGCGAGCCAGTAGGCATAACGATGTATGATTTACAGCTGCAGCCTACGTGACAAAATGTATTGACAACACCCAGCCCGACGTTTCTTTGCATCTATTTTCATTACATGAATTGAATAACTAAAAGAAATATGAAAGACATTTAAAGACTTAAAGACAGGCTTTAACTGGCAGGAGAGTATCATATTTTTAAAAGATTAACACATGAAGTCAAAAAGAAACTTTAGCGTCTGAGGTGGCTCTGCTCGAACGCTGTGTTAACATGAGACCGTTTTGTTCAACAAAGGTATCACATGCAGGTCGTTGCGAGATGACACGCACGGGCTAACAGCAGCCAGCCAGTCCACTGTCTGTGTGAGTCAAAAAACAGGTCAGCTACGTTGGTTTACATGAATAGAAAACTTTCAGTTAAATCGCCAGCTATGTTAGTTTATTAGGCTTGTCATTAAACATGAATTAAGAGAACATACAATTTCGCTAGGAATGGTAAATTAATATGAAAATACTGTATTGAGGGCAGAGAGTTGGCATCTCTTTTAGATTTGGCTGAACAAATGCGTTTCAGGCAGCATAATTACCAGTGAAATGGAAAAGAATGATGCTGGTTAACTAGACGTTTCGTGCAATATTATCCGACACTTCGTAGAGAAATTATTAAACCAAGATAAAAGGAGACATTTGGCCAATAGATGGCACCCGTGTATAAGCGGGCAGTATAGCGTAATGGTTAGGGCGGTGGATTAAGGCACGCAAATTCAGCCGTTCGATCCCCGCTGCAGCCACAATGAATTTGAATAGTTTCTTGAAGCCAATTGTTTTCATTTTGAGTGCATGTTTATGGCCTAATGACTTTTCAAGCATAAATTGTGCCTCCCCGTGTAAAAACTATGGAAATTAATTAATCTCTGCTCTCCATACAGGACTGTAGCATGTTATCACAATGTGCAAGCAAGACGTTATTTTTATTTCATTCTACATTGTCTGATGTGGCTGAAACTTCACACGTTCATTTTTGGAGTGTAATCTCATCCATTTTCCAATAAAGGCTAAATGGCAAAGCGCCACCCGCTGGCAACAGGAAGTGAGCCTTATATTGCATTCTTAAGCATTATTTTTCAATGGGTTCATGACATTCACGGTAAATGTGGTCAGCATGATGCTAGGATGGTCCTGACAAAACAGATTTTTGATTTACTGGGATGATATAGCTATGGTCAGGCACATAAAAAACACATCATGCCAGACAAACAGGAAGTGGTCATACTTAAATTCTCCAATGTCTGATGTGACTGCAACTTTACACAGATGCTCAGTGTTGGAGTGTAATCAAATCCATATTCCAAAAACGACTCAATGTTATAGCAGCATCATCTGGAAACAGGAATTGACCTTAATTTCGCTGAACATCTTCCGATGTGGGTGAAAATGTACAAATATGTTTATTTCTGGAGTGTAATCAAATTGAAAAAACATACACGGATCAATAATATAGCGCCACCATCTGGCAACAGGAAGTGAGGCTTATATCATTGATGCATTCCAATAGCAGCGCCAACATCTTCATTGATCAAAGGGAAATTCCTGTGCACACTATACGTTGTCCAGGAAGGTGATTATTTCCAAAGTGTGTACATGTTGTGAAACATGTCATTGGCAGAACTATGCCACCAAGGCGGTTGCCCCCATGGGGCTTGGGCCCGTTCATTGCTGCTTGCAGCTATATTTAGGGCCCAAGCACCGTAGGGTGCGAAGGACCCTATTGTTATTGGAAGGATTATTATTATTATTATTATTATTATTATTATTATTATTATTATTCTTTTTCTTCAGGCAAATGGGCTTTTTTGAGGGCCTTGCCATGCGTAAAAAGTCTTGACATTTTGCACACACATCAGAAGTGGTTGCTTTCAGGAGCTCTCAGATGCTCAGACCTGGGCGTGGCCGAGGGACTCCACAGCGCCCCCTATCGCATTGTCTTCTATTGTGGGCAGGCACTTTGAGCTACCTGCACCTAATTTGGTGGCCATATAGCGCTCCTCGTTCCAAACACATTTCTCATTCGGATCTAATCAAATATCCAAACAGGAAGTCAGCCATTTTGGATTTTGTGAGTTTTACACGTACTACACTTTTAAGTACTCCTCCTAGGGGGTTCATCGCATTCACACCAACTGTGGTCAGAATGGTCTCAGGATAGTCATGATGCTAAATTGCGAGGATATTTTTGATAGCTCAAACGGGACGGTCATGGGGAGGAGTACAATTTTTATGTCACGCCGCGCCAACAGGAAGTGGCCATAATTTCATGGTCTACATTGTCTGATCTGGCTGATATTTTAGAAATTTGTTTATTGTTGGAGTGGAATCACATCCATATCCCAAGAACAGGTCAATGTTATAGCGCCACCATCTGGCAATAGGAAGTGAGGTCTTTAACATATTTGTATGCATTCCTGCTAGGGCATTCAGCACATTCACACCAAATGCGGTCAGCATGATCTTAAGATAGTCCTTACGCTAAGTTGTGAAGGGATTTTTGATATCTAAAACGGTATGGAAATGGCGAGTCGTACAGTACACATATTGCGTGCAAAAAAATGACTTTTTTTTCGACATCGTCCGATCTGGCTGATATTTTACAAATATGTTCACTGTAGCAGTACAATATCAGATATATACATATCAATCGGGGCGTGGCTAGACAGCGCCCCCTATAATTATTATTCTCTTTTTTTTCAATGTATTTTGCATTTTTCAGGTGCTTGCCATGGATGGAAACTCACAGAATTTTGCACACACATGAGAAGTGTTGGCTGTCAGGATGTATCAGATGCTCAGACCTGGGCGTGGCCAAGGAACTCCACAGCGCCCCCTAATGCTTTGTCTTTTATTGTGGACAGGCACTTTGAGCTACCTTCACCTAATTTGGTATGCATGTGGGGCTCCTCTGGACAAACACATTTCTCATTCGCATCGAATCAAATATGTAAACAGGAAGTCAGCCATTTTGAATTTTGTGCATTTTACACGTACTACACTTTTAAGTACTCCTCCTAGGGGGTTCATTGCATTCACACGAAATGTGGTCAAAGTGGTCTCAGGATAGTCATGATACTAATTCCAAAGGATATTTTTGATATCTCAAACGATATGGTCATGGTGAGGCGTACAATTTTCATGTCACGCCGCGCCAACAGGAAGTTGCCATAAATTCATGGTCTACATTGTCTGATCTGGCTGATATTTTACAAATATGTTCACTGTTAGAGTGTAATCACATCCAAATACCAAGAAGAAATCAATGTTATAGCGCCACCATCTGGCAACGGACGTGAGGTTTTTATCATGTTTGTATGCGTTCCTGCTAAGGTATTCATCACATTCACACCAAATGTAGTCATCATGATCTTAGAATAGTCCTGACCCTAAATGACGAAAGGATTTTTGATATCTCAAACGGTTTGGCAATGGCGAGGCGTATAATACACACGTTACGCCCAAAAACAGGAAGTGGTCTTAATTCCGTTCTACATCATCTGATCGGGCTGATATTGTACAAATATATTCACTTTTGGAGTGCAATCACATCCAGATCCACATTCATCTGGGCGTGGCTACACAGCGCCCCCTATGGCTTTTTTCTAATATTGTGGACATATACTTTCACGTAAATGCACCACGTCTGGTAGGCATAAGGGTCTCCTCAAGACACACACATTTCTCATTTGCATCCCTTAACTTTTCCCAACAGGAAGTGAGCTATTTTGGATTTTGTGTGTTTTTAAGTGTTTTTTCACATACCAAACTTTGAAATACTCTTCCTAGGGGGTTCATCACATTCACACAAAATGTGGTCAGCAAGATATTATAGCCCTGACACACAACTATGAACTGATTTTTAATATCTTGGAATGGTATGGCTATGGTCAGCCTTAAAATTAACTTGTAATGCTGCCCAAATAGGAAAATTATATATTAAATAATTTCAAAAAGGTATTAAATTCTACATTGCCTGATTTTGAGGCTACATCTTTTCACATATGTTCATTGTTGGAGTGTCATCACATCCATTAAGCAATAATAGTTTACTATTTTCGCTGGAGACTCATTATCTCCAGTCTTAAAACTTCAACTCAAGTCGCAACTGACTCTCCCATTTCTAATACGCGACTGCCATCTAGTGGCAAAGGTTAGTATTCTTTCTAATTTTCGGTATGGTTTCTCTTTTTCTTGGATAAAGTGATTTCTCAACGACAAGTTTTGTTTCTTTTTGCGAGCCAGTAACCATAACGATGTATGAGTAACAGCGGCAGCCTACATGACAAAATGTACTGAAAACACCCAGCCCACAGCAACGTTTTTTCTCATCTATCTTAATTAACTCGATTGAATAACTAAAATAAAAAACAGGCTTTTACTGGCAGGAAAGTATCATATATTTAAAAGATTAACACATATAATGCATATATTGCTTTAACGTTCAATGTTATTTGGATTTTAAAAAAACCGTATTGTAGCATTTTAAGGACTCAGTACAAAACAGCTGTTCGGAAAGTTGGCTTGAAAACCAAGAAGCCTTATTAAGGAATTCGAGCCGTTTCTATTTGACTTCATTCGATTGAAGTGAATGCCGTAAGCCAATTAAATGTAATTCGCGTCGGAATACACATAATAGCCTACACTGTCAACGTGAAATAAAAATATATAGAGGTTTAAATCGATCCTGTATTGGGACATTTGTTATGATGGCTGGTGCAACGGGCATTTTCGGTACCGTTGACCATAATCGAATGCTAGCATTTATATCATTACACTGACCAAGTCCAGTTAAAAAGCACATTTTTGGTTCCTTTGTGGAAACGGTGAAGTTGTCTACACAATCTGTTCTACTCACAGACTAACTGCGTCGCTGTAACTTCCCCCAATTTCTGATACGGCGATTCAATTTATTGGCAGAAAGTGGTACTTTCATTTTTTTCTTCCTTCAAGTGATTTTTCAACGATAGGTTTTTGTTTTTTTCTAGCGAGCCAGTAGGCATAACGATGTATGATTTACAGCTGCAGCCTACGTGACAAAATGTATTGACAACACCCAGCCCAACGTTTCTTTGCATCTATTTTCATTACATGAATTGAATAACTAAAAGAAATATGAAAGACATTTAAAGACTTAAAGACAGGCTTTAACTGGCAGGAGAGTATCATATTTTTAAAAGATTAACACATGAAGTCAAAAAGAAACTTTAGCGTCTGAGGTGGCTCTGCTCGAACGCTGTGTTAACATGAGAACATTTTGTTCAACAAAGGTATCACATGCAGGTCGTTGCGAGATCACACGCACGGGCTAACAGCAGCCAGCCAGTCCACTGTCTGTGTGAGTCAAAAAACAGGTCAGCTACGTTGGTTTACATGAATAGAAAACTTTCAGTTAAATCGCCAGCTATGTTAGTTTATTAGGCTTGTCATTAAACACGAATTAAGAGAACATACAATTTCGCTAGGAATGGTAAATTAATATGAAAATACTGTATTGAGGGCAGAGAGTTGGCATCTCTTTTAGATTTGGCTGAACAAATGCGTTTCAGGCAGCATAATTACCAGTGAAATGGAAAAGAATGATGCTGGTTAACTAGACGTTTCGTGCAATATTATCCGACACTTCGTAGAGAAATTATTAAACCAAGATAAAAGGAAACATTTGGCCAATAGATGGCACCCGTGTATAAGCGGGCAGTATAGCGTAATGGTTAGGGCGGTGGATTAAGGCACGCAAATTCAGCCGTTCGATCCCCGCTGCAGCCACAATGAATTTGAATAGTTTCTTGAAGCCAATTGTTTTCATTTTGAGTGCATATTTATGGCCTAATGACTTTTCAAGCATAAATTGTGCCTCCCCGTGTAAAAACTATGGAAATTAATTAATCTCTGCTCTCCATACAGGACTGTAGCATGTTATCACAATGTGCAAGCAAGACGTTATTTTTATTTCATTCTACATTGTCTGATGTGGCTGAAACTTCACACGTTCATTTTTGGAGTGTAATCTCATCCATTTTCCAATAAAGGCTAAATGGCATAGCGCCACCCGCTGGCAACAGGAAGTGAGCCTTATATTGCATTCTTAAGCATTATTTTTCAATGGGTTCATGACATTCACGGTAAATGTGGTCAGCATGATGTTAGGATGGTCCTGACAAAACAGATTTTTGATTTACTGGGATGATATAGCTATGGTCAGGCACATAAAAAACACATCATGCCAGACAAACAGGAAGTGGTCATTCTTAAATTCTCCAATGTCTGATGTGACTGCAACTTTACACAGATGCTCAGTGTTGGAGTGTAATCAAATCCATATTCCAAAAACGACTCAATGTTATAGCAGCATCACCTGGAAACAGGAATTGGCCTTAATTTCGCTGAACATCTTCCGATGTGGCTGAAAATGTACAAATATGTTTATTTCTGGAGTGTAATCAAATTCAAAAAACATACACGGATCAATAATATAGCGCCACCATCTGGCAACAGGAAGTGAGGCTTATATCATTGATGCATTCCAATAGCAGCGCCAACATCTTCATTGATCAAATGGAAATTCCTGTGCACACTATACGTTGTCCAGGAAGGTGATTATTTCCAAAGTGTGTACATGTTGTGAAACATGTCATTGGCAGAACTATGCCACCAAGGCGGTTGCCCCCATGGGGCTTGGGCCCGTTCATTGCTGCTTGCAGCTATATTTAGGGCCCAAGCACCGTAGGGTGCGAAGGACCCTATTGTTATTGGAAGGATTATTAGGGCCCAAGCACCGTAGGGTGCGAAGGACCCTATTGTTATTGGAAGGATTATTATTATTATTATTATTATTAGGGCCCAAGCACCGTAGGGTGCGAAGGACCCTATTGTTATTGGAAGGATTATTATTATTATTATTATTATTATTATTATTATTATTCTTTTTCTTCAGGCAAATGGGCTTTTTTGAGGGCCTTGCCATGCGTAAAAAGTCTTGACATTTTGCACACACATCAGAAGTGGTTGCTGTCAGGAGCTCTCAGATGCTCAGACCTGGGCGTGGCCGAGGGACTCCACAGCGCCCCCTATCGCATTGTCTTCTATTGTGGGCAGGCACTTTGATTTACCTGCACCTAATTTGGTGGCCAAATAGCGCTCCTCGGTCCAAACACATTTCTCATTCGGATCTAATCAAATATCCAAACAGGAAGTCAGCCATTTTGGATTTTCTGAGTTTTACACGTACTACACTTTTAAGTACTCCTCCTAGGGGGTTCATCGCATTCACACCAACTGTGGTCAGAATGGTCTCAGGATAGTCATGATGCTAAATTGCCAGGATATTTTTGATAGCTCAAATGGGACAGTCACGGGGAGGATTACAATTTTTATGTCACGCCACGCCAACAGGAAGTGGCCATAATTTCATGGTCTACATTGTCTGATCTGGCTGATATTTTAGAAATTTGTTTATTGTTGGAGTGTAATCACATCCATATCCCAAGAACAGGTCATTGTTATAGCGCCACCATCTGGCAATAGGAAGTGAGGTCTTTAACATATTTGTATGCATTCCTGCTAGGGCATTCAGCACATTCACACCAAATGCGGTCAGCATGATCTTAAGATAGTCCTTACGCTAAGTTGTGAAGGGATTTTTGATATCTCAAACGGTATGGAAATGGCGAGTCGTACAGTACACATATTGCGTGCAAAAAAATGACTTTTTTTTCGACATCGTCCGATCTGGCTGATATTTTACAAATATGTTCACTGTAGCAGTACAATATCAGATATATACATATCAATCGGGGCGTGGCTAGACAGCGCCCCCTATAATTATTATTCTCTTTTTTTTCAATGTATTTTGCATTTTTGAGGTGCTTGCCAAGGATGGAAACTCACAGAATTTTGCACACACATGAGAAGTGTTGGCTGTCAGGATGTATCAGATGCTCAGACCTGGGCGTGGCCAAGGGACTCCACAGCGCCCCCTAATGCTTTGTCTTCTATTGTGGACAGGCACTTTGAGCTACCTTCACCTAATTTGGTATGCATGTGGGGCTCCTCTGGACAAACACATTTCTCATTCGCATCGAATCAAATATGTAAACAGGAAGTCAGCCATTTTGGATTTTGTGCATTTTACACGTACTACACTTTTAAGTACTCCTCCTAGGGGGTTCATTGCATTCACACGAAATGTGGTCAAATTGGTCTCAGCATAGTCATGATACTAATTCCAAAGGATATTTTTGATATCTCAAACGGTATGGTCATGGCGAGGCGTACAATTTTCATGTCATGCCGCGCCAACAGGAAGTTGCCATAAATTCATGGTCTACATTGTCTGATCTGGCTGATATTTTACAAATATGTTCACTGTTAGAGTGTAATCACATCCAAATACCAAGAAGAAGTCAATGTTATAGCGCCACCATCTGGCAACGGACGTGAGGTTTTTATCATGTTTGTATGCGTTCCTGCTAAGGTATTCATCACATTCACACCAAATGTAGTCATCATGATCTTAGAATAGTCCTGACCCTAAATGACGAAAGGATTTTTGATATCTCAAACGGTTTGGCAATGGCGAGGCGTATAATACACACGTTACGCCCAAAAACAGGAAGTGGGCTTAATTCCGTTCTACATCATCTGATCGGGCTGATATTTTACAAATATATTCACTTTTGGAGTGCAATCACATCCATATCCACATTCATCTGGGCGTGGCTACACAGCGCCCCCTATGGATTTTTTCTAATATTGTGGACATATACTTTCACGTAAATGCACCACGTCTGGTAGGCATAAGGGTCTCCTCAAGACACACACATTTCTCATTTGCATCCCTTAACTTTTCCCAACAGGAAGTGAGCTATTTTGGATTTTGTGTGTTTTTAAGTGTTTTTTCACGTACCAAACTTTGAAATACTCTTCCTAGGGGGTTCATCACATTCACACAAAATGTGGTCAGCATGATATTATAGCCCTGACACACAACTATGAACTGATTTTTAATATCTTGGAATGGTATGGCTATGGTCAGCCTTAAAATTAACTTGTAATGCTGCCCAAATAGGAAAATTATATATTAAATAATTTCAAAAAGGTATTAAATTCTACATTGCCTGATTTTGAGGCTACATCTTTTCACATATGTTCATTGTTGGAGTGTCATCACATCCATTAAGCAATAATAGTTTACTATTTTCGCTGGAGACTCATTATCTCCAGTCTTAAAACTTCAACTCAAGTCGCAACTGACTCTCCCATTTCTAATACGCGACTGCCATCTAGTGGCAAAGGTTAGTATTCTTTCTAATTTTCGGTATTGTTTCTCTTTTTCTTGGATAAAGTGATTTCTCAACGACAAGTTTTGTTTCTTTTTGCGAGCCAGTAACCATAACGATGTATGAGTAACAGCGGCAGCCTACGTGACAAAATGTACTGAAAACACCCAGCCCACAGCAACGTTTTTTCTCATCTATCTTAATTAACTCGATTGAATAACTAAAATAAAAAACAGGCTTTTACTGGCAGGAAAGTATCATATATTTAAAAGATTAACACATATAATGCATATATTGCTTTGACATTCAATGTTATTTGGATTAAAAAAAAACCGTATTGTAGCATTTTAAGGACTCAATACAAAACAGCTGTTCGGAAAGTTAGCTTGAAAACCAAGAAGCCTTATTAAGGAATTCGAGCCGTTTCTATTTGACTTCATTCGATTGAAGTGAATGCCGTAACCCAATTAAATGTAATTCGCGTCGGAATACACATAATAGCCTACACTGTCAACGTGAAATAAAAATATATAGAGGTTTAAATCGATCCTGTATTGGGACATTTGTTATGATGGCTGGTGCAACGGGCATTTTCGGTACCGTTGACCATAATCGAATGCTAGCATTTATATCATTACACTGACCAAGTCCTGTTAAAAAGCACATTTTTGGTTCTTTTGTGGAAACAGTGAAGTTGTCTACACAATCTGTTCTATTCACAGACTAACTGCGTCGCTGTAACTTCCCCCCATTTCTGATACGGCGATTCAATTTATTGGCAGAAAGTGGTACTTTCAATTTTTTCTTCCTTCAAGTGATTTTTCAACGATAGGTTTTTGTTTTTTTCTAGCGAGCCAGTAGGCATAACGATGTATGATTTACAGCTGCAGCCTACGTGACAAAATGTATTGACAACACCCAGCCCGACGTTTCTTTGCATCTATTTTCATTACATGAATTGAATAACTAAAAGAAATATGAAAGACATTTAAAGACTTAAAGACAGGCTTTAACTGGCAGGAGAGTATCATATTTTTAAAAGATTAACACATGAAGTCAAAAAGAAACTTTAGCGTCTGAGGTGGCTCTGCTCGAACGCTGTGTTAACATGAGACCGTTTTGTTCAACAAAGGTATCACATGCAGGTCGTTGCGAGATGACACGCACGGGCTAACAGCAGCCAGCCAGTCCACTGTCTGTGTGAGTCAAAAAACAGGTCAGCTACGTTGGTTTACATGAATAGAAAACTTTCAGTTAAATCGCCAGCTATGTTAGTTTATTAGGCTTGTCATTAAACACGAATTAAGAGAACATACAATTTCGCTAGGAATGGTAAATTAATATGAAAATACTGTATTGAGGGCAGAGAGTTGGCATCTCTTTTAGATTTGGCTGAACAAATGCGTTTCAGGCAGCATAATTACCAGTGAAATGGAAAAGAATGATGCTGGTTAACTAGACGTTTCGTGCAATATTATCCGACACTTCGTAGAGAAATTATTAAACCAAGATAAAAGGAGACATTTGGCCAATAGATGGCACCCGTGTATAAGCGGGCAGTATAGCGTAATGGTTAGGGCGGTGGATTAAGGCACGCAAATTCAGCCGTTCGATCCCCGCTGCAGCCACAATGAATTTGAATAGGTTCTTGAAGCCAATTGTTTTCATTTTGAGTGCATATTTATGGCCGAATGACTTCTCAAGCGTAAATTGTGCCTCCCCGTGTAAAAACTATGGAAATTAATTAATCTCTGCTCTCCATACAGGACTGTAGCATGTTATCACAATGTGCAAGCAAGAAGTAATTTTTGTTTCATTCTACATTGTCTGATGTGGCAGAAACTTCACACATGTTCATTTTTGGAGTGTAATCTCATCCATTTTCCAATAAAGGCTAAATGGCAAAGCGCCACCCGCTGGCAACAGGAAGTGAGCCTTATATTGCATTCTTAAGCATTATTTTTCAATGGGTTCATGACATTCACGGTAAATGTGGTCAGGATGATGCTAGGATGGTCCTGACAAAACAGATTTTTGATTTACTGGGATGATATAGCTATGGTCAGGCACATGAAAAACACATCATGCCAGACAAACAGGAAGTGGTCATACTTAAATTCTCCAATGTCTGATGTGACTGCAACTTTACACAGATGCTCAGTGTTGGAGTGTAATCAAATCCATATTCCAAAAACGACTCCATGTTATAGCAGCATCATCTGGAAACAGGAATTGACCTTAATTTCGCTGAACATCTTCCGATGTGGCTGAAAATGTACAAATATGTTTATTTCTGGAGTGTAATCAAATTCAAAAAACATACACGGATCAATAATATAGCGCCACCATCTGGCAACAGGAAGTGAGGCTTATATCATTGATGCATTCCAATAGCAGCGCCAACATCTTCATTGATCAAAGGGAAATTCCTGTGCACACTATACGTTGTCCAGGAAGGTGATTATTTCCAAAGTGTGTACATGTTGTGAAACATGTCATTGGCAGAACTATGCCACCAAGGCGGTTGCCCCCATGGGGCTTGGGCCCGTTCATTGCTGCTTGCAGCTATATTTAGGGCCCAAGCACCGTAGGGTGCGAAGGACCCTATTGTTATTGTAAAGATTATTATTATTATTATTATTATTATTATTATTATTATTATTCTTTTTTCTATATGCAAATGGGCCTTTTTGAGGTGCTTGCCATGCATAAAAAGTCTGCGAATTTTGCACACACATCAGAAATGAGGACCTTCAGGATCTATTAGATGCTCAGACCTGGGCGTCGCCGAGGGACTCCACAGCGCCCCCTATCGCATTGTCATCTATTGTGGGCAGGCACTTTGAGCTACCTGCACCTAATTTTATAAGCATATAGCACTCCTCGGACCAAACACATTTCTCATTCGCATCTAATCAAATATACAAACAGGAAGTCAGCTATTTTGGATTTTGTGCGTTTTACACGTACTGCACTTTTAAGTACTCCTCCTAGGGGGTTCATCACATTCACACCACCTGTGGTCAGAATGGTCTCAGGATATTCATGATGCTAAATTGACAGGATATTTTTGATAGCTCAAACGGGACGGTCCTAGGGAGGCGTAGAATTTTTATGTCACGCCGCGCCAACAGGAAGTGGCCGTAATTTCATGGTCTGCATTGTCTGATCTGGCTGATATTTTAGAAATACGTTTATTGTTGGAGTATAATCACATCCATATCCCAAGAACGGGTCAATGTTATAGCGCCACCATCTGGCAACAGGAAGTGAGGTCTTTATCATATTTCTATGCCTTCCTGCTAGGGCATTCATCACATTCACACGAAATGTAGTCAGCATGATCTTAGGATACTCATGACCATAAGCTGTGAAGGGATTTTTGATATCTCAAACGGTATGGAAATGGCGAGTCGTACAGTACACATATTGCGTGCAAAAAAATGACTTTTTTTTCGACATCGTCCGATCTGGCTGATATTTTCCAAATATGTTCACTGTTGGAGTACAATATGAAATATATACATATCAATCGGGGCGTGGCTAGACAGCGCCCCCTATAATTATTATTCTCTTTTTTTTCAATGTATTTTGCATTTTTGAGGTGCTTGCCATGGATGGAAACTCATGGAATTTTGCACACACATGAGAAGTGTTGGCTATCAGGATGTGTCAGATGCGCAGCCCTGGGCGTGGCCGAGGGACTCCACAGCGCCCCCTAATGCTTTGTCTTCTATTGTGGACTGGCACTTTGAGCTACCTTCACCTAATTTGGTAGGCATGTGGGACTCCTCTGGACAACCACATTTCTCATTCGTATCGAATAAATATGTAAACAGGAAGTCAGCCATTTTGAATTTTGTGCATTTTACACGTACTACACTTTTAAGTACTCCTCCTAGGGGCTTCATTGCATTCACACGAAATGGGGTCAAACTGGTCTGAGGCTAGTCATGATACTAATTCCAAAGGATATTTTTGATATCTCAAACGGTATGGTCATGGCGAGGCATACAATTTTCATGTCACGCCGCGCCAACAGGAAGTAGCCATAAATTCATGGTCTACATTGTCTGATCTTGCTGATATTTTACAAATATGTTCACTGTTAGAGTGTAATCACATCCAAATACCAAGAAGAAATCAATGTTATAGCGCCACCATCTGGCAACGGAAGTGACGTTTTTATCATGTTTGTATGCGTTCCTGCTAGGGTATTCATCACATTCACACCAAATGTAGTCATCATGATCTTAGAATAGTCCTGACCCTAAATGACGAAAGGATTTTTGATATCTCAAACGGTTTGGCAATGGCGAGGCGTATAATACACACGTTACGCCCAAAAACAGGAAGTGGGCTTAATTCCGTTCTACATCATCTGATCGGGCTGATATTTTACAAATATATTCACTTTTGGAGTGCAATCACATCCATATCCACATTCATCTGGGCGTGGCTACACAGCGCCCCCTATGGCTTTTTTCTAATATTGTGGACATATACTTTCACGTAAATGCACCACGTCTGGTAGGCATAAGGGTCTCCTCAAGACACACACATTTCTCATTTGCATCCCTTAACTTTTCCCAACAGGAAGTGAGCTATTTTGGATTTTGTGTGTTTTTAAGTGTTTTTTCACATACCAAACTTTGAAATACTCTTCCTAGGGGGTTCATCACATTCACACAAAATGTGGTCAGCATGATATTATAGCCCTGACACAAAATTATGAACTGATTTTTAATATCTTGGAATGGTATGGCTCTGGTCAGCCTTAAAATTAACTTGTAATGCTACTCAAACAGTTCATGTTTTAATACAATTATGTATTAAATAATTTCAAAAAGGTATTCAATTCTACATTGCCTGATTTTGAGGCTACAACTTTTCACATATGTTCATTGTTGGAGTGTCATCACATCCATTAAGCAATAATAGTTCACTATTTTCGCTGGAGACTCATTATATCCAGTCTTAAAACTTCAACGCAAGTCGCAAATGACTCTCCCATTTCTAATACGCGACTGCCATCTACTGGCAAAAGTTGGTATTGCATTTCTTGCAATGACGTTCAATGTTATTTGGTTTAAAAAAAAACGTGTTGTAGCATTTTAAGGACTCAATACAAAACGGCTGTTCGGAAAGTTAGCTTGAAAACCAAGAAGCCTTATTAAGGAATTCGAGCCGTTTCTATTTGACTTCATTCGGTTGAAGTGAATGCCGTAACCCAATTAAATGTAATTCGCGTCGGAATACACATAATAGCCTACACTGTCAACGTGAAATAAAAATATATAGAGGTTTATATCGATCCTATATTGGGACATTTGTTATGATGGCTGGTGCAACGGGCATTTTCGGTACCGTTGACCATAATCGAATGCTAGCATTTATATCATTACACTGACCAAGTCCTGTTAAAAAGCACATCACCTTTGTGGAAACAGTGAAGTTGTCTACACAATCTGTTCTACTCACAGACTAACTGTGTCGCTGTAACTTCCCCCCATTTCTGATACGGGGATTCCATTTATTGGCAGAAAGTGGAACTTTTATATTTTTCTTCCTTCAAGTGATTTTTCAACGATAGGTTTTTTTTTTTTTTTCTAGCGAGCCAGTAGGCATAACGATGTATGATTTACAGCTGCAGCCTACGTGACAAAATGTATTGACAACACCCAGCCCGACGTTTCTTTGCATCTATTTTCATTTTTGAATAGAATATCTGAAATAAATATTAAAGACATTTAATGACTGTCTTTAACTGGCAGGAGAGTAGCATATATTTAAAAGAGTCAAAAGTCAAAAAGAAACGTTAACGTTTGAGATGGCTCTGGTCGAACTCTGTGTTAACATGAGACCGTTATGTTCAACAAAGGTATGGCATGCAGGTCGTTGCGAGATGACGCGCACGGGCTAACAGCAGCCAGCCAGTCCACTGTCTGTGTGAGTCAAAAAAACAGGTCAGCTACGTTTGTTTACATGAATAGAAAACTTTCAGTTAAATCGCCAGATATGTTAGTTTATTTTGCTTGTCATTAAACACGAATTAAGAGAACATACAATTTCGCTAGGAATTTTTGACTTAATATGAAAATACCGGATTGAGGGCAGAGACTTGGCATCTCCTTTAGATTTGGCTGAACAAATGCGTTTCAGGCAGCATAATTACCGGTGAAATGGAAAAGAATGATGCTGGCTAACGAGACGTTTAATGCAATATTATCCGACACTTCGGAGAGAAATTATTTAACCAGGATAAAAGAAAACATACAACTTTTGGCCAATAGATGGCGTACGTGTATAAGAGGGCAGTATAGTTTAATGGTTCAGACAGTGGATTAAGACATGCAAGGTCCGCAGTTCCATCCCCGGTGCGGCCACAAAAAAGTTGAATAGTTTCTTTACGCCAATGGTTTTATTTTGAGTGCATATTTATAACCGAATGACTTCTCAAGCGTAAATTGTGCCTCCCGCTGTAAAATCTATTGAAATTTATTCATCTCTGCTCTCCATACAGGACTGGAGCATATTATTACAATGTGCAAGCAAGAAGTAATTTTTGTTTCATTCTACATTGTCTGATGTGGCAGAAACGTCACACATGTTCATTTTTGGAGTGTAATCTCATCCATATACCAAGAAAGGCTCAATGGCATAGCGCCACCATCTGGCAACAGGAAGTGGCTTTAATTTTACTTGACATCTTCCAATTTGGCTGAAAATGTACAAATATGTTAATTATTGGAGTGTAATCAAATCCATAAACCATACACGGCTCAATATTATAGCGCCACCATCTGGCAAAAGGAAGTGGCTTTAATTTTACTGGACATCTTCCAATTTGGCTGAAAATGTACAAATATGTTCATTTTTGGAGTGAAATCAAATCCATAAACCATACACAGCTCAATATTATAGCGCCACCATCTGGCAATAGGAAGTGAGGCTTATATCATTGATGCATTCCAATAGCAGCAGCAACATCTTCATTGATCAAAGGGGAATTCCTGTGCACACTATTCGTTGTCCAGGAAGGTGATTATTTCCAAAGTGTGTACATATTGTGAAACATGTCATTGGCACAACTGTGCCACCAAGGCGGTTGCGCCCATGGTGCTTGGGCCCGTTCATTGCTGCTTGCAGCTATATTTATTATTATTATTCTTTTTTCTATATGCAAATGGGCCTTTTTGAGGTGCTTGCCATGCATAAAAAGTCTGGGAATTTTGCACACACATCAGAAATGTGGACCTTCAGGATTGATTAGATGCTCAGACCTGGGCGTGGCCGAGAGACTCCCCAGCGCCCCCTATCGCATTGTCATCTATTGTGGGCAGGCACTTTGAGCTACCTTCACAAAATTTAGTACGCATATAGCACTCCTCGGACCAAAAACATTTATAATTTGCATCTAATCAAATATACAAACAGGAAGTCAGCAATTTTGGATTTTGTGCGTTTTACATGTACTGCACTTTTAAGTACTCCTCTTAGGGGGTTCATCACAGACACACCACCTGTGGTCAGAATGGTCTCAGGATATTCACGATGCTAAATTGCCAGGATATTTTTGATAGCTCAAACGGGACGGTCCTGGGGAGGCGTAGAATTTTTATGTCACGCCGCGCCAACAGGAAGTGGCCGTAATTTCATGGTCTACATTGTCTGATCTGGCTGATATTTTAGAAATACGTTTATTGTTGGAGTATAATCACATCCATATCCCAAGAACGGGTCAATATTATAGCACCACCATCTGGCAACAGGAAGTGAGGTCTTTATCATATTTGTATGCCTTCCTGCTAGGGCATTCATCACATTCACACGAAATGTGGTCAGCATGATCTTAGGATAGTCATGACCATAAGCTGTGAAGGGATCTTTGATATCTCAAACGGTATGGAAATGGCGAGTCGTACAGTACACATATTGCGTGCAAAAAAATGACTTTTTTTTCGACATCGTCCGATCTGGCTGATATTTTATAAATATGTTCACTGTTGGAGTACAATATGAAATATATACATATCAATCGGGGCGTGGCTAGACAGCGCCCCCTATAATTTTTTTCTCTTTTTTTTCAATGTATTTTGCATTTTTGAGGTGCTTGCCATGGATGAAAACTCACGGAATTTAGCACACACATGAGAATTGTTGGCTGTTAGGATGTTTCAGATGCTCAGACCTGGGCGTGGCCGAGGGACTCCACAGCGCCCCCTAATGCTTTGTCTTCTATTGTGGACAGGCACTTTGAGCTACCTTCACCTAATTTGGTATGCATGTGGGCCTCCTCTGGACAAACACATTTCTCATTCGCATTGAATCAAATATGTGAACAGGAAGTCAGCCATTTTGAATTTTGTGCATTTTACACGTACTACACTTTTAAGTACTCCTCCTAGGGGGTTCATTGCATTCACACGAAATGTGGTCAAAGTGGTCTCAGGATAGTCATGATACTAATTCCAAAGGATATTTTTGATATCTCAAACGGTATGGTCATGGCGAGGCGTACAATTTTCATGTCACGCCGCGCCAACAGGAAGTAGCCATAAATTCATGGTCTACATTGTCTGATCTGGCTGATATTTTACAAATATGTTCACTGTTAGAGTGTAATCACATCCATATACCAAGAAGTAGTCAATGTTATAGCGCCACCATCTGGCAACGGAAGTGAGGTTTTTATCATGTTTGTATGCGTTCCTGCTAGGGTATTCATCACATTCACACCAAATGTAGTCATCATGATCTTAGAATAGTCCTGACCCTAAATGACGAAAGGATTTTTGATATCTCAAACGGTTTGGCAATGGCGAGGCGTATAATACACACGTTACACCCAAAAACAGGAAGTGGGCTTAATTCCGTTCTACATATATTTCAAAGATTAACACATATAATGCATATCTTGTAATGACGTTCAATGTTATTTGGTTTAAAAAAAATCGTGTTGTAGCATTTTAAGGACTCAATACAAAACAGCTGTTCGGAAAGTTAGCTTGAAAACCAAGAAGCCTTATTAAGGAATTCGAGCCGTTTCTATTTCACTTCATTCGATTGAAGTGAATGCCGTAACCCAATTAAATGTAATTCGCGTCGGAATACACATAATAGCCTACACTGTCAACGTGAAATAAAAATATATAGAGGTTTAAATCGATCCTATATTGGGACATTTGTTATGATGGCTGGTGCAACGCGCATTTTCGGTACCGTTGACCATAATCGAATGCTAGCATTTATATCATTAGACTGACCAAGTCCTGTTAAAAAGCACATTTTTGGTTCCTTTGTGGAAACAGTGAAGTTGTCTACACAATCTATTCTACTCACAGACTAACTGCGTCGCTGTAACTTCCCCCCATTTCTGATACGGGGATTCCATTTATTGGCAGAAAGTGGAACTTTTATATTTTTCTTCCTTCAAGTGATTTTTCAACGATAGGTTTTTTTTTTTTTTTCTAGCGAGCCAGTAGGCATAACGATGTATGATTTACAGCTGCAGCCTACGTGACAAAATGTATTGACAACACCCAGCCCGACGTTTCTTTGCATCTATTTTCATTTTTGAATAGAATATCTGAAATAAATATTAAAGACATTTAATGACTGTCTTTAACTGGCAGGAGAGTAGCATATATTTAAAAGAGTCAAAAGTCAAAAAGAAACGTTAACGTTTGAGATGGCTCTGGTCGAACTCTGTGTTAACATGAGACCGTTATGTTCAACAAAGGTCTGGCATGCAGGTCGTTGCGAGATGACGCGCATTGGCTAACAGCAGCCAGCCTGTCCACTGTCTGTGTGAGTCAAAAAACAGGTCAGCTACGTTTGTTTACATGAATAGAAAACTTTCAGTTAAATCGCCAGATATGTTAGTTTATTTTGCTTGTCATTAAAAGCGAATTAAGAGAACATACAATTTCGCTAGGAATTTTTGACTTAATATGAAAATACCGGATTGAGGGCAGAGACTTGGCATCTCCTTTAGATTTGGCTGAACAAATGCATTTCAGGCAGCATAATTACCGGTGAAATGGAAAAGAATGATGCTGGCTAACTCGACGTTTAATGCAATATTATCCGACACTTCGGAGAGAAATTATTTAACCAGGATAAAAGGAAACAAACAACTTTTGGCCAATAGATGGCGTACGTGTATAAGAGGGCAGTATAACTTAATGGTTCAGACAGTGGATTAAGACATGCAAGGTCCGCGGTTCCATCCCCGGTGCGGCCACAATAAAGTTGAATAGTTTCTTTACGCCAATGGTTTTATTTTGAGTGCATATTTATAACCGAATGACTTCTCAAGCGTAAATTGTGCCTCCCGCTGTAAAATCTATTGAAATTAATTCATCTCTGCTCTCCATACAGGACTGGAGCATATTATTACACTGTGCAAGCAAGAAGTAATTTTTGTTTCATTCTACATTGTCTGATGTGGCTGAAACTTCACACATGTTCATTTTTGGAGTGTAATCTCATCCATATACCAAGAAAGGCTCAATGGCATAGCGCCACCATCTGGGAACAGGAAGTGGCTTTAATTTTACTTGACATCTTCCAATTTGGCTGAAAATGTACAAATATGTTAATTATTGGAGTGTTATCAAATCCATGAACCATACACGGCTCAATATTATACCGCCACCATCTGGCAATAGGAAGTGAGGCTTATATCATTGATGCATTCCAATAGCAGCAGCAACATCTTCATTGATCAAAGGGGAATTCCTGTGCACACTATACGTTGTCCAGGAAGGTGATTATTTCCAAAGTGTGTACATATTGTGAAACATGTCATTGGCGCAACTATGCCACCAAGGCGGTTGCGCCCATGGTGCTTGGGCCCGTTCATTGCTGCTTGCAGCTATATTTAGGGCCCAAGCACCGTAGGGTGCGAAGGACCCTATTGTTATTGTAAAGATTATTATTATTATTATTATTATTATTATTATTAGGGCCCAAGCACCGTAGGGTGCGAAGGACCCTATTGTTATTGGAAGGATTATTATTATTATTATTATTATTATTATTCTTTTTCTTCAGGCAAATGGGCTTTTTTGAGGGCCTTGCCATGCGTAAAAAGTCTTGACATTTTGCACACACATCAGAAGTGGTTGCTGTCAGGAGCTCTCAGATGCTCAGACCTGGGCGTGGCCGAGGGACTCCACAGCGCCCCCTATCGCATTGTCTTCTATTGTGGGCAGGCACTTTGAGCTACCTGCACCTAATTTGGTGGCCAAATAGCGCTCCTCGGTCCAAACACATTTCTCATTCGGATCCAATCAAATATCCAAACAGGAAGTCAGCCATTTTGGATTTTCTGAGTTTTACACGTACTACACTTTTAAGTACTCCTCCTAGGGGGTTCATCGCATTCACACCAACTGTGGTCAGAATGGTCTCAGGATAGTCATGATGCTAAATTGCCAGGATATTTTTGATAGCTCAAACGGGACAGTCACGGGGAGGATTACAATTTTTATGTCACGCCACGCCAACAGGAAGTGGCCATAATTTCATGGTCTACATTGTCTGGTCTGGCTGATATTTTAGAAATTTGTTTATTGTTGGAGGCTAATCACATCCATATCCCAAGAACAGGTCAGTGTGATAGCGCCACCATCTGGCAATAGGAAGTGAGGTCTTTAACATATTTGTATGCATTCCTGCTAGGGCATTCAGCACATTCAAACCAAATGCGGTCAGCATGATCTTAAGATAGTCCTTACGCTAAGTTGTGAAGGGATTTTTGATATCTCAAACGGTATGGAAATGGCGAGTCGTAAAGTACACATATTGCGTGCAAAAAAATGACTTTTTTTTCGACATCGTCCGATCTGGCTGATATTTTAAAAATATTTTCACTGTAGCAGTACAATATCAGATATATACATATCAATCGGGGCGTGGCTAGACAGCGCCCCCTATAATTATTATTCTCTTTTTTTTCAATGTATTTTGCATTTTTGAGGTGCTTGCCATGGATGGAAACTCACAGAATTTTGTACACACATGAGAAGTGTTGGCTGTCAGGATGTATCAGATGCTCAGACCTGGGCGTGGCCAAGGGACTCCACAGCGCCCCCTAATGCTTTGTCTTCTATTGTGGACAGGCACTTTGAGCTACCTTCTCCTAATTTGGTATGCATGTGGGGCTCCTCTGGACAAACACATTTCTCTTTCGCATCGAATCAAATATGTGAACAGGAAGTCAGCCATTTTGAATTTTGTGCATTTTACACGTACTACACTTTTAAGTACTCCTCCTAGGGGGTTCATTGCATTCACACGAAGTGTGGTCAAAGTGGTCTCAGGATAGTCATGATACTAATTCCAAAGGATATTTTTGATATCTAAAACGGTATGGTCATGGCGAGGCGTACAATTTTCATGTCACGCCGCGCCAACAGGAAGTAGCCATAAATTCATGGTCTACATTGTCTGATCTGGCTGATATTTTACAAATATGTTCACTGTTAGAGTGTAATCACATCCAAATACCAAGAAGAAATCAATGTTATAGCGCCACCATCTGGCAACGGACGTGAGGTTTTTATCATGTTTGTATGCGTTCCTGCTAAGGTATTCATCACATTCACACCAAATGTAGTCATCATGATCTTAGAATAGTCCTGACCCTAAATGACGAAAGGATTTTTGATATCTCAAACGGTTTGGCAATGGCGAGGCGTATAATACACACGTTACGCCCAAAAATAGGAAGTGGGCTTAATTCCGTTCTACATCATCTGATCGGGCTGATATTTTACAAATATATTCACTTTTGGAGTGCAATCACATCCATATCCACATTCATCTGGGCGTGGCTACACAGCGCCCCCTATGGCTTTTTTCTAATATTGTGGACATATACTTTCACGTAAATGCACCACGTCTGGTAGGCATAAGGGTCTCCTCAAGACACACACATTTCTCATTTGCATCCCTTAACTTTTCCCAACAGGAAGTGAGCTATTTTGGATTTTGTGTGTTTTTAAGTGTTTTTTCACGTACCAAACTTTGAAATACTCTTCCTAGGGGGTTCATCACATTCACACAAAATGTGGTCAGCATGATATTATAGCCCTGACACACAACTATGAACTGATTTTTAATATCTTGGAATGGTATGGCTATGGTCAGCCTTAAAATTAACTTGAAATGCTGCCCAAACAGTTCATGTTTTAATACAATTATGTATTAAATAATTTCATAAAGGTATTAAATTCTACATTGCCTGATTTTGAGGCTACAACTTTTCACATATGTTCATTGTTGGAGTGTCATCACATCCATTAAGCAATAATAGTTCACTATTTTCGCTGGAGACTCATTATATCCAGTCTTAAAACTTCAACGCAAGTCGCAAATGACTCTCCCATTTCTAATACGCGACTGCCATCTACTGGCAAAAGTTGGTATTGCATATATCTTGCAATGACGTTCAATGTTATTTGGTTTAAAAAAAACCGTGTTGTAGCATTTTAAGGACTCAATACAAAACAGCTGTTCGGAAAGTTAGCTTGAAAATCAAGAAGCCTTATTAAGGAATTCGAGCCGTTTCTATTTGACTTCATTCGGTTGAAGTGAATGCCGTAACCCAATTAAATGTAATTCGCGTCGGAATACACATAATAGCCTACACTGTCAACGTGAAATAAAAATATATAGAGGTTTAAATCGATCCTATATTGGGACATTTGTTATGATGGCTGGTGCAACGGGCATTTTCGGTACCGTTGACCATAATCGAATGCTAGCATTTATATCATTACACTGACCAAGTCCTGTTAAAAAGCTCATTTTTGGTTCCTTTGTGGAAACAGTGAAGTTGTCTACACAATCTGTTCTACTCACAGACTAACTGCGTCGCTGTAACTTCCCCCCATTTCTGATACTGCGATTCAATTTATTGGCAGAAAGTGGTACTTTCATTTTTTTCTTCCTTCAAGTGATTTTTCAACGATAGGTTTTTGTTTTTTTCTAGCGAGCCAGTAGGCATAACGATGTATGATTTACAGCTGCAGCCTACGTGACAAAATGTATTGACAACACCCAGCCCGACGTTTCTTTGCATCTATTTTCATTACATGAATTGAATAACTAAAAGAAATATGAAAGACATTTAAAGACTTAAAGACAGGCTTTAACTGGCAGGAGAGTATCATATTTTTAAAAGATTAACACATGAAGTCAAAAAGAAACTTTAGCGTCTGAGGTGGCTCTGCTCGAACGCTGTGTTAACATGAGACCGTTTTGTTCAACAAAGGTATCACATGCAGGTCGTTGCGAGATGACACGCACGGGCTAACAGCAGCCAGCCAGTCCACTGTCTGTGTGAGTCAAAAAACAGGTCAGCTACGTTGGTTTACATGAATAGAAAACTTTCAGTTAAATCGCCAGCTATGTTAGTTTATTAGGCTTGTCATTAAACACGAATTAAGAGAACATACAATTTCGCTAGGAATGGTAAATTAATATGAAAATACTGTATTGAGGGCAGAGAGTTGGCATCTCTTTTAGATTTGGCTGAACAAATGCGTTTCAGGCAGCATAATTACCAGTGAAATGGAAAAGAATGATGCTGGTTAACTAGACGTTTCGTGCAATATTATCCGACACTTCGTAGAGAAATTATTAAACCAAGATAAAAGGAGACATTTGGCCAATAGATGGCACCCGTGTATAAACGGGCAGTATAGCGTAATGGTTAGGGCGGTGGATTAAGGCACGCAAATTCAGCCGTTCGATCCCCGCTGCAGCCACAATGAATTTGAATAGTTTCTTGAAGCCAATTGTTTTCATTTTGAGTGCATATTTATGGCCTAATGACTTTTCAAGCATAAATTGTGCCTCCCCGTGTAAAAACTATGGAAATTAATTAATCTCTGCTCTCCATACAGGACTGTAGCATGTTATCACAATGTGCAAGCAAGACGTTATTTTTATTTCATTCTACATTGTCTGATGTGGCTGAAACTTCACACGTTCATTTTTGGAGTGTAATCTCATCCATTGACTGCAACTTTAAACAGATGCTCAGTGTTGGAGTGTAATCAAATCCATATTCCAAAAACGACTCAATGTTATAGCAGCATCATCTGGAAACAGGAATTGACCTTAATTTCGCTGAACATCTTCCGATGAGGCTGAAAATGTACAAATATGTTTATTTCTGGAGTGTAATCAAATTAAAAAAACATACACGGATCAATAATATAGCGCCACCATCTGGCAACATGAAGTGAGGCTTATATCATTGATGCATTCCAATAGCAGCGCCAACATCTTCATTGATCAAAGGGAAATTCCTGTGCACACTATACGTTGTCCAGGAAGGTGATTATTTCCAAAGTGTGTACATGTTGTGAAACATGTCATTGGCACAACTATGCCACCAAGGCGGTTGCCCCCATGGGGCTTGGGCCCGTTCATTGCTGCTTGCAGCTATATTTATTATTATTATTATTATTATTATTATTATTATTATTATTCTTTTTCTTCAGGCAAATGGGCTTTTTTGAGGGCCTTGCCATGCGTAAAAAGTCTTGACATTTTGCCCACACATCAGAAGTGGTTGCTGTCAGGAGCTCTCAGATGCTCAGACCTGGGCGTGGCCGAGGGACTCCACAGCGCCCCCTATCGCATTGTCTTCTATTGTGGGCAGGCACTTTGAGCTACCTGCACCTAATTTGGTGGCCCTATAGCGCTCCTCGGTCCAAACACATTTCTCATTCGGATCTAATCAAATATCCAAACAGGAAGTCAGCCATTTTGGATTTTCTGAGTTTTACACGTACTACACTTTTAAGTACTCCTCCTAGGGGGTTCATCGCATTCACACCACCTGTGGTCAGAATGGTCTGAGGATAGTCATGATGCTAAATTGCCAGGATATTTTTGATAGCTCAAACGGGACGGTCATGGGGAGGAGTACAATTTTTATGTCACGCCGCGCCAACAGGAAGTGGCCATAATTTCATGGTCTACATCGTCTGATCTGGCTGATATTTTAGAAATACGTTTATTGTTGGACTATAATCACATCCATATCCCAAGAACAGGTCAATGTTATAGCGCCACCATCTGGCAACAGGAAGTGAGGTCTTTAACATATTTGTATGCATTCCTGCTAGGGCATTCAGCACATTCACACCAAATGCGGTCAGCATGATCTTAAGATAGTCCTTACGCTAAGTTGTGAAGGGATTTTTGATTTCTCAAACGGTATGGAAATGGCGAGTCGTACAGTACACATATTGCGTGCAAAAAAATGACTTTTTTTTCGACATCGTCCGATCTGGCTGATATTTTACAAATATGTTCACTGTAACAGTACAATATCAGATATATACATATCAATCGGGGCGTGGCTAGACAGCGCCCCCTATAATTATTATTCTCTTTTTTTTCAATGTATTTTGCATTTTTCAGGTGCTTACCATGGATGGAAACTCACAGAATTTTGCACACACATGAGAAGTGTTGGCTGTCAGGATGTATCAGATGCTCAGACCTGGGCGTGGCCAAGGGACTCCACAGCGCCCCCTAATGCTTTGTCTTCTATTGTGGACAGGCACTTTGAGCTACCTTCACCTAATTTGGTAGGCATGTGGGGCTCCTCTGAACAAACACATTTCTCATTCGCATCGAATCAAATATGTAAACAGGAAGTCAGCCATTTTGAATTTTGTGCATTTTACACGTACTACACTTTTAAGTACTCCTCCTAGGGGGTTCATTGCATTCACACGAAATGTGGTCAAAGTGGTCTCAGGATAGTCATGATACTAATTCCACAGGATATTTTTGATATCTCAAACGGTATGGTCATGGCGAGGCGTACAATTTTCATGTCACGCCGCGCCAACAGGAAGTTGCCATAAATTCATGGTCTACATTGTCTGATCTGGCTGATATTTTACAAATATGTTCACTGTTAGAGTGTAATCACATCCATATACCAAGAAGAAGTCAATGTTATAGCGCCACCATCTGGCAACAGGAAGTGAGGTTTTTATCATATTTGTATGCCTTCCTGCTAGGGTATTCATCACATTCACACCAAATGGAGTCATCATGATCTGAGAATAGTCCTGACCCTAAATGACAAAAGGATTTTTGATATCTCAAACGGTTTGGCAATGGCGAGGCGTATAATACACACGTTACGCCCAAAAACAGGAAGTGGGCTTAATTCCGTTCTACATCATCTGATCGGGCTGATATTTTACAAATATATTCACTTTTGGAGTGCAATCACATCCATATCCACATTCATCTGGGCGTGGCTACACAGCGCCCCCTATGGCTCTTTTCTAATATTGTGGACATATACTTTCACGTAAATGCACCACGTCTGGTAGGCATAAGGGTCTCCTCAAGACACACACATTTCTCATTTGCATCCCTTAACTTTTCCCAACAGGAAGTGAGCTATTTTGGATTTTGTGTGTTTTTAAGAGTTTTTTCACGTACCAAACTTTGAAATACTCTTCCTAGGGGGTTCATCACAGTCACACAAAATGTGGTCAGCATGATATTATAGCCCTGACACACAACTGTGAACTGATTTTTAATAACTTGGAATGGAATGGCTATGGTCAGCCTTAAAATTAACTTGTAATGCTGCCCAAACAGGAAAATTATGTATTAAATCATTTCAAAAAGGTATTAAATTCTACATTGCCTGATTTTGAGGCTACAACTTTTCACATATGTTCATTGTTGGAGTGTCATCACATCCATTAAGCAATAATAGTTCACTATTTTCGCTGGAGACTCATTATATCCAGTCTTAAAACTTCAACGCAAGTCGCAACTGACTCTCCCATTTCTAATACGCGACTGCCATCTACTGGCAAAGGTTAGTATTCTTTCTAATTTTCTTGGATAAAGTGATTTCTCAATGACAAGTTTTGTTTCTTTTTGCGAGCCAGTAACCATAACGATGTATGAGTAACAGCGGCAGCCTACGTGACAAAATGTACTGACAACACCCAGCCCACAGCAACGTTTTTTCTCATCTACCTTAATTATATGGATTGAATAACTAAAATAAAAGACAGGCTTTTACTGGCAGGAAAGTATCATATATTTAAAAGATTAACACATATAATGCATATCTTGCAATGACGTTCAATGTTATTTGGTTTAAAAAAAACCGTGTTGTAGCATTTTAAGGACTCAACACAAAACAGCTGTTCGGAAAGTTGGGTTGAAAACCAAGAAGCCTTATTAAGGAATTCGAGCCGTTTCTATTTGACTTCATTCGATTGATGTGACTGCCGTAACCCAATTAAATGTAATTCGCGTCGCAATACACACAATCGCCTACACTGTCAACGTGAAATAAAAATATATAGAGGTTTAAATCGATCCTATATTGGGACATTTGTTATGATGGCTGGTGCAACGGGCATTTTCGGTACCGTTGACCATAAGCGAATGCTAGCAATTATATCATTACACTGACCAAGTCCTGTTAAAAAGCAAATTTTTGGTTCCTTTGTGGAAACAGTGAAGTTGTCTACATAATCTATTCTACTCACAGACTAACTGCGTCGCTGTAACTTCCCCCCATTTCTGATACGCGGATTCCATTTATTGGCAGAAATTGGTACTTTTATTTTTTTCTTCCTTCAAGTGATTTTTCAAGGATAGGTTTTTGTTTTTTTCTAGCGAGCCAGTAGGCATAACGATGTATGATTTACAGCTGCAGCCTACGTGACAAAATGTATTGACAACACCCAGCCCGACGTTTCTTTGCATCTATTTTCATTATATGAATTGAATATCTAAAATAAATATTAAAGACATTTAAAGACTTAAAGACAGGCTTTAACTGGCAGGAGAGTATCATATATTTAAAAGATTTACACATATAATGCATATCATGCATTTACGTTAAATGGTATTTTGTTAAAAAAAAACGTATTGTAGCATTTTAAGGACTCAATACAAAACAGCTGTTCGGAAAGTTGGGTTGAAAACCAAGAAGCCTTATTAAGGAATTCGAGCCGTTTCTATTTGACTTCATTCGATTGAAGTGAATGCCGTAACCCAATTAAATGTAATTCGCGTCGCAATACACACAATCGCCTACACTGTCAACGTGAAAAAAAAATATATAGAGGTTTAAATCGATCCTATATTGGGACATTTGTTATGATGGCTGGTGCAACGGGCATTTTCGGTACCGTTGACCATAAGCGAATGCTAGCAATTATATCATTACACTGACCAAGTCCTGTTAAAAAGCACATTTTTGGTTCCTTTGTGGAAACAGTGAAGTTGTCTACATAATCTATTCTACTCACAGACTAACTGCGTCGCTGTAACTTCCCCCCATTTCTGATACGGGGATTCCATTTATTGGCAGAAATTGGTACTTTTATTTTTTTCTTCATTCAAGTGATTTTTCAACGATAGGTTTTTGTTTTTTTCTAGCGAGCCAGTAGGCATAACGATGTATGATTTACAGCTGCAGCCTACGTGACAAAATGTATTGACAACACCCAGCCCGACGTTTCTTTGCATCTATTTTCATTATATGAATTGAATATCTAAAATAAATATTAAAGACATTTAAAGACTTAAAGACAGGCTTTAACTGGCAGGAGAGTATCATATATTTAAAAGATTTACACATATAATGCATATCTTGCATTGACGTTAAATGGTATTTTGTTAAAAAAAAACGTATTGTAGCATTTTCAGGACTCAATACAAAACTGCTGTTCGGAAAGTTAGCTTGAAAACCAAGAAGCCTTATTTAGGAATTCGCGCCGTTTCTATTTGACTTCATTCGATTGAAGTGAATGCCGTAACCCAATTAAATGGAATTCGCGTCGGAATACACATAATAGCCTACATTGTCAACGTGAAATAAAAATATATAGAGGTTTAAATCGATCCTATATTGGGACTTTTGTTATCATGGCTGGTGCAACGGGCATTTTCGGTACCATTGACCATAATCGAATGCTAGCATTTATATCATTAAACTGACCAAGTCCTGTTAAAAAGCACATTTTTGGTTCCTTTGTGGAAACAGTGAAGTTGTCTACATAATCTATTCTACTCACAGACTAACTGCGTCGCTGTAACTTCCCCCCATTTCTGATACGGGGATTCCATTTATTGGCAGAAATTGGTACTTTTATTTTTTTCTTCATTCAAGTGATTTTTCAACGATAGGTTTTTGTTTTTTTCTAGCGAGCCAGTAGGCATAACGATGTATGATTTACAGCTGCAGCCTACGTGACAAAATGTATTGACAACACCCAGCCCGACGTTTCTTTGCATCTATTTTCATTATATGAATTGAATATCTAAAATAAATATTAAAGACATTTAAAGACTTAAAGACAGGCTTTAACTGGCAGGAGAGTATCATATATTTAAAAGATTTACACATATAATGCATATCTTGCATTGACGTTAAATGGTATTTTGTTAAAAAAAAACGTATTGTAGCATTTTCAGGACTCAATACAAAACTGCTGTTCGGAAAGTTAGCTTGAAAACCAAGAAGCCTTATTTAGGAATTCGCGCCGTTTCTATTTGACTTCATTCGATTGAAGTGAATGCCGTAACCCAATTAAATGGAATTCGCGTCGGAATACACATAATAGCCTACATTGTCAACGTGAAATAAAAATATATAGAGGTTTAAATCGATCCTATATTGGGACTTTTGTTATCATGGCTGGTGCAACGGGCATTTTCGGTACCATTGACCATAATCGAATGCTAGCATTTATATCATTAAACTGACCAAGTCCTGTTAAAAAGCACATTTTTGACTCCTTTGTGGAAACAGTGAAGTTGTCTACACAATATATTCTACTCACAGACTAACTGCGTCGCTGTAACTTCCCCCCATTTCTGAAACGGGGATTCCATTTATTGGCAAAAAGTGGTACTTTGATTTTTTTCTTCCTTCTAGTGATTTTTCAACGATAGGTTTTCGTTTTTTATATCGAGCCAGTAGGCATAACGATGTATGATTTACAGCTGCAGCCTACGTGACAAAATGTATTGACAACACCCAGCCCGACGTTTCTTTGCATCTATTTTCATTATTTTAATTGAATATCTAAAATAAATATTAAAGACATTTAATGAATGTCTTTAACTAGCAGGAGAGTGTCATATATTTAAAAGAGTAACACATGAAGTCAAAAAGAAACGGTAGCGTTTGAGGTGGCTCTGCTCGAACGCTGTGTTAACAAGAGACCGTTATGTTCAACAAAGGTATCGCATGCACGTCGTTGCGTAGCCTTTCCACTGTCTGTGTGAGTCAAAAAACAGGTCAGCTACGTTGGTTTACATGAATAGAAAACTTTCAGTTAAATCGCCAGCTATGTTCGTTTATTTTGCTTGTCATTAAACACGAATTAAGAGAACATACAATTTCGCTTGGAATTTTTGACTTAATATGAAAATACCGGATTGAGGGCAGAGACTTGGCATCTCCTTTAGATTTGGCTGAACAAATGCGTTTCAGGCAGCATAATTACCGGTGAAATGGAAAAGAATGATGCTGGCTAACTAGACTTTTAATGCAATATTATCCGACACTTCGGCGAGAAATTATTTAACCAAGATGAAAGGAAACATACAACATTTGGCCAATAGATGGCGCCCGTGTATAAGAGGGCAGTATACCTTAATGGTTTAGGCAGTGGATTAAGACATGCAAGGTCGGCGGTTCTATCCCCAGTGCGGTCACAATGAAGTTGAATAGTTTGTTTAAGCCAATGGTTTTATTTTGAGTGCATATTTATAACCGAATGACTTTTCAAGCATAAAATGTGCCTCTCGCTGTAAAATCTATGGAAATTAATTCATCTCTGCTCTCCATACAGGACTGTAGCACGTTATCACAATGTGTTTGTTGTTTTTGTTTCATTCTACATTGTCTGATGTGGCTGAAACTTCACACATGTTCATTTTTGGAGTGTAATCTCATCCATATACCAATAAAGGCTCAATGGCATAGCGCCACCATCTGGCAACAGGAAGTGGCCATAATTTCACTCGACATCTTCCGATGTGGCTGAAAATGTAGAAATATTTTTATTATTGGAGTGTAATTAAATCCATATACCAAAAATGGCTCAATGTTATAGCTCCACCATCTGGCAAAAGGAAGTGACTTTAATTTTACTCGACATCTTCCAATTTGGCTGAAAATGTACAAATATGTTAATTATTGGAGTGTAATCAAATCCATAAACCATACACGGCTCAATATTATAGCGCCACCATCTGGCAACAGGAAGTGAGGCTTATATCATTGATGCATTCCAATAGCAGCAGCAACATCTTCATTGATCAAAGGAGAATTCCTGTGCACACTATACGTTGTCCAGGAAGGTGATTATTTCCAAAGTGTGTACATATTGTGAAACATGTCATTGGCACAACTATGACACCAAGGCGGTTGCGCCCCTGGTGCTTGGGCCCGTTCATTGCTGCTTGCAGCTATATTTAGGGCCCAAGCACCGTAGGGTGCGAAGGACCCTATTGTTATTGTAAAGATTATTATTATTAGGGCCCAAGCACCGTAGGGTGCGAAGGACCCTATTGTTATTGGAAGGATTATTATTATTATTATTATTATTATTATTATTATTCTTTTTCTTCAGGCAAATGGGCTTTTTTGAGGGCCTTGCCATGCGTAAAAAGTCTTGACATTTTGCACACACATCAGAAGTGGTTGCTGTCAGGAGCTCTCAGATGCTCAGACTTGGGCGTGGCCGAGGGACTCCACAGCGCCCCCTATTGCATTGTCTTCTATTGTGGGCAGGCACTTTGAGCTACCTGCACCTAATTTGGTGGCCAAATAGCGCTCCTCGGTCCAAACACATTTCTCATTCGGATCTAATCAAATATCCAAACAGGAAGTCAGCCATTTTGGATTTTCTGAGTTTTACACGTACTACACTTTTAAGTACTCCTCCTAGGGGGTTCATCGCATTCACACCAACTGTGGTCAGAATGGTCTCAGAATAGTCATGATGCTAAATTGCCAGGATATTTTTGATAGCTCAAACGGGACAGTCACGGGGAGGATTACAATTTTTATGTCACGCCACGCCAACAGGAAGTGGCCATAATTTCATGGTCTACATTGTCTGATCTGGCTGATATTTTAGAAATTTGTTTATTGTTGGAGTGTAATCACATCCATATCCCAAGAACAGGTCAGTGTTATAGCGCCACCATCTGGCAATAGGAAGTGAGGTCTTTAACATATTTGTATGCATTCCTGCTAGGGCATTCAGCACATTCACACCAAATGCGGTCAGCATGATCGTAAGATAGTCCTTACACTAAGTTGTGAAGGGATTTTTGATATCTCAAACGGTATGGAAATGGCGAGTCGTACAGTACACATATTGCGTGCAAAAAAATGACTTTTTTTTCGACATCGTCCGATCTGGCTGATATTTTACAAATATGTTCACTGTAGCAGTACAATATCAGATATATACATATCAATCGGGGCGTGGCTAGACAGCGCCCCCTATAATTATTATTCTCTTTTTTTTCAATGTATTTTGCATTTTTGAGGTGCTTGCCATGGATGGAAACTCACAGAATTTTGCACACAGATGAGAAGTGTTGGCTTTCAGGATGTATCAGATGCTCAGACCTGGGCGTGGCCAAGGGACTCCACAGCGCCCCCTAATGCTTTGTCTTCTATTGTGGACAGGCACTTTGAGCTACCTTCACCTAATTTGGTATGCATGTGGGGCTCCTCTGGACAAACACATATCTCATTCGCATCGAATCAAATATGTGAACAGGAAGTCAGCCATTTTTAATTTTGTGCGTTTTACACGTACTACACTTTTAAGTACTCCTCCTAGGGGGTTCATCGCATTCACACCACATGTGGTCAAAGTGGTCTGAGGATAGTTATGATACTAATTCCGAAGGATATTTTTGATATCTCAAACGGTATGGTCATGGCGAGGAGTACAATTTTCATGTCACGCCACGCCAACAGGAAGTAGCCATAAATTCATGGTCTACATTGTCTGATCTGGCTGATATTTTACAAATATGTTCACTGTTAGAGTGTAATCACATCCATATACCAAGAAAAAGTCAATGTTATAGCGCCACCATCTGGCAACGGAAGTGAGGTTTTTATCATATTTGTATGCCTTCCTGCTAGGGTATTCTTCACATTCACACCAAATGGAGTCATCATGATCTGAGAATAGTCCTGACCCTAAATGACAAAAGGATTTTTGATATCTCAAACGGTTTGGCAATGGCGAGGCGTATAATACACACGTTACGCCCAAAAACAGGAAGTGGGCTTAATTCCGTTCTACATCATCTGATCGGGCTGATATTTTACAAATATATTCACTTTTGGAGTGCAATCACATCCATATCCACATTCATCTGGGCGTGGCTACACAGCGCCCCCTATGGCTCTTTTCTAATATTGTGGACATATACTTTCACGTAAATGCACCACGTCTGGTAGGCATAAGGGTCTCCTCAAGACACACACATTTCTCATTTGCATCCCTTAACTTTTCCCAACAGGAAGTGAGCTATTTTGGATTTTGTGTGTTTTTAAGTGTTTTTTCACGTACCAAACTTTGAAATACTCTTCCTAGGGGGTTCATCACAGTCACACAAAATGTGGTCAGCATGATATTATAGCCCTGACACACAACTGTGAACTGATTTTTAATAACTTGGAATGGAATGGCTATGGTCAGCCTTAAAATTAACTTGTAATGCTGCCCAAACAGGAAAATTATGTATTAAATCATTTCAAAAAGGTATTAAATTCTACATTGCCTGATTTTGAGGCTACAACTTTTCACATATGTTCATTGTTGGAGTGTCATCACATCCATTAAGCAATAATAGTTCACTATTTTCGCTGGAGACTCATTATATCCAGTCTTAAAACTTCAACGCAAGTCGCAACTGACTCTCCCATTTCTAATACGCGCCTGCCATCTAGTGGTAAAGGTTAGTATTCTTTCTAATTTTCTTGGATAAAGTGATTTCTCAATGACAAGTTTTGTTTCTTTTTGCGAGCCAGTAACAATAACGATGTATGAGTAACAGCGGCAGCCTACGTGAGAAAATGTACTGACAACACCCAGCCCATAGCAACGTTTTTTTCATCTACCTTAATTATATGGATTGAATAACTAAAATAAAACACAGGCTTTTACTGGCAGGAAAGTATCATATATTTAAAAGATTAACACATATAATGCAGATCTTGCATTGAAGTTCAATGTTATTTGGTTTAAAAAAAAACGTAGTGTAGCATTTTAAGGACTCAACACAAAACAGCTGTTCGGAAAGTTGGGTTGAAAACCAAGAAGCCTTATTAAGGAATTCGAGCCGTTTCTATTTGACTTCATTCGATTGAAGTGAATGCCGTAACCCAATTAAATGTAATTCGCGTCGCAATACACACAATCGCCTACACTGTCAACGTGAAATAAAAATATATAGAGGTTTAAATCGATCCTATATTGGGACATTTGTTATGATGGCTGGTGCAACGGGCATTTTCGGTACCGTTGACCATAAGCGAATGCTAGCAATTATATCATTACACTGACCAAGTCCTGTTAAAAAGCACATTTTTGGTTCCTTTGTGGAAACAGTGAAGTTGTCTACATAATCTATTCTACTCACAGACTAACTGCGTCGCTGTAACTTCCCCCCATTTCTGATACGGGGATTCCATTTATTGGCAGAAATTGGTACTTTTATTTTTTTCTTCATTCAAGTGATTTTTCAACGATAGGTTTTTGTTTTTTTCTAGCGAGCCAGTAGGCATAACGATGTATGATTTACAGCTGCAGCCTACGTGACAAAATGTATTGACAACACCCAGCCCGACGTTTCTTTGCATCTATTTTCATTATATGAATTGAATATCTAAAATAAATATTAAAGACATTTAAAGACTTAAAGACAGGCTTTAACTGGCAGGAGAGTATCATATATTTAAAAGATTTACACATATAATGCATATCTTGCATTGACGTTAAATGGTATTTTGTTAAAAAAAAACGTATTGTAGCATTTTCAGGACTCAATACAAAACTGCTGTTCGGAAAGTTAGCTTGAAAACCAAGAAGCCTTATTAAGGAATTCGCGCCGTTTCTATTTGACTTCATTCGATTGAAGTGAATGCCGTAACCCAATTAAATGGAATTCGCGTCGGAATACACATAATAGCCTACATTGTCAACGTGAAATAAAAATATATAGAGGTTTAAATCGATCCTATATTGGGACTTTTGTTATCATGGCTGGTGCAACGGGCATTTTCGGTACCATTGACCATAATCGAATGCTAGCATTTATATCATTAAACTGACCAAGTCCTGTTAAAAAGCACATTTTTGACTCCTTTGTGGAAACAGTGAAGTTGTCTACACAATATATTCTACTCACAGACTAACTGCGTCGCTGTAACTTCCCCCCATTTCTGAAACGGGGATTCCATTTATTGGCAAAAAGTGGTACTTTGATTTTTTTCTTCCTTCTAGTGATTTTTCAATGATAGGTTTTCGTTTTTTATATCGAGCCAGTAGGCATAACGATGTATGATTTACAGCTGCAGCCTACGTGACAAAATGTATTGACAACACCCAGCCCGACGTTTCTTTGCATCTATTTTCATTATTTTAATTGAATATCTAAAATAAATATTAAAGACATTTAATGACTGTCTTTAACTAGCAGGAGAGTGTCATATATTTAAAAGAGTAACACATGAAGTCAAAAAGAAACGGTAGCGTTTGAGGTGGCTCTGCTCGAACGCTGTGTTAACAAGAGACCGTTATGTTAAACAAAGGTATCGCATGCACGTCGTTGCGTAGCCTTTCCACTGTCTGTGTGAGTCAAAAAACAGGTCAGCTACGTTGGTTTACATGAATAGAAAACTTTCAGTTAAATCGCCAGCTATGTTCGTTTATTTTGCTTGTCATTAAACACGAATTAAGAGAACATACAATTTCGCTAGGAATTTTTGACTTAATATGAAAATACCGGATTGAGGGCAGAGACTTGGCATCTCCTTTAGATTTGGCTGAACAAATGCGTTTCAGGCAGCATAATTACCGGTGAAATGGAAAAGAATGATGCTGGCTAACTAGACTTTTAATGCAATATTATCCGACACTTCGGCGAGAAATTATTTAACCAAGATGAAAGGAAACATACAACATTTGGCCAATAGATGGCGCCCGTGTATAAGAGGGCAGTATACCTTAATGGTTTAGGCAGTGGATTAAGACATGCAAGGTCGGCGGTTCTATCCCCAGTGCGGTCACAATGAAGTTGAATAGTTTGTTTAAGCCAATGGTTTTATTTTGAGTGCATATTTATAACCGAATGACTTTTCAAGCATAAAATGTGCCTCTCGCTGTAAAATCTATGGAAATTAATTCATCTCTGCTCTCCATACAGGACTGTAGCACGTTATCACAATGTGTTTGTTGTTTTTGTTTCATTCTACATTGTCTGATGTGGCTGAAACTTCACACATGTTCATTTTTGGAGTGTAATCTCATCCATATACCAATAAAGGCTCAATGGCATAGCGCCACCATCTGGCAACAGGAAGTGGCCTTAATTTCACTCGACATCTTCCGATGTGGCTGAAAATGTAGAAATATTTTTATTATTGGAGTGTAATTAAATCCATATACCAAAAATGGCTCAATGTTATAGCTCCACCATCTGGCAAAAGGAAGTGACTTTAATTTTACTCGACATCTTCCAATTTGGGTGAAAATGTACAAATATGTTAATTATTGGAGTGTAATCAAATCCATAAACCATACACGGCTCAATATTATAGCGCCACCATCTGGCAACAGGAAGTGAGGCTTATATCATTGATGCATTCCAATAGCAGCAGCAACATCTTCATTGATCAAAGGAGAATTCCTGTGCACACTATACGTTGTCCAGGAAGGTGATTATTTCCAAAGTGTGTACATGTTGTGAAACATGTCATTGGCACAACTATGCCACCAAGGCGGTTGCCCCCTTGGGGCTTGGGCCCGTTCATTGCTGCTTGCAGCTATATTTATTATTATTATTCTTTTTTCTATATGCAAATGGGCTTTTTTGAGGTGCTTGCCATGCATAAAAAGTCTGGGAATTTTGCACACACATCAGAAATGAGGACCTTCAGGATCGACTAGATGCTCAGACCTGGGCGTGGCCGAGAGACTCCACAGCGCCCCCTATCGCATTGTCATCTATTGTGGGCAGGCACTTTGAGCTACCTTCACAAAATTTAGTCAGCATATAGCACTCCTCGGACCAAAAACATTTATAATTTGCATCTAATCAAATATACAAACAGGAAGTCAGCCATTTTGGATTTTGTGCGTTTTACATGTACTGCACTTTTAAGTACTCCTCCTAGGGGGTTCATCACATTCACACCACCTGTGGTCAGAATGGTCTCAGGATATTCATGATGCTAAATTGCCAGGATATTTTTGATAGCTCAAACGGGACGGTCCTGGGGAGGCGTAGAATTTTTCTGTCACGCCACGCCAACAGGAAGTGGCCGTAATTTCATGGTCTACATTGTCTGATCTGGCTGATATTTTAGAAATACGTTTATTGTTGGAGTATAATCACATCCATATCCCAAGAACGGGTCAATGTTTTAGCGCCACCATCTGGCAACAGGAAGTGAGGTCTTTATCATATTTGTATGCCTTCCTCCTAGGGCATTCATCACATTCACACGAAATGTGGTGAGCATGATCTTAGGATAGTCATGACCATAAGCTGTGAAGGGATTTTTGATATCTCAAACGGTATGGAAATGGCGAGTCGTACAGTACACATATTGCGTGCAAAAAAAAGACTTTTTTTTCGACATCGTCCGATCTGGCTGATATTTTATGAATATGTTCATTGTTGGAGTACAATATGAAATATATACATATCAATCGGGGCGTGGCTAGACAGCGCCCCCTATAATTATTATTCTCTTTTTTTTCAATGTATTTTGCATTTTTGAGGTGCTTGACATGGATGGAAACTCACGGAATTTTGCACACACATGAGAAGTGTTAGCTTTCAGGATGTATCAGATGCTCAGACCTGGGCGTGGCCGAGGGACTCCACAGCGCCCCCTAATGCTTTGTCTTCTATTGTGGACAGGCACTTTGAGCTACCTTCACCTAATTTGGTATGCATCTGGGCCTCCTCTGGACAAACACATTTCTCATTCACATCGAATCAAATATGTGAACAGGAAGTCAGCCATTTTGAATTTTGTGCATTTTACACGTACTACACTTTTAAGTACTCCTCCTAGGGGGTTCATTGCATTCACACGAAATGTGGTGAGAATGGTCTCAGGATAGTCATGATACTAATTCCAAAGGATATTTTTGATATCTCAAACGGTATGGTCATGGCGAGGCGTATATTTTTCATGTCACGCCGCGCCAACAGGAAGTAGCCATAAATTCATGGTCTACATTGTCTGATCTGGCTGATATTTTACAAATATGTTCACTGTTAGAGTGTAATCACATCCATATACCAAGAAGAAGTCAATGTTATAGCGCCACCATCTGGCAACGGAAGTGAGGTTTTTATCATGTTTGTATTCGTTCCTGCTAGGGTATTCATCACATTCACACCAAATGTAGTCATCATGATCTTAGAATAGTCCTGACCCTAAATGACGAAAGGATTTTTGATATCTCAAACGGTTTGGCAATGGCGAGGCGTATAATACACCCGTTACACCCAAAAACAGGAAGTGGGCTTAATTCCGTTCTACATCATCTGATCGGGCTGATATTTTGCAAATATATTCACTTTTGGAGTGCAATCACATCCATATCCACATTCATCTGGGCGTGGCTACACAGCGCCCCCTATGGCTTTTTTCTAATATTGTGGACACATACTTTCACGTAAATGCACCACGTCTGGTAGGCATAAGGGTCTCCTCAAGACACACACATTTCTCATTTGCATCCCTTAACTTTTCTCAACAGGAAGTGAGCTATTTTGGATTTTGTGTGTTTTTAAGTGTTTTTCTTCACGTACCAAACTTTGAAATACTCTTCCTAGGGGGTTCATCACATTCACACAAAATGTGGTCAGCATGATATTATAGCCCTGACACACAACTATGAACTGATTTTTAATATCTTGGAATGGTATGGCTATGGTCAGCCTTAAAATTAACTTGTAATGCTGCCCAAACAGTTCATGTTTTAATACAATTATGTATTAAATAATTTCAAAAAGGTATTAAATTCTACATTGCCTGATTTTGAGGCTACATCTTTTCACATATGTTCATTGTTGGAGTGTCATAACATCCATTAAGCAATAATAGTTCACTATTTTCGCTGGAGACTCATTATATCCAGTCTTAAAACTTCAACGCAAGTCGCAAATGACTCTCCCATTTCTAATACGCGACTGCCATCTACTGGCAAAAGTTGGTATTGCATATATCTTGCAATGACGTTCAATGTTATTTGGTTTTAAAAAAACCGTGTTGTAGCATTTTAAGGACTCAATACAAAACGGCTGTTCGGAAAGTTAGCTTGAAAACCAAGAAGCCTTATTAAGGAATTCGAGCCGTTTCTATTTGACTTCATTCGGTTGAAGTGAATGCCGTAACCCAATTAAATGTAATTCGCGTCGGAATACACATAATAGCCTACACTGTCAACGTGAAATAAAAATATATAGAGGTTTAAATCGATCCTATATTGGGACATTTGTTATGATGGCTGGTGCAACGGGCATTTTCGGTACCGTTGACCATAATCGAATGCTAGCATTTATATCATTACACTGACCAAGTCCTGTTAAAAAGCACATCACCTTTGTGGAAACAGTGAAGTTGTCTACACAATCTATTCTACTCAGAGACTAACTGCGTCGCTGTAACTTCCCCCCATTTCTGATACGGGGATTCCATTTATTGGCAGAAAGTGGAACTTTTATATTTTTCTTCCTTCAAGTGATTTTTCAACGATAGGTTTTTGTTTTTTTTCTAGCGAGCCAGTAGGCATAACGATGTATGATTTACAGCTGCAGCCTACGTGACAAAATGTATTGACAACACCCAGCCCGACGTTTCTTTGCATCTATTTTCATTTTTGAATAGAGTATCTGAAATAAATATTAAAGACATTTAATGACTGTCTTTAACTGGCAGGAGAGTAGCATATATTTAAAAGAGTCAAAAGTCAAAAAGAAACGTTAACGTTTGAGATGGCTCTGGTCGAACTCTCTGTTAACATGAGACCGTTATGTTCAACAAACGTATGGCATGCAGGTCGTTGCGAGATGACGCGCATTGGCTAACAGCAGCCAGCCTGTCCACTGTCTGTGTGAGTCAAAAAAACAAGTCAGCTACGTTTGTTTACATGAATAGAAAACTTTCAGTTAAATCGCCAGATATGTTAGTTTATTTTGCTTGTCATTAAACACGAATTAAGAGAACATACAATTTCGCTAGGAATTTTTGACTTAATATGAAAATACCGGATTGAGGGCAGAGACTTGGCATCTCCTTTAGATTTGGCTGAACAAATGCGTTTCAGGCAGCATAATTACCGGTGAAATGGAAAAGAATGATGCTGGCTAACTAGACGTTTAATGCAATATTATCCGACACTTAGGAGAGAAATTATTTAACCAAGATGAAAGGAAACATACAACTTTTGGCCAATAGATGGCGTACGTGTATAAGAGGGCAGTATAGCTTAATGGTTCAGACAGTGGATTAAGACATGCAAGGTCCGCAGTTCCATCCCCGGTGCAGCCACAATAAAGTTGAATAGTTTCTTTACGCCAATGGTTTTATTTTGAGTGCATATTTATAACCGAATGACTTCTCAAGCGTAAATTGTGCCTCCCGCTGTAAAAACTTTTGAAATTAATTCATCTCTGCTCTCCATACAGGACTGGAGCATATTATTACAATGTGCAAGCAAGAAGTAATTTTTGTTTCATTCTACATTGTCTGATGTGGCAGAAACTTCACACATGTTCATTTTTGGAGTGTAATCTCATCCATATACCAAGAAAGGCTCAATGGCATAGCGCCACCATCTGGCAATAGGAAGTGACTTTAATTTTACTTGACATCTTCCAATTTGGCTGAAAATGTACAAATATGTTAATTATTGGAGTGTAATCAAATCCATAAACCATACACGGCTCAATATTATAGCGCCACCATCTGGCAACAGGAAGTGGCTTTAATTTTACTGGACATCTTCCAATTTGGCTGAAAATGTACAAATATGTTCATTTTTGGAGTGAAATCAAATCCATAAACCATACACAGCTCAATATTATAGCGCCACCATCTGGCAATAGGAAGTGAGGCTTATATCATTGATGCATTCCAATAGCAGCAGCAACATCTTCATTGATCAAAGGGGAATTCCTGTGCACACTATTCGTTGTCCAGCAAGGTGATTATTTCCAAAGTGTGTACATATTGTGAAACATGTCATTGGCACAACTGTGCCACCAAGGCGGTTGCGCCCATGGTGCTTGGGCCCGTTCATTGCTGCTTGCAGCTATATTTATTATTATTATTCTTTTTTTTTCAATGTTTTGTGCATTTTTGAGGTGCTTGCCATGGATGAAAACTCACGGAATTTTGCACACACATCAGAAGTGGTGGCTGTCAGGATCGCTCAGATGCTCAGACCTGGGCGTCGCTGAGGAACTCCACAGCGCCCCCTATCGCATTGTCATCTATTGTGGGCAGGCACTTTGAGCTACCTTCACAAAATTTAGGAGGCATATAGCACTCCTCGGACCAAAAACATTTCTAATTCGCATCTAATCAAATATACAAACAGGAAGTCAGCCATTTTGGATTTTGTGCGTTTTACACGTACTGCACTTTTAAGTACTCCTCCTAGGGGGTTCATCACATTCACACCACCTGTGGTCAGAATGGTCTCAGGATATTCATGATGCTAAATTGACAGGATATTTTTGATAGCTGAAACGGGACGGTCCTAGGGAGGCGTAGAATTTTTATGTCACGCGGCGCCAACAGGAAGTGGCCGTAATTTCATGGTCTACATTGTCTGATCTGGCTGATATTTTAGAAATATGTTTATTGTTGGAGTATAATCACATCCATATCCCAAGAACGGGTCAATGTTATAGCGCCACCATCTGGCAACAGGAAGTGAGGTCTTTATCATATTTGTATGCCTTCCTGCTAGGGCATTCATCACATTCACACGAAATGTGGTCAGCATGATCTTAGGAAAGTCATGACCATAAGCTGTGAAGGGATTTTTGATATCTCAAACGGTATGGAAATGGCGAGTCGTACAGTACACATATTGCGTGCAAAAAAATTATTTTTTTTTCGACATCGTCCGATCTGGCTGATATTTTATAAATATGTTCACTGTTAGAGTACAATATTAAATATATATATATCAATCGGGGCGTGGCTAGACAGCGCCCCCTATAATTATTATTCTCTTTTTTTTCAATGTATTTTGCATTTTTGAGGTGCTTGCCATGGATGGAAACTCATGGAATTTTGCACACACATGAGAAGTGTTGGCTGTCAGGATGTATCAGATGCTCAGACCTGGGCGTGGCCGAGGGACTCCACAGCGCCCCCTAATGCTTTGTCTTCTATTGTGGACAGGCACTTTGAGCTACCTTCACTTAATTTGGTATGCATGTGGGCCTCCTCTGGACAAACACATTTCTTATTCGCATTGAATCAAATATGTGAACAGGAAGTCAGCCATTTTGAATTTTGTGCATTTTACACGTACTACACTTTTAAGGACTCCTCCTAGGGGGTTCATTGCATTCACACGAAATGGGGTCCAAGTGGTCTGAGGATAGTCATGATACTAATTCCAAAGGATATTTTTGATATCTCAAACGGTATGGTCATGGCGAGGCGTACAATTTTCATGTCACGCCGCGCCAACAGGAAGTAGCCATAAATTCATGGTCTACATTGTCTGATCTGGCTGATATTTTACAAATATGTTCACTGTTAGAGTGTAATCACATCCAAATACCAAGAAGAAATCAATGTTATAGCGCCACCATCTGGCAACGGAAGTGAGGTTTTTATCATGTTTGTATGCGTTCCTGCTAGGGTATTCATCACATTCACACCAAATGTAGTCATCATGATCTTAGAATAGTCCTGACCCTAAATGATGAAAGGATTTTTGATATCTCAAACGGTTTGGCAATGGCGAGGCGTATAATACACACGTTACGCCCAAAAACAGGAAGTGAGCTTAATTCCGTTCTACATCATCTGATCGGGCTGATATTTTACAAATATATTCACTTTTGGAGTGCAATCACATCCATATCCACATTCACCTGGGCGTGGCAACACAGCGCCCCCTATGGCTTTTTTCTAATATTGTGGACATATACTTTCACGTAAATGCACCACGTCTGGTAGCCATAAGGGTCTCCTCAAGACACACACATTTCTCATTTGCATCCCTTAACTTTTCCCAACAGGAAGTGAGCTATTTTGGATTTTGTGTGTTTTTAAGTGTTTTTTAACGTACCAAACTTTGAAATACTCTTCCTAGGGGGTTCATCACATTCACACAAAATGTGGTCAGCATGATATTATAGCCCTGACACACAACTATGAACTGATTTTTAATATCTTGGAATTGTATGGCTCTGGTCAGCCTTAAAATTAACTTGTAATGCTGCCCAAACAGTTTATGTTTTAATACAATTATGTATTAAATAATTTCAAAAAGGTATTAAATTCTACATTGCCTGATTTTGAGGCTAACACTTTTCACATATGTTCATTGTTGGAGTGTCAACACATCCATTAAGCAATAATACTTCGCTATTTTCGCTGGAGACTCATTATATCCAGTCTTAAAACTTCAACGCAAGTCGCAAATGACTCTCCCATTTCTAATACGCGACTGCCATCTAGTGGCAAAGGTTAGTATTCTTTCTAATTTTCGGTATTGTTTCTCTTTTTCTTGGATAAAGTGATTTCTCAACGACAAGTTTTGTTTCTTTTTGCGAGCCAGTAACCATAACGATGTATGAGTAACAGCGGCAGCCTACGTGACAAAATGTACTGAAAACACCCAGCCCACAGCAACGTTTTTTCTCATCTATCTTAATTAACTCGATTGAATAACTAAAATAAAAAACAGGCTTTTACTGGCAGGAAAGTATCATATATTTAAAAGATTAACACATATAATGCATATATTGCTTTGACGTTCAATGTTATTTGGATTTTGAAAAAACCGTATTGTAACATTTTAAGGACTCAATACAAAACAGCTGTTCGGAAAGTTGGCTTGAAAACCAAGAAGCCTTATTAAGGAATTCGAGCCGTTTCTATTTGACTTCATTCGATTGAAGTGAATGCCGTAACCCAATTAAATGTAATTCGCGTCGGAATACACATAATAGCCTACACTGTCAACGTGAAATAAAAATATATAGAGGTTTAAATCGATCCTGTATTGGGACATTTGTTATGATGGCTGGTGCAACGGGCATTTTCGGTACCGTTGACCATAATCGAATGCTAGCATTTATATCATTACACTGACCAAGTCCTGTTAAAAAGCACATTTTTGGTTCCTTTGTGGAAACAGTGAAGTTGTCTACACAATCTGTTCTACTCACAGACTAACTGCGTCGCTGTAACTTCCCCCCATTTCTGATACGGCGATTCAATTTATTGGCAGAAAGTGGTACTTTCATTTTTTTCTTCCTTCAAGTGATTTTTCAACGATAGGTTTTTGTTTTTTTCTAGCGAGCCAGTAGGCATAATGATGTATGATTTACAGCTGCAGCCTACGTGACAAAATGTATTGACAACACCCAGCCCGACGTTTCTTTGCATCTATTTTCATTACATGAATTGAATAACTAAAATAAATATTAAAGACATTTAAAGACTTAAAGACAGGCTTTAACTGGCAGGAGAGTATCATATTTTTAAAAGATTAACACAAGAAGTCAAAAAGAAACTTTAGCGTCTGAGGTGGCTCTGCTCGAACGCTGTGTTAACATGAGACCGTTTTGTTCAACAAAGGTATCACATGCAGGTCGTTGCGAGATGACACGCACGGGCTAACAGCAGCCAGCCAGTCCACTGTCTGTGTGAGTCAAAAAACAGGTCAGCTACGTTGGTTTACATGAATAGAAAACTTTCAGTTAAATCGCCAGCTATGTTAGTTTATTAGGCTTGTCATTAAACACGAATTAAGAGAACATACAATTTCGCTAGGAATGGTAAATTAATATGAAAATACTGTATTGAGGGCAGAGAGTTGGCATCTCTTTTAGATTTGGCTGAACAAATGCGTTTCAGGCAGCATAATTACCAGTGAAATGGAAAAGAATGATACTGGTTAACTAGACGTTTCGTGCAATATTATCCGACACTTCGTAGAGAAATTATTAAACCAAGATAAAAGGAAACATTTGGCCAATAGATGGCACCCGTGTATAAGCGGGCAGTATAGCGTAATGGTTAGGGCGGTGGATTAAGGCACGCAAATTCAGCCGTTCGATCCCCGCTGCAGCCACAATGAATTTGAATAGTTTCTTGAAGCCAATTGTTTTCATTTTGAGTGCATGTTTATGGCCTAATGACTTTTCAAGCATAAATTGTGCCTCCCCGTGTAAAAACTATGGAAATTAATTAATCTCTGCTCTCCATACAGGACTGTAGCATGTTATCACAATGTGCAAGCAAGACGTTATTTTTATTTCATTCTACATTGTCTGATGTGGCTGAAACTTCACACGTTCATTTTTGGAGTGTAATCTCATCCATTTTCCAATAAAGGCTAAATGGCAAAGCGCCACCCGCTGGCAACAGGAAGTGAGCCTTATATTGCATTCTTAAGCATTATTTTTCAATGGGTTCATGACATTCACGGTAAATGTGGTCAGCATGATGCTAGGATGGTCCTGACAAAACAGATTTTTGATTTACTGGGATGATATAGCTATGGTCAGGCACATAAAAAACACATCATGCCAGACAAACAGGAAGTGGTCATACTTAAATTCTCCAATGTCTGATGTGACTGCAACTTTACACAGATGCTCAGTGTTGGAGTGTAATCAAATCCATATTCCAAAAACGACTCAATGTTATAGCAGCATCATCTGGAAACAGGAATTGACCTTAATTTCGCTGAACATCTTCCGATGTGGCTGAAAATGTACAAATATGTTTATTTCTGGAGTGTAATCAAATTCAAAAAACATACACGGATCAATAATATAGCGCCACAATCTGGCAACAGGAAGTGAGGCTTATATCATTGATGCATTCCAATAGCAGCGCCAACATCTTCATTGATCAAAGGGAAATTCCTGTGCACACTATACGTTGTCCAGGAAGGTGATTATTTCCAAAGTGTGTACATGTTGTGAAACATGTCATTGGCAGAACTATGCCACCAAGGCGGTTGCCCCCATGGGGCTTGGGCCCGTTCATTGCTGCTTGCAGCTATATTTAGGGCCCAAGCACCGTAGGGTGCGAAGGACCCTATTGTTATTGGAAGGATTATTATTATTATTATTATTATTAGGGCCCAAGCACCGTAGGGTGCGAAGGACCCTATTGTTATTGGAAGGATTATTATTATTATTATTATTATTATTATTATTATTAGGGCCCAAGCACCGTAGGGTGCGAAGGACCCTATTGTTATTGGAAGGATTATTATTATTATTATTATTAGGGCCCAAGCACCGTAGGGTGCGAAGGACCCTATTGTTATTGGAAGGATTATTATTATTAGGGCCCAAGCACCGTAGGGTGCGAAGGACCCTATTGTTATTGGAAGGATTATTATTATTATTATTATTATTATTATTATTAGGGCCCAAGCACCGTAGGGTGCGAAGGACCCTATTGTTATTGGAAGGATTATTATTATTATTATTATTATTATTATTCTTTTTCTTCAGGCAAATGGGCTTTTTTGAGGGCCTTGCCATGCGTAAAAAGTCTTGACATTTTGCAAACACATCAGAAGTGGTTGCTGTCAGGAGCTCTCAGATGCTCAGACCTGGGCGTGGCCGAGGGACTCCACAGCGCCCCCTATCGCATTGTCTTCTATTGTGGGCAGGCTCTTTGAGCTACCTGCACCTAATTTGGTGGCCATATAGCGCTCCTCGGTCCAAACACATTTCTCATTCGGATCTAATCAAATATCCAAACAGGAAGTCAGCCATTTTGGATTTTCTGAGTTTTACACGTACTACACTTTTAAGTACTCCTCCTAGGGGGTTCATCGCATTCACACCAACGGTGGTCAGAATGGTCTCAGGATAGTCATGATGCTAAATTGCCAGGATATTTTTGATAGTTCAAACGGGACGGTCATGGGGAGGAGTACAATTTTTATGTCACGCCGCGCCAACAGGAAGTGGCCATAATTTCATGGTCTACATTGTCTGATCTGGCTGATATTTTAGAAATTTGTTGATTGTTGGACTCTAATCACATCCATAACCCAAGAACAGGCCAAAGTTATAGCGCCACCATCTGGCAACAGGAAGTGAGGTCTTTAACATATTTGTATGCATTCCTGCTAGGGCATTCAGCACATTCACACCAAATGCGGTCAGCATGATTGTAAGATAGTCCTTACACTATGTTGTGAAGGGATTTTTGATATCTCAAACGGTATGGAAATGGCGAGTCGTACAGTACACATATTGCGTGCAAAAAAATGACTTTTTTTTCGACATCGTCCGATCTGGCTGATATTTTACAAATATGTTCAGTGTAGCAGTACAATATCAGATATATACATATCAATCGGGGCGTGGCTAGACAGCGCCCCCTATAATTATTATTCTCTTTTTTTTCAATGTATTTAGCATTTTTGAGGTGCTTGCCATGGATGGAAACTCACAGAATTTTGCACACACATGAGAAGTGTTGGCTGTCAGGACGTATCAGATGCTCAGACCTGGGCGTGGCCAAGGGACTCCACAGCGCCCCCTAATGCTTTGTCTTCTATTGTGGACAGGCACTTTGAGCTACCTTCACCTAATTTGGTATGCATGTGGGACTCCTCTGGCCAAACACATTTCTCATTCGCATCGAATCAAATATGTAAACAGGAAGTCAGCCATTTTGAATTTTGTGCATTTTACACGTACTACACTTTTAAGTACTCCTCCTAGGGGGTTCATTGCATTCACACGAAATATGGTCAAAGTGGTCTCAGGATAGTCATGATACTAATTCCAAAGGATATTTTTGATATCTCAAACGGTATGGTCATGGCGAGGCGTAAAATTTTCATGTCACGCCGCGCCAACAGGAAGTAGCCATAAATTCATGGTCTACATTGTCTGATCTGGCTGATATTTTACAAATATGTTCACTGTTAGAGTGTAATCACATCCAAATACCAAGAAGAAATCAATGTTATAGCGCCACCATCTGGCAACGGACGTGAGGTTTTTATCATGTTTGTATGCGTTCCTGCTAAGGTATTCATCACATTCACACCAAATGTAGTCATCATGATCTTAGAATAGTCCTGACCCTAAATGACGAAAGGATTTTTGATATCTCAAACGGTTTGGCAATGGCGAGGCGTATAATACACACGTTACGCCCAAAAACAGGAAGTGGGCTTAATTCCGTTCTACATCATCTGATCGGGCTGATATTTTACAAATATATTCACTTTTGGAGTGCAATCACATCCAGATCCACATTCATCTGGGCGTGGCTACACAGCGCCCCCTATGGCTTTTTTCTAATATTGTGGACATATACTTTCACGTAAATGCACCACGTCTGGTAGGCATAAGGGTCTCCTCAAGACACACACATTTCTCATTTGCATCCCTTAACTTTTCCCAACAGGAAGTGAGCTATTTTGGATTTTGTGTGTTTTTAAGTGTTTTTTCACGTACCAAACTTTGAAATACTCTTCCTAGGGGGTTCATCACATTCACACAAAATGTGGTCAGCATGATATTATAGCCCTGACACACAACTATGAACTGATTTTTAATATCTTGGAATGGTATGGCTATGGTCAGCCTTAAAATTAACTTGTAATGCTGCCCAAATAGGAAAATTATATATTAAATAATTTCAAAAAGGTATTAAATTCTACATTGCCTGATTTTGAGGCTACATCTTTTCACATATGTTCATTTTTGGAGTGTCATCACATCCATTAAGCAATAATAGTTTACTATTTTCGCTGGAGACTCATTATCTCCAGTCTTAAAACTTCAACTCAAGTCGCAACTGACTCTCCCATTTCTAATACGCGACTGCCATCTAGTGGCAAAGGTTAGTATTCTTTCTAATTTTCGGTATTGTTTCTCTTTTTCTTGGATAAAGTGATTTCTCAACGACAAGTTTTGTTTCTTTTTGCGAGCCAGTAACCATAACGATGTATGAGTAACAGCGGCAGCCTACGTGACAAAATGTACTGAAAACACCCAGCCCACAGCAACGTTTTTTCTCATCTATCTTAATTAACTCAATTGAATAACTCAAATAAAAAACTGGCTTTTACTGGCAGGAAAGTATCATATATTTAAAAGATTAACACATATAATGCATATATTGCTTTGACATTCAATGTTATTTGGATTTTTAAAAAACCGTATTGTAGCATTTTAAGGACTCAATACAAAACAGCTGTTCGGAAAGTTGGCTTGAAAACCAAGAAGCCTTATTAAGGAATTTGAGCCGTTTCTATTTGACTTCATTCGATTGAAGTGAATGCCGTAACCCAATTAAATGTAATTCGCGTCGGAATACACATAATAGCCTACACTGTCAACGTGAAATAAAAATATATAGAGGATTAAATCGATCCTGTATTGGGACATTTGTTATGATGGCTGGTGCAACGGGCATTTTCGGTACCGTTGACCATAATCGAATGCTAGCATTTATATCATTACACTGACCAAGTCCTGTTAAAAAGCACATTTTTGGTTCCTTTGTGGAAACAGTGAAGTTGTCTACACAATCTGTTCTACTCACAGACTAACTGCGTCGCTGTAACTTCCCCCCATTTCTGATACGGCGATTCAATTTATTGGCAGAAAGTGGTACTTTCATTTTTTTCTTCCTTCAAGTGATTTTTCAACGATAGGTTTTTGTTTTTTTCTAGCGAGCCAGTAGGCATAACGATGTATGATTTACAGCTGCAGCCTACGTGACAAAATGTATTGACAACACCCAGCCCGACGTTTCTTTGCATCTATTTTCATTACATGAATTGAATAACTAATATAAATATTAAAGACATTTAAAGACTTAAAGACAGGCTTTAACTGGCAGGAGAGTATCATATTTTTAAAAGATTAACACATGAAGTCAAAAAGAAACTTTAGCGTCTGAGGTGGCTCTGCTCGAACGCTGTGTTAACATGAGACCGTTTTGTTCAACAAAGGTATCACATGCAGGTCGTTGCGAGATGACACGCACGGGCTAACAGCAGCCAGCCAGTCCACTGTCTGTGTGAGTCAAAAAACAGGTCAGCTACGTTGGTTTACATGAATAGAAAACTTTCAGTTAAATCGCCAGATATGTTAGTTTATTAGGCTTGTCATTAAACACGAATTAAGAGAACATACAATTTCGCTAGGAATGGTAAATTAATATGAAAATACTGTATTGAGGGCAGAGAGTTGGCATCTCTTTTAGATTTGGCTGAACAAATGCGTTTCAGGCAGCATAATTACCAGTGAAATGGAAAAGAATGATGCAGGTTAACTAGACGTTTCGTGCAATATTATCCGACACTTCGTAGAGAAATTATTAAACCAAGATAAAAGGAGACATTTGGCCAATAGATGGCACCCGTGTATAAGCGGGCAGTATAGCGTAATGGTTAGGGCGGTGGATTAAGGCACGCAAATTCAGCCGTTCGATCCCCGCTGCAGCCACAATGAATTTGAATAGTTTCTTGAAGCCAATTGTTTTCATTTTGAGTGCATGTTTATGGCCTAATGACTTTTCAAGCATAAATTGTGCCTCCCAGTGTAAAAACTATGGAAATTAATTAATCTCTGCTCTCCATACAGGACTGTAGCATGTTATCACAATGTGCAAGCAAGACGTTATTTTTATTTCATTCTACATTGTCTGATGTGGCTGAAACTTCACACGTTCATTTTTGGAGTGTAATCTCATCCATTTTCCAATAAAGGCTAAATGGCAAAGCGCCACCCGCTGGCAACAGGAAGTGAGCCTTATATTGCATTCTTAAGCATTATTTTTCAATGGGTTCATGACATTCATGGTAAATGTGGTCAGCATGATGCTAGGATGGTCCTGACAAAACAGATTTTTGATTTACTGGGATGATATAGCTATGGTCAGGCACATAAAAAACACATCATGCCAGACAAAAAGGAAGTGGTCATACTTAAATTCTCCAATGTCTGATGTGACTGCAACTTTACACAGATGCTCAGTGTTGGAGTGTAATCAAATCCATATTCCAAAAACTACTCAATGTTATAGCAGCATCATCTGGAAACAGGAATTGACCTTAATTTCGCTGAACATCTTCCGATGTGGCTGAAAATGTACAAATATGTTTATTTCTGGAGTGTAATCAAATTCAAAAAACATACACGGATCAATAATATAGCGCCACCATCTGGCAACAGGAAGTGAGGCTTATATCATTGATGCATTCCAATAGCAGCGCCAACATCTTCATTGATCAAAGGGAAATTCCTGTGCACACTATACGTTGTCCAGGAAGGTGATTATTTCCAAAGTGTGTACATGTTGTGAAACATGTCATTGGCACAACTATGCCACCAAGGCGGTTGCCCCCTTGGGGCTTGGGCCCGTTCATTGCTGCTTGCAGCTATATTTATTATTATTATTCTTTTTCTTCAGGCAAATGGGCTTTTTTGAGGGCCTTGCCATCCGTAAAAAGTCTTGACATTTTGCACACACATCAGAAGTGGTTGCTGTCAGGAGCTCTCAGATGCTCAGACCTGGGCGTGGCCGAGGGACTCCACAGCGCCCCCTATCGCATTGTCTTCTATTGTGGGCAGGCACTTTGAGCTACCTGCACCTAATTTGGTGGCCAAATAGCGCTCCTCGGTCCAAACACATTTCTCATTCGGATCTAATCAAATATCCAAACAGGAAGTCAGCCATTTTGGATTTTCTGAGTTTTACACGTACTACACTTTTAAGTACTCCTCCTAGGGGGTTCATCGCATTCACACCAACTGTGGTCAGAATGGTCTCAGGATAGTCATGATGCTAAATTGCCAGGATATTTTTGATAGCTCAAACGGGACGGTCATGGGGAGGAGTACAATTTTTATGTCACGCCGCGCCAACAGGAAGTGGCCATAATTTCATGGTCTACATTGTCTGATCTGGCTGATATTTTAGAAATTTGTTTATTGTTGGAGTGTAATCACATCCATATCCCAAGAACAGGTCAATGTTATAGCGCCACCATCTGGCAATAGGAAGTGTGGTCTTTAACATATTTGTATGCATTCCTGCTAGGGCATTCAGCACATTCACACCAAATGCGGTCAGCATGATCTTAAGATAGTCCTTACGCTAAGTTGTGAAGGGATTTTTGATATCTCAAACGGTATGGAAATGGCGAGTCGTACAGTACACATATTGCGTGCAAAAAAATGACTTTTTTTCCGACATCGTCCGATCTGGCTGATATTTTACAAATATGTTCACTGTAGCAGTACAATATCAGATATATACATATCAATCGGGGCGTGGCTAGACAGCGCCCCCTATAATTATTATTCTCTTTTTTTTCAATGTATTTTGCATTTTTGAGGTGCTTGCCATGGATGGAAACTCACAGAATTTTGCACACACATGAGAAGTGTTGGTTCTCAGAATGTATCAGATGCTCAGACCTGGGCGTGGCCAAGGGACTCCACAGCGCCCCCTAATGCTTTGTCTTCTATTGTGGACAGGCACTTTGAGCTACCTTCACCTAATTTTGTATGCATGTGGGGTTCCTCTGGACAAACACATTTCTTATTCGCATCGAATCAAATATGTGAACAGGAAGTCAGCCATTTTGAATTTTGTGTATTTTACACGTACTACACTTTTAAGTACTCCTCCTAGGGGGTTCATTGCATTCACACGAAATGTGGTCAAAGTGGTCTCAGGATAGTCATGATACTAATTCCAAAGGATATTTTTGAGATCTCAAACGGTATGGTCATGGCGAGGCGTACAATTTTCATGTCACGCCGCGCCAACAGGAAGTAGCCATAAATTCATGGTCTACATTGTCTGATCTGGCTGAAATTTTACAAATATGTTCACTGTTAGAGTGTAATCACATCCAAATACCAAGAAGAAATCAATGTTATAGCGCCACCATCTGGCAACGGAAGTGAGGTTTTTATCATGTTTGTATGTGTTCCTGCTAAGGTATTCATCACATTCACACCAAATGTAGTCATCATGATCTTAGAATAGTCCTGACCCTAAATGACGAAAGGATTTTTGATATCTCAAACGGTTTGGCAATGGCGAGGCGTATAATACACACGTTACGCCCAAAAACAGGAAGTGGGCTTAATTCCGTTCTACATCATCTGATCGGGCTGATATTTTACAAATATATTCACTTTTGGAGTGCAATCACATCCATATCCACATTCATCTGGGCGTGGCTACACAGCGCCCCCTATGGCTTTTTTCTAATATTGTGGACATATACTTTCACGTAAATGCACCACGTCTGGTAGGCATAAGGGTCTCCTCAAGACACACACATTTCTCATTTGCATCCCTTAACTTTTCCCAACAGGAAGTGAGCTATTTTGGATTTTGTGTGTTTTTAAGTGTTTTTTCACGTACCAAACTTTAAAATACTCTTCCTAGGGGGTTCATCACATTCACACAAAATGTAGTCAGCATGATATTATAGCCCTGACACACAACTATGAACTGATTTTTAATATCTTGGAATGGTATGGCTATGGTCAGCCTTAAAATTAACTTGTAATGCTGCCCAAATAGGAAAATTATATATTAAATAATTTCAAAAAGGTATTAAATTCTACATTGCCTGATTTTGAGGCTACATCTTTTCACATATGTTCATTGTTGGAGTGTCATCACATCCATTAAGCAATAATAGTTTACTATTTTCGCTGGAGACTCATTATCTCCAGTCTTAAAACTTCAACTCAAGTCGCAACTGACTCTCCCATTTCTAATACGCGACTGCCATCTAGTGGCAAAGGTTAGTATTCTTTCTAATTTTCGGTATTGTTTCTCTTTTTCTTGGATAAAGTGATTTCTCAACGACAAGTTTTGTTTCTTTTTGCGAGCCAGTAACCATAACGATGTATGAGTAACAGCGGCAGCCTACGTGACAAAATGTACTGAAAACACCCAGCCCACAGCAACGTTTTTTCTCATCTATCTTAATTAACTCGATTGAATAACTAAAATAAAAAACAGGCTTTTACTGGCAGGAAAGTATCATATATTTAAAAGATTAACACATATAATGCATATATTGCTTTGACGTTCAATGTTATTTGGATTTTGAAAAAACCGTATTGTAACATTTTCAGGACTCAATACAAAACAGCTGTTCGGAAAGTTGGCTTGAAAACCAAGAAGCCTTATTAAGGAATTCGAGCCGTTTCTATTTGACTTCATTCCATTGAAGTGAATGCCGTAACCCAATTAAATTTAATTCGCGTCGGAATACACATAATAGCCTACACTGTCAACGTGAAATAAAAATATATAGAGGTTTAAATCGATCCTGTATTGGGACATTTGTTATGATGGCTGGTGCAACGGGCATTTTCGGTACCGTTGACCATAATCGAATGCTAGCATTTATATCATTACACTGACCAAGTCCTGTTAAAAAGCACATTTTTGGTTCCTTTGTGGAAACGGTGAAGTTGTCTACACAATCTGTTCTACTCACAGACTAACTGCGTCGCTGTAACTTCCCCCCATTTCTGATACGGCGATTCAATTTATTGGCAGAAAGTGGTACTTTCATTTTTTTCTTCCTTCAAGTGATTTTTCAACGATAGGTTTTTGTTTTTTTCTAGCGAGCCAGTAGGCATAACGATGTATGATTTACAGCTGCAGCCTACGTGACAAAATGTATTGACAACACCCAGCCCGACGTTTCTTTGCATCTATTTTCATTACATGAATTGAATAACTAAAATAAATATTAAAGACATTTAAAGACTTAAAGACAGGCTTTAACTGGCAGGAGAGTATCATATTTTTAAAAGATTAACACAAGAAGTCAAAAAGAAACTTTAGCGTCTGAGGTGGCTCTGCTCGAACGCTGTGTTAACATGAGACCGTTTTGTTCAACAAAGGTATCACATGCAGGTCGTTGCGAGATGACACGCACGGGCTAACAGCAGCCAGCCAGTCCACTGTCTGTGTGAGTCAAAAAACAGGTCAGCTACGTTGGTTTACATGAATAGAAAACTTTCAGTTAAATCGCCAGCTATGTTAGTTTATTAGGCTTGTCATTAAACACGAATTAAGAGAACATACAATTTCGCTAGGAATGGTAAATTAATATGAAAATACTGTATTGAGGGCAGAGAGTTGGCATCTCTTTTAGATTTGGCTGAACAAATGCGTTTCAGGCAGCATAATTACCAGTGAAATGGAAAAGAATGATGCTGGTTAACGAGACGTTTCCTGCAATATTATCCGACACTTCGTAGAGAAATTATTAAACCAAGATAAAAGGAGACATTTGGCCAATAGATGGCACCCGTGTATAAGCGGGCAGTATAGCGTAATGGTTAGGGCGGTGGATTAAGGCACGCAAATTCAGCCGTTCGATCCCCGCTGCAGCCACAATGAATTTGAATAGTTTCTTGAAGCCAATTGTTTTCATTTTGAGTGCATGTTTATGGCCTAATGACTTTTCAAGCATAAATTGTGCCTCCCCGTGTAAAAACTATGGAAATTAATTAATCTCTGCTCTCCATACAGGACTGTAGCATGTTATCACAATGTGCAAGCAAGACGTTATTTTTATTTCATTCTACATTGTCTGATGTGGCTGAAACTTCACACGTTCATTTTTGGAGTGTAATCTCATCCATTTTCCAATAAAGGCTAAATGGCAAAGCGCCACCCGCTGGCAACAGGAAGTGAGCCTTATATTGCATTCTTAAGCATTATTTTTCAATGGGTTCATGACATTCACGGTAAATGTGGTCAGCATGATGCTAGGATGGTCCTGACAAAACAGATTTTTTTGATTTACTGGGATGATATAGCTATGGTCAGGCACATAAAAAACACATCATGCCAGACAAACAGGAAGTGGTCATACTTAAATTCTCCAATGTCTGATGTGACTGCAACTTTACACAGATGCTCAGTGTTGGAGTGTAATCAAATCCATATTCCAAAAACGACTCAATGTTATAGCAGCATCATCTGGAAACAGGAATTGACCTTAATTTCGCTGAACATCTTCCGATGTGGCTGAAAATGTACAAATATGTTTATTTCTGGAGTGTAATCAAATTCAAAAAACATACACGGATCAATAATATAGCGCCACCATCTGGCAACAGGAAGTGAGGCTTATATCATTGATGCATTCCAATAGCAGCGCCAACATCTTCATTGATCAAAGGGAAATTCCTGTGCACACTATACGTTGTCCAGGAAGGTGATTATTTCCAAAGTGTGTACATGTTGTGAAACATGTCATTGGCAGAACTATGCCACCAAGGCGGTTGCCCCCATGGGGCTTGGGCCCGTTCATTGCTGCTTGCAGCTATATTTATTATTATTATTCTTTTTTTTTCAATGTTTTGTGCATTTTTGAGGTGCTTGCCATGAATGAAAACTCACGGAATTTTGCACACACATCAGAAGTGGTGGCTGTCAGGATATCTCAGATGCTCAGACCTGGGCGTCGCTGAGGGACTCCACAGCGCCCCCTATCGCATTGTCTTCTATTGTGGGCAGGCACTTTGAGCTACCTGCACCATATTTAGTATGCATATAGCACTCCTCAGGCCAAACACATTTTAAATTCGCATCTAATCAAATATGCGAACAGGAAGTCAGCCATTTTGGATTTTGTGCGTTTTACACGTTCTACACTTTTAAGTACTCCTCCTAGGGGGTTCATCGCATTCACACCAACTGTGGTCAGAATGGTCTCAGGATAGTCATGATACTAAATTGCCAGGATATTTTTGATAGCTCAAACGGGACAGTCACGGGGAGGATTACAATTTTTATGTCACGCCACGCCAACAGGAAGTGGCCGTAATTTCATGGTCGACATCGTCTGATCTGGCTGATATTTTAGAAATACGTTTATTGTTGGAGTATAAACACATCCATATCCCAAGAACGGGTCAATGTTATAGCGCCACCATCTGGCAACAGGAAGTGTGGTCTTCATCATATTTGTATGCCTTCCTGCTAGGGCATTGATCACATTCACACCAAATGTGGTCAGCATGATCTTAAGATAGTCCTTACACTAAATTGCGAAGGGATTTTTGATATCTCAAACAGTATGGAAATGGCGAGTCGTAGAGTAGACATAGTGCGTGCAAAAAAATGACTTTTTTTTTGATATCGTCCGATCAGGCTGATATTTTAGAAATATGTTCACTCTTGGAATACAATATCAAATATATACATATCAATCGGGGCGTGGTTAGACAGCGCCCCCTATAATTATTATAATCTTTTTTTTCTATGTTTTGTGCATTTTTGAGGTGCTTGCCATGGATGAAAACTCACGGAATTTTGCACACACATGAGAAGTGGTGTCTCTCAGGAACTGTCAGATGCTCAGACCTGGGCGTGGCCAAGGGACTCCACAGCGCCCCCTATTGCTTTGTCTTCTATTGTGGACAGGCACTTTGAGCTACCTTCACCTAATTTTGTAGGGTTGAGGGGCTCCTCTGCCCAAACACAATTCTCATTCGCATCGAATCAAATATGTAAACAGGAAGTCAGCCATTTTGAATTTTGTGCGTTTTACACGTACTACACTTTTAAGTACTCCTCCTAGGAGGTTCATCACATTCACACCACATGTGGTCAAAGTGGTCTGAGGATAATTATGATACTAATTCCGAAGGATATTTTTGATATCTCAAACGGTATGGTCATGGCGAGGAGTACAATTTTCATGTCACGCCACGCCAACAGGAAGTAGCCATAAATTCATGGTCTACATTGTCTGATCTGGCTGATATTTTACAAATATGTTCACTGTTAAAGTGTAATCACATCCATATACCAAGAAGAAGTCAATGTTATAGCGCCACCATCTGGCAACAAAAAGTGAGGTTTTTATCATATTTGTATGCCTTCCTGCTAGGGTATTCTTCACATTCACACCAAATGGAGTAATCATGATCTGAGAATAGTCCTGACCCTAAATGACGAAAGGATTTTTGATATCTCAAACGGTTTGGCAATGGCGAGGCGTATAATACACACGTTACGCCCAAAAACAGGAAGTGGGCTTAATTCCGTTCTACATCATCTGATCGGGCTGATATTTTACAAATATATTCACTTTTGGAGTGCAATCACATCCATATCCACATTCATCTGGGCGTGGCTACACAGCGCCCCCTATGGCTCTTTTCTAATATTGTGGACATATACTTTCACATAAATGCACCACGTCTGGTAGGCATAAGGGTCTCCTCAAGACACACACATTTCTCATTTGCATCCCTTAACTTTTCCCAACAGGAAGTGAGCTATTTTGGATTTTGTGTGTTTTTAAGTGTTTTTTCACGTACCAAACTTTGAAATACTCTTCCTAGGGGGTTCATCACATTCACACAAAATGTGGTCAGCATGATATTATAGCCCTGACACACAACTGTGAACAGATTTTTAATAACTTGGAATGGAATGGCTATGGTCAGCCTTAAAATTAACTTGTAATGCTGCCCAAACAGGAAAATTATGTATTAAATCATTTCAAAAAGGTATTAAATTCTACATTGCCTGATTTTGAGGCTACAACTTTTCACATATGTTCATTGTTGGAGTGTCATCACATCCATTAAGCAATAATAGTTCACTATTTTCGCTGGAGACTCATTATATCCAGTCTTAAAACTTCAACGCAAGTCGCAACTGGCTCTCAAATTTATAATACGCGACTGCCATCTACTGGCAAAAGTTGGTATTGTTTCTCAAGTAATTCATCAATGACAAGTTTTGTTTCTTTTTGCGAGCCAGTAACCATAACGATGTATGAGTAACAGCGGCAGCCTACGTGAGAAAATGTACTGACAACACCCAGCCCATAGCAACGTTTTTTTCATCTACCTTAATTATATGGATTGAATAACTAAAATAAAAGACAGGCTTTTACTGGCAGGAAAGTATCATATATTTAAAAGATTAACACATATAATGCAGATCTTGCATTGAAGTTCAATGTTATTTGGTTTAAAAAAAAACGTAGTGTAGCATTTTAAGGACTCAACACAAAACAGCTGTTCGGAAAGTTGGGTTGAAAACCAAGAAGCCTTATTAAGGAATTCGAGCCGTTTCTATTTGACTTCATTCGATTGAAGTGAATGCCGTAACCCAATTAAATGTAATTCGCGTCGCAATACACACAATCGCCTACACTGTCAACGTGAAATAAAAATATATAGAGGTTTAAATCGATCCTATATTGGGACATTTGTTATGATGGCTGGTGCAACGGGCATTTTCGGTACCGTTGACCATAATCGAATGCTAGCATTTATATCATTAAACTGACCAAGTCCTGTTAAAAAGCACATTTTAGACTCCTTTGTGGAAACAGTGAAGTTGTCTACACAATATATTCTACTCACAGACTAACTGCGTCGCTGTAACTTCCCCCCCATTTCTGAAACGGGGATTCCATTTATTGGCAAAAAGTGGTACTTTCATTTTTTTCTTCCTTCTAGTGATTTTTCAACGATAGGTTTTCGTTTTTTATATCGAGCCAGTAGGCATAACGATGTATGATTTACAGCTGCAGCCTACGTGACAAAATGTATTGACAACACCCAGCCCGACGTTTCTTTGCATCTATTTTCATTATTTTAATTGAATATCTAAAATAAATATTAAAGACATTTAATGACTGTCTTTAACTGGCAGGAGAGTGTCATATATTTAAAAGAGTAACACATGAAGTCAAAAAGAAACGGTAGCGTTTGAGGTGGCTCTGCTCGAACGCTGTGTTAACAAGAGACCGTTATGTTCAACAAAGGTATCGCATGCACGTGGTTGCGTAGCCTTTCCACTGTCTGTGTGAGTCAAAAAACAGGTCAGCTACGTTGGTTTACATGAATAGAAAACTTTCAGTTAAATCGCCAGCTATGTTCGTTTATTTTGCTTGTCATTAAACACGAATTAAGAGAACATACAATTTCGCTAGGAATTTTTGACTTAATATGAAAATACCGGATTGAGGGCAGAGACTTGGCATCTCCTTTAGATTTGGCTGAACAAATGCGTTTCAGGCAGCATAATTACCGGTGAAATGGAAAAGAATGATGCTGGCTAACTAGACTTTTAATGCAATATTATCCGACACTTCGGCGAGAAATTATTTAACCAAGATGAAAGGAAACATACAACATTTGGCCAGTAGATGACGCCCGTGTATAAGAGGGCAGTATACCTTAATGGTTTAGGCAGTGGATTAAGACATGCAAGGTCGGCGGTTCTATCCCCAGTGCGGTCACAATGAAGTTGAATAGTTTGTTTAAGCCAATGGTTTTATTTTGAGTGCATATTTATAACCGAATGACTTTTCAAGCATAAAATGTGCCTCTCGCTGTAAAATCTATGGAAATTAATTCATCTCTGCTCTCCATACAGGACTGTAGCACGTTATCACAATGTGTTTGTTGTTTTTGTTTCATTCTACATTGTCTGATGTGGCTGAAACTTCACACATGTTCATTTTTGGAGTGTAATCTAATCCATATACCAATAAAGGCTCAATGGCATAGCGCCACCATCTGGCAACAGGAAGTGGCCTTAATTTCACTCGACATCTTCCGATGTGGCTGAAAATGTAGAAATATTTTTATTATTGGAGTGTAATTAAATCCTTATACCAAAAATGGCTCAATGTTATAGCTCCACCATCTGGCAAAAGGAAGTGACTTTAATTTTACTCGACATCTTCCAATTTGGCTGAAAATGTACAAATATGTTAATTATTGGAGTGTAATCAAATCCATAAACCATACACGGCTCAATATTATAGCGCCACCATCTGGCAACAGGAAGTGAGGCTTATATCATTGATGCATTCCAATAGCAGCAGCAACATCTTCATTGATCAAAGGAGAATTCCTGTGCACACTATACGTTGTCCAGGAAGGTGATTATTTCCAAAGTGTGTACATATTGTGAAACATGTCATTGGCACAACTATGCCACCAAGGCGGTTGCGCCCCTGGTGCTTGGGCCCGTTCATTGCTGTTTGCAGCTATATTTATTATTATTATTCTTTTTTTTTCAATGTTTTGTGCATTTTTGAGGTGCTTGCCATGAATGAAAACTCACGGAATTTTGCACACACATCAGAAGTGGTGGCTGTCAGGATCTCTCAGATGCTCAGACCTGGGCGTCGCTGAGGGACTCCACAGCGCCCCCCTATCGCATTGTCTTCTATTGTGGGCAGGCACTTTGAGCTACCTGCACCATATTTAGTATGCATATAGCACTCCTCAGGCCAAACACATTTCAAATTCGCATCTAATCAAATATGCGAACAGGAAGTCAGCCATTTTGGATTTTGTGCGTTTTACACGTTCTACACTTTTAAGTACTCCTCCTATGGGGTTCATCGCATTCACACCAACTGTGGTCAGAATGGTCTCAGGATAGTCATGATACTAAATTGCCAGGATATTTTTGATAGCTCAAACGGGACAGTCACGGGGAGGATTACAATTTTTATGTCACGCCACGCCAACAGGAAGTGGCCGTAATTTCATGGTCGACATCGTCTGATCTGGCTGATATTTTAGAAATACGTTTATTGTTGGAGTATAAACACATCCATATCCCAAGAACGGGTCAATGTTATAGCGCCACCATCTGGCAACAGGAAGTGTGGTCTTCATCATATTTGTATGCCTTCCTGCTAGGGCATTGATCACATTCACACCAAATGTGGTCAGCATGATCTTAAGATAGTCCTTACACTAAATTGCGAAGGGATTTTTGATATCTCAAGCGGTATGGAAATGGCGAGTCGTAGAGTAGACATAGTGCGTGCAAAAAAATGACTTTTTTTTTGATATCGTCCGATCAGGCTGATATTTTAGAAATATGTTCACTCTTGGAATACAATATCAAATATATACATATCAATCGGGGCGTGGTTAGACAGTGCCCCCTATAATTATTATAATCTTTTTTTTCTATGTTTTGTGCATTTTTGAGGTGCTTGCCATGGATGAAAACTCACGGAATTTTGCAAAAACATGAGAAGTGGTGTCTCCCAGGAACTCTCAGATGCTCAGACCTGGGCGTGGCCAAGGGACTCCACAGCGCCCCCTATTGCTTTGTCTTCTATTGTGGACAGGCACTTTGAGCTACCTTCACCTAATTTTGTAGGGTTGTGGGGCTCCTCTGCCCAAACACAATTCTCATTCGCATCAAATCAAATATGTGAACAGGAAGTCAGCCATTTGGAATTTTGTGCATTTTACACGTACTACACTTTTAAGTACTCCTCCTAGGGGGTTCATCGCATTCACACCACATGTGGTCAAAGTGGTCTGAGGATAGTTATGATACTAATTCCGAAGGATATTTTTGATATCTCAAACGGTATGGTCATGGCGAGGAGTACAATTTTCATGTCACGCCACGCCAACAGGAAGTAGCCATAAATTCATGGTCTACATTGTCTGATCTGGCTGATATTTTACAAATATGTTCACTGTTAGAGTGTAATCACATCCATATACCAAGAAGAAGTCAATGTTATAGCGCCACCATCTGGCAACAGGAAGTGAGGTTTTTATCATATTTGTATGCCTTCCTGCTAGGGTATTCATCACATTCACACCAAATGGAGTCATCATGATCTGAGAATAGTCCTGACCCTAAATGACAAAAGGATTTTTGATATCTCAAACGGTTTGGCAATGGCGAGGCGTATAATACACACGTTACGCCCAAAAACAGGAAGTGGGCTTAATTCCGTTCTACATCATCTGATCGGGCTGATATTTTACAAATATATTCACTTTTGGAGTGCAATCACATCCATATCCACATTCATCTGGGCGTGGCTACACAGCGCCCCCAATGGCTCTTTTCTAATATTGTGGACATATACTTTCACGTAAATGCACCACGTCTGGTAGGCATAAGGGTCTCCTCAAGACACACACATTTCTCATTTGCATCCCTTAACTTTTCCCAACAGGAAGTGAGCTATTTTGGATTTTGTGTGTTTTTAAGTGTTTTTTCACGTACCAAACTTTGAAATACTCTTCCTAGGGGGTTCATCACATTCACACAAAATGTGGTCAGCATGATATTATAGCCCTGACACACAACTATGAACTGATTTTCAATAACTTGGAATGGAATGGCTATGGTCAGCCTTAAAATTAACTTGTAATGCTGCCCAAACAGGAAAATTATGTATTAAATCATTTCAAAAAGGTATTAAATTCTACATTGCCTGATTTTGAGGCTACAACTTTTCACATATGTTCATTGTTGGAGTGTCATCACATCCATTAAGCAATAATAGTTCACTATTTTCGCTGGAGACTCATTATATCCAGTCTTAAAACTTCAACGCAAGTCGCAACTGACTCTCCCATTTCTAATACGCGACTGCCATCTAGTGGCAAAAGTTAGTATTCTTTCTAATTTTCTTGGATAAAGTGATTTCTCAATGACAAGTTTTGTTTCTTTTTGCGAGCCAGTAACCATAACGATGTATGAGTAACAGCGGCAGCCTACGTGAGAAAATGTACTGACAACACCCAGCCCATAGCAACGTTTTTTTCATCTACCTTAATTATATGGATTGAATAACTAAAATAAAAGACAGGCTTTTACTGGCAGGAAAGTATCATATATTTAAAAGATTAACACATATAATGCAGATCTTGCATTGAAGTTCAATGTTATTTGGTTTAAAAAAAAACGTAGTGTAGCATTTTAAGGATTCAACACAAAACAGCTGTTCGGAAAGTTGGGTTGAAAACCAAGAAGCCTTATTAAGGAATTCGAGCCGTTTCTATTTGACTTCATTCGATTGAAGTGAATGCCGTAACCCAATTAAATGTAATTCGCGTCGCAATACACACAATCGCCTACACTGTCAACGTGAAATAAAAATATATAGAGGTTTAAATCGATCCTATATTGGGACATTTGTTATGATGGCTGGTGCAACGGGCATTTTCGGTACCGTTGACCATAAGCGAATGCTAGCAATTATATCATTACACTGACCAAGTCCTGTTAAAAAGCACATTTTTGGTTCCTTTGTGGAAACAGTGAAGTTGTCTACATAATCTATTCTACTCACAGACTAACTGCGTCGCTGTAACTTCCCCCCATTTCTGATACGGGGATTCCATTTATTGGCAGAAATTGGTACTTTTATTTTTTTCTTCCTTCAAGTGATTTTTCAACGATAGGTTTTTGTTTCTGTTTCTAGCGAGCCAGTAGGCATAACGATGTATGATTTACAGCTGCAGCCTACGTGACAAAATGTATTGACAACACCCAGCCCGACGTTTCTTTGCATCTATTTTCATTATATGAATTGAATATCTAAAATAAATATTAAAGACATTTAATGACTGTCTTTAACTGGCAGGAGAGTGTCATATATTTAAAAGAGTAACACATGAAGTCAAAAAGAAACGGTAGCGTTTGAGGTGGCTCTGCTCGAACGCTGTGTTAACAAGAGACCGTTATGTTCAACAAAGGTATCGCATGCACGTCGTTGCGTAGCCTTTCCACTGTCTGTGTGAGTCAAAAAACAGGTCAGCTACGTTGGTTTACATGAATAGAAAACTTTCAGTTAAATCGCCAGCTATGTTAGTTTATTTTGCTTGTCATTAAACACGAATTAAGAGAACATACAATTTCGCTAGGAATTTTTGACTTAATATGAAAATACCGGATTGAGGGCAGAGACTTGGCATCTCCTTTAGATTTGGCTGAACAAATGCGTTTCAGGCAGCATAATTACCGGTGAAATGGAAAAGAATGATGCTGGCTAACTAGACTTTTAATGCAATATTATCCGACACTTCGGCGAGAAATTATTTAACCAAGATGAAAGGAAACATACAACATTTGGCCAATAGATGGCGCCCGTGTATAAGAGGGCAGTATACCTTAATGGTTTAGGCAGTGGATTAAGACATGCAAGGTCGGCGGTTCTATCCCCAGTGCGGTCACAATGAAGTTGAATAGTTTGTTTAAGCCAATGGTTTTATTTTGAGTGCATATTTATAACCGAATGACTTTTCAAGCATAAAATGTGCCTCTCGCTGTAAAATCTATGGAAATTAATTCATCTCTGCTCTCCATACAGGACTGTAGCACGTTATCACAATGTGTTTGTTGTTTTTGTTTCATTCTACATTGTCTGATGTGGCTGAAACTTCACACATGTTCATTTTCGGAGTGTAATCTCATCCATATACCAATAAAGGCTCAATGGCATAGCGCCACCATCTGGCAACAGGAAGTGGCCTTAATTTTACTCGACATCTTCCAATTTGGCTGAAAATGTACAAATATGTTAATTATTGGAGTGAAATCAAATCCATAAACCATACACGGCTCAATATTATAGCGCCACCATCTGGCAACAGGAAGTGAGGCTTATATCATTGATGCATTCCAATAGCAGCAGCAACATCTTCATTGATCAAAGGAGAATTCCTGTGCACACTATACGTTGTCCAGGAAGGTGATTATTTCCAAAGTGTGTACATATTGTGAAACATGTCATTGGCACAACTATGCCACCAAGGCGGTTGCGCCCCTGGTGCTTGGGCCCGTTCATTGCTCCTTCAGCTATATTTAGGGCCCAAGCACCGTAGGGTGCGAAGGACCCTATTGTTATTGGAAGGATTATTATTATTATTATTATTATTATTATTATTAGGGCCCAAGCACCGTAGGGTGCGAAGGACCCTATTGTTATTGGAAGGATTATTATTATTATTAGGGCCCAAGCACCGTAGGGTGCGAAGGACCCTATTGTTATTGGAAGGATTATTAGGGCCCAAGCACCGTAGGGTGCGAAGGACCCTATTGTTATTGGAAGGATTATTATTATTATTATTATTATTATTATTATTATTATTATTCTTTTTCTTCAGGCAAATGGGCTTTTTTGAGGGCCTTGCCATGCGTAAAAAGTCTTGACATTTTGCCCACACATCAGAAGTGGTTGCTGTCAGGAGCTCTCAGATGCTCAGACCTGGGCGTGGTCGAGGGACTCCACAGCGCCCCCTATCGCATTGTCTTCTATTGTGGGCAGGCACTTTGAGCTACCTGCACCTAATTTGGTGGCCATATAGCGCTCCTCGGTCCAAACACATTTCTCATTCGGATCTAATCAAATATCCAAACAGGAAGTCAGCCATTTTGGATTTTCTGAGTTTTACACGTACTACACTTTTAAGTACTCCTCCTAGGGGGTTCATCGCATTCACACCACCTGTGGTCAGAATGGTCTCAGGATAGTCATGATGCTAAATTGCCAGGATATTTTTGATAGCTCAAACGGGACGGTCATGGGGAGGAGTACAATTTTTATGTCACGCCGCGCCAACAGGAAGTGGCCATAATTTCATGGTCTACATTGTCTGATCTGGCTGATATTTTAGAACTTTGTTTATTGTTGGACTACAATCACATCCATATCCCAAGAACAGGTCAATGTTATAGCGCCACCATCTGGCAACAGGAAGTGTGGTCTTTAACATATTTGTATGCATTCCTGCTAGTGCATTCAGCACATTCACACCAAATGCGGACAGCATGATCTTAAGATAGTCCTTACGCTAAGTTGTGAAGGGATTTTTGATATCTCAAACGGTATGGAAATGGCGAGTCGTACAGTACACATATTGCGTGCAAAAAAATGACTTTTTTTTCGACATCGTCCGATCTGGCTGATATTTTACAAATATGTTCACTGTAGCACTACAATATCAGATATATACATATCAATCGGGGCGTGGCTAGACAGCGCCCCCTATAATTATTATTCTCTTTTTTTTCAATGTATTTTGCATTTTTGAGGTGCTTGCCATGGATGGAAACTCACAGAATTTTGCACACACTTGAGAAGTGTTGGCTGTCAGGATGTATCAGATGCTCAGACCTGGGCGTGGCCAAGGGACTCCACAGCGCCCCCTAATGCTTTGTCTTCTATTGTGGACAGGCAATTTGAGCTACCTTCACCTTATTTCGTACGCATGTGGGGCTCCTCTGGACAAACACATTTCTCATTCGCATCGAATCAAATATGTAAACAGGAAGTCAGCCATTTTGAATTTTGTGCATTTTACACGTACTACACTTTTAAGTACTCCTCCTAGGGGGTTCATTGCATTCACACGAAATGTGGTCAAAGTGGTCTCAGGATAGTCATGATACTAATTCCACAGGATATTTTTGATATCTCAAACGGTATGGTCATGGCGAGGCGTACAATTTTCATGTCACGCCGCGCCAACAGGAAGTTGCCATAAATTCATGGTCTACATTGTCTGATCTGGCTGATATTTTACAAATATGTTCACTGTTAGAGTGTAATCACATCCAAATACCAAGAAGAAATCAATGTTATAGCGCCACCATCTGGCAACGGACGTGAGGTTTTTATCATGTTTGTATGCGTTCCTGCTAAGGTATTCATCACATTCACACCAAATGTAGTCATCATGATCTTAGAATAGTTCCGACCCTAAATGACGAAAGGATTTTTGATATCTCAAACGGTTTGGCAATGGCGAGGCGTATAATATACACGTTACGCCCAAAAACAGGAAGTGGGCTTAATTCCGTTCTACATCATCTGATCGGGCTGATATTTTACAAATATATTCACTTTTGGAGTGCAATCACATCCATATCCACATTCATCTGGGCGTGGCTACACAGCGCCCCCTATGGCTTTTTTCTAATATTGTGGACACATACTTTCACGTAAATGCACCACGTCTGGTAGGCATAAGGGTCTCCTCAAGACACACACATTTCTCATTTGCATCCCTTAACTTTTCTCAACAGGAAGTGAGCTATTTTGGATTTTGTGTGTTTTTAGGTGTTTTTTCACGTACCAAACTTTGAAATACTCTTCCTAGGGGGTTCATCACATTCACACAAAATGTGGTCAGCATGATATTATAGCCCTGACACACAACTATGAACTGATTTTTAATATCTTGGAATGGTATGGCTATGGTCAGCCTTAAAATTTACTTGAAATGCTGCCCAAACAGTTCATGTTTTAATACAATTATGTATTAAATAATTTCATAAAGGTATTAAATTCTACATTGCCTGATTTTGAGGCTACAACTTTTCACATATGTTCATTGTTGGAGTGTCATCACGTCCATTAAGCAATAATAGTTCACTATTTTCGCTGGAGACTCATTATATCCAGTCTTAAAACTTCAACGCAAGTCGCAAATGACTCTCCCATTTCTAATACGCGACTGCCATCTACTGGCAAAAGTTGGTATTGTTTCTCAAGTGATTTCTCAATGACAAGTTTTGTTTCTTTTTGCGAGCCAGTAACCATAACGATGTATGAGTAACAGCGGCAGCCTACGTGACAAAATGTACTGACAACACCCAGCCCACAGCAACGTTTTTTCTCATCCACCTTAATTATATGGATTGAATAACTAAAATAAAAGACAGGCTTTTACTGGCAGGAAAGTATCATATATTTCAAAGATTAACACATATAATGCATATCTTGCAATGACGTTCAATGTTATTTGGTTCATAAAAAACCGTGTTGTAGCATTTTAAGGACTCAATACAAAACAGCTGTTCGGAAACTTAGCTTGAAAACCAAGAAGCCTTATTATGGATTTCGAGCCGTTTCTATTTGACTTCATTCGATTGAAGTGAATGCCGTAACCCAATTAAATGTAATTCGCGTCGGAATACACATAATAGCCTACACTGCCAACGTGAAATAAAAATATATAGAGGTTTAAATCGATCCTATATTGGGACATTTGTTATGATGGCTGGTGCAACGGGCATTTTCGGTACCGTTGACCATAATCGAATGCTAGCATTTATATCATTACACTGACCAAGTCCTGTTAAAAAGCACATCACCTTTGTGGAAACAGTGAAGTTGTCTACACAATCTATTCTACTCACAGACTAACTGCGTCGCTGTAACTTCCCCCCATTTCTGATACGGGGATTCCATTTATTGGCAGAAAGTGGAACTTTTATATTTTTCTTCCTTCAAGTGATTTTTCAACGATAGGTTTTTGTTTTTTTTCCAGCGAGCCAGTAGGCATAACGATGTATGATTTACAGCTGCAGCCTACGTGACAAAATGTATTGACAACACCCAGCCCGACGTTTCTTTGCATCTATTTTCATTTTTGAATAGAATATCTGAAGTAAATATTAAAGACATTTAATGACTGTCTTTAACTGGCAGGAGAGTAGCTTATATTTAAAAGAGTCAAAAGTCAAAAAGAAACGTTAACGTTTGAGATGGCTCTGGTCGAACTCTGTGTTAACATGAGACCGTTATGTTCAACAAAGGTATGGCATGCAGGTCGTTGCGAGATGACGCGCATTGGCTAACAGCAGCCAGCCTGTCCACTGTCTGTGTGAGTCAAAAAAACAGGTCAGCTACGTTTGTTTACATGAATAGAAAACTTTCAGTTAAATCGCCAGATATGTTAGTTTATTTTGCTTGTCATTAAACACGAATTAAGAGAACATACAATTTCGCTAGGAATTTTTGACTTAATATGAAAATACCGGATTGAGGGCAGAGACTTGGCATCTCCTTTAGATTTGGCTGAACAAATGCGTTTCAGGCAGCATAATTACCGGTGAAATGGAAAAGAATGATGCTGGCTAACTCGACGTTTAATGCAATATTATCCGACACTTCGGAGATAAATTATTTAACCAGGATGAAAGGAAACATACAATTTTTGGCCAATAGATAACGTACGTGTATAAGAGGGCAGTATAGCTTAATGGTTCAGACAGTGGATTAAGACATGCAAGGTCCGCGGTTCCATCCCCGGTGCGGCTACAATAAAGTTGAATAGTTTCTTTACGCCAATGGTTTTATTTTGAGTGCATATTTATAACCGAATGACTTCTCAAGCGTAAATTTTGCCTCCCGCTGTAAAATCTATGGAAATTAATTCATCTCTGCTCTCCATACAGGACTGGAGCATATTATTACAATGTGCAAGCAAGAAGTAATTTTTGTTTCATTCTACATTGTCTGATGTGGCAGAAACTTCACACATGTTCATTTTTGGAGTGTAATCTCATCCATATACCAAGAAAGGCTCAATGGCATAGCGCCACCATCTGGCAACAGGAAGTGGCTTTAATTTTACTTGACATCTTCCAATTTGGCTGAAAATGTACGAATATGTTAACTATTGGAGTGTAATAAAATCCATATACCATACCCAGCTCAGTATTATAGCGCCACCATCTGGCAATAGGAAGTGAGGCTTATATCATTAATGCATTCCAATAGCAGCAGCAACATCTTCATTGATCAAAGGGGAATTCCTGTGCACACTATTCGTTGTCCAGGAAGGTGATTATTTCCAAAGTGTGAACATATTGTGAAACATGTCATTGGCACAACTGTGCCACCAAGGCGGTTGCGCCCATGGTGCTTGGGCCCGTTCATTGCTGCTTGCAGCTATATTTATTATTATTATTATTATTATTATTATTATTATTATTCTTTCTCTTCCGTCAAATGGGCATTTTTGAGGGCCTTGCCATGGCTAAAAAGTCTTGAAATTTTGCAGACACATCAGAAGTGGTGGCCGTCAGGGTCTGTCAGATGCTCAGACCTGGGTGTCGCCGAGGGACTCCACAGCGCCCCCTATTGCGCTGACCCCCCCCCCCCCCATTGCATTGTTGTCTATTGTGGGCAGGCACTTTGAACTACATGAAACTAATTTGGTAATCATGTGTGGCTCCTCAATTCAAACACATTTCTCATTCGCATTGATGCAAATATGCAAACAGGAAGTGAGCTATTTTGGATTTTGTGTGTTTTACACGTACTACACTTTTACGTACTCCTCCTAGGGGGTTCATTGCATTCACACCACCTGTGGTCAGAATGGTCTCAGGATAGTCATGATGCTAAATTGCCAGGATATTTTTGATAGCTCAAACGGGATGGTCATGGCGAGACGTGCAATTTTTGTGTCACGCCGCGCCAACAGGAAGTGGTCATAATTTCATGGTCTACATCGTCTGATCTGGCTGATATTTTAGAAATATGTTTAGTGTTGGAGTATAATCACATCCATATCCCAAGAACGGGTCAATGTTGTAGCGCCACCATCTGGCAACAGGAAGTGAGGTCTTTATCATATTTGTATGCCTTCCTGCTAGGGCATTCATCACATTCACACCAAATGTGGTCCGCATGATCTTAGGATAGTCATGACCATAAGCTGTGAAGAGATTTTTGATATCTCAAACGGTATGGAAATGGCGAGTCGTACAGTACACATATTGCGTGCAAAAAAATGACTTTTTTTTTGACATCGTCCGATCTGGCTGATATTTTACAAATATGTTCACTGTTGGAGTACAATATGAAATATATACATATCAATCGGGGCGTGTCTAGACAGCGCCCCCTATAATTATTATTCTCTTTTTTTTCAATGTATTTTGCATTTTTGAGGTACTTGCCATTGATTAAAACTCACAGAATTTTGCACACACATGAGAAGTGGTGTCTCTTAGGAAGTATCAGATGCTCAGACCTGGGCGTGGCCAAGGGACTCCACAGCGCCCCCTATTGCATTGTCTTCTATTGTGGACAGGCACTTTGAGCTACCTTCACCTAATTTGGTAGGCTTGTGGGGCTCCTCTGCAGAAACACATTTGTCATTCGCATCGAATCAAATATGTGAACAGGAAGTCAGCCATTTTGAATTTTGTGCGATTTACATGTACTACACTTTTAAGCACTCCTCCTAGGGGGTTCATTGCATTCACACGAAATGTGGTCAAATTGGTCTCAGGATAGTCATGATACTAATTCCAAAGGATATTTTTGATATCTCAAACGGTATGGTCATGGCGAGGCGTACAATTTTCATGTCACGCCGCGCCAACAGGAAGTTGCCATAAATTCATGGTCTACATTGTCTGATCTGGCTGATATTTTACAAATATGTTCACTGTTAGAGTGTAATCACATCCAAATACCAAGAAGAAATCAATGTTATAGCGCCACCATCTGGCAACGGACGTGAGGTTTTTATCATGTTTGTATGCGTTCCTGCTAAGGTATTCATCACATTCACACCAAATGTAGTCATCATGATCTTAGAATAGTCCTGACCCTAAATGACGAAAGGATTTTTGATATCTCAAACGGTTTGGCAATGACGAGGCGTATAATACACACGTTACGCCCAAAAACAGGAAGTGGGCTTAATTCCGTTCTACATCATCTGATCGGGCTGATATTTTACAAATATATTCACTTTTGGAGTGCAATCACATCCATATCCACATTCATCTGGGCGTGGCTACACAGCGCCCCCTATGGCTTTTTTCTAATATTGTGGACATATACTTTCACGTAAATGCACCACGTCTGGTAGGCATAAGGGTCTCCTCAAGACACACACATTTCTCATTTGCATCCCTTAACTTTTCCCAACAGGAAGTGAGCTATTTTGGATTTTGTGTGTTTTTAAGTGTTTTTTCACGTACCAAACTTTGAAATACTCTTCCTAGGGGGTTCATCACATTCACACAAAATGTGGTCAGCATGATATCAAAGCCCTGACACACAACTATGAACTGATTTTTAATATCTTGGAATGGTATGGCTATGGTCAGCCTTAAAATTAACCTGTAATGCTGCCCAAATAGGAAAATTATATATTAAATAATTTCAAAAAGGTATTAAATTCTACATTGCCTGATTTTGAGGCTACATCTTTTCACATATGTTCGTTGTTGGAGTGTCATCACATCCATTAAGCAATAATAGTTTACTATTTTCGCTGGAGACTCATTATCTCCAGTCTTAAAACTTCAACTCAAGTCGCAACTGACTCTCCCATTTCTAATACGCGACTGCCATCTAGTGGCAAAGGTTAGTATTCTTTCTAATTTTCGGTATGGTTTCTCTTTTTCTTGGATAAAGTGATTTCTCAACGACAAGTTTTGTTTCTTTTTGCGAGCCAGTAACCATAACGATGTATGAGTAACAGCGGCAGCCTACATGACAAAATGTACTGAAAACACCCAGCCCACAGCAACGTTTTTTCTCATCTATCTTAATTAACTCGATTGAATAACTAAAATAAAAAACAGGCTTTTACTGGCAGGAAAGTATCATATATTTAAAAGATTAACACATATAATGCATATATTGCTTTGACGTTCAATGTTATTTGGATTTTAAAAAAACCGTATTGTAGCATTTTAAGGACTCAATACAAAACAGCTGTTCGGATAGTTGGCTTGAAAACCAAGAAGCCTTATTAAGGAATTCGAGCCGTTTCTATTTGACTTCATTCGATTGAAGTGAATGCCGTAACCCAATTAAATGTAATTCGCGTCGGAATACACATAATAGCATACACTGTATACGTGAAATAAAAATATATAGAGGTTTAAATCGATCCTATATTGGGACATCTGTTATGATGGCTGGTGCAACGGGCATTTTCGGTACCGTTGACCATAATCGAATGCTAGCATTTATATCATTACACTGACCAAGTCCTGTTAAAAAGCACATTTTTGGTTCATTTGTGGAAACAGTGAAGTTGTCTACACAATCTGTTCTACTCACAGACTAACTGCGTCGCTGTAACTTCCCCCCATTTCTGATACGGCGATTCAATTTATTGGCAGAAAGTGGTACTTTCATTTTTTTCTTCCTTCAAGTGATTTTTCAACGATAGGTTTTTGTTTTTTTCTAGCGAGCCAGTAGGCATAACGATGTATGATTTACAGCTGCAGCCTACGTGACAAAATGTATTGACAACACCCAGCCCGACGTTTCTTTGCATCTATTTTCATTACATGAATTGAATAACTAAAATAAATATTAAAGACATTTAAAGACTTAAAGACAGGCTTTAACTGGCAGGAGAGTATCATATTTTTAAAAGATAAACACATGAAGTCAAAAAGAAACTTTAGCGTCTGAGGTGGCTCTGCTCGAACGCTGTGTTAACATGAGACCGTTTTGTTCAACAAAGGTATCACATGCAGGTCGTTGCGAGATGACACGCACGGGCTAACAGCAGCCAGCCAGTCCACTGTCTGTGTGAGTCAAAAAACAGGTCAGCTACGTTGGTTTACATGAATAGAAAACTTTCAGTTAAATCGCCAGCTATGTTAGTTTATTAGGCTTGTCATTAAACACGAATTAAGAGAACATACAATTTCGCTAGGAATGGTAAATTAATATGAAAATACTGTATTGAGGGCAGAGAGTTGGCATCTCTTTTAGATTTGGCTGAACAAATGCGTTTCAGGCAGCATAATTACCAGTGAAATGGAAAAGAATGATGCTGGTTAACTAGACGTTTCGTGCAATATTATCCGACACTTCGTAGAGAAATTATTAAACCAAGATAAAAGGAGACATTTGGCCAATAGATGGCACCCGTGTCTAAGCGGGCAGTATAGCGTAATGGTTAGGGCGGTGGATTAAGGCACGCAAATTCAGCCGTTCGATCCCCGCTGCAGCCACAATGAATTGGAATAGTTTCTTGAAGCCAATTGTTTTCATTTTGAGTGCATATTTATGGCCTAATGACTTTTCAAGCATAAATTGTGCCTCCCCGTGTAAAAACTATGGAAATTAATTCATCTCTGCTCTCCATACAGGACTGTAGCATGTTATCACAATGTGCAAGCAAGACGTTATTTTTATTTCATTCTACATTGTCTGATGTGGCTGAAACTTCACACGTTCATTTTTGGAGTTTAATCTCATCCATTTTCCAATAAAGGCTAAATGGCAAAGCGCCACCCGCAGGCAACAGGAAGTGAGCCTTATATTGCATTCTTAAGCATTATTTTTCAATGGGTTCATGACATTCATGGTAAATGTGGTCAGCATGATGCTAGGATGGTCCTGACAAAACAGATTTTTGATTTACTGGGATTATATAGCTATGGTCAAGCACATAAAAAACACATCATGCCAGACAAACAGGAAGTGGTCATACTTAAATTCTCCAATGTCTGATGTGACTGCAACTTTACACAGATGCTCAGTGTTGGAGTGTAATCAAATCCATATTCCAAAAACGACTCAATGTTATAGCAGCATCATCTGGAAACAGGAATTGACCTTAATTTCGCTGAACATCTTCCGATGTGGCTGAAAATGTACAAATATGTTTATTTCTGGAGTGTAATCAAATTCAAAAAACATACACGGATCAATAATATAGCGCCACCATCTGGCAACAGGAAGTGAGGCTTATATCATTGATGCATTCCAATAGCAGCGCCAACATCTTCATTGATCAAATGGAAATTCCTGTGCACACTATACGTTGTCCAGGAAGGTGATTATTTCCAAAGTGTGTACATGTTGTGAAACATGTCATTGGCAGAACTATGCCACCAAGGCGGTTGCCCCCATGGGGCTTGGGCCCGTTCATTGCTGCTTGCAGCTATATTTAGGGCCCAAGCACCGTAGGGTGCGAAGGACCCTATTGTTATTGGAAGGATTATTATTATTATTATTATTATTATTATTATTATTATTATTCTTTTTCTTCAGGCAAATGGGATTTTTTGAGGGCCTTGCCATACGTAAAAAGTCTTGACATTTTGCAGACACATCAGAAGTGGTTGCTGTCAGGAGCTCTCAGATGCTCAGACCTGGGCGTCGCCGAGGGACTCCACAGCGCCCCCTATCGCATTGTCTTCTATTGTGGGCAGGCACTTTGAGCTACCTGCACCTAATTTGGTGGCCAAATAGCGCTCCTCGGTCCAAACACATTTCTTATTCGGACCTAATCAAATATCCAAACAGGAAGTCAGCCATTTTGGATTTTCTGAGTTTTACACGTACTACACTTTTAAGTACTCCTCCTAGGGGGTTCATCGCATTCACACCAACTGTGGTCAGAATGGTCTCAGAATAGTCATGATGCTAAATTGCCAGGATATTTTTGATAGCTCAAACGGGACGGTCATGGGGAGGAGTACAATTTTTATGTCACGCCGCGCCAACAGGAAGTGGCCATAATTTCATGGTCTACATTGTCTGATCTGGCTGATATTTTAGAAATTTGTTTATTGTTGGAGTGTAATCACATCCATATCCCAAGAAAAGGTCAATGTTATAGCGCCACCATCTGGCAATAGGAAGTGAGGTCTTTAACATATTTGTATGCATTCCTGCTAGGGCATTCAGCACATTCACACCAAATGCGGTCAGCATGATCTTAAGATAGTCCTTCCGCTAAGTTGTGAAGGGATTTTTGATATCTCAAACGGTATGGAAATGGCGAGTCGTACAGTACACATATTGCGTGCAAAAAAATGACTTTTTTTTCGACATTGTCCGATCTGGCTGATATTTTACAAATATGTTCACTGTAGCAGTACAATATCAGATATATACATATCAATCGGGGCGTGGCTAGACAGCGCCCCCTATAATTATTATTCTCTTTTTTTTCAATGTATTTTGCATTTTTGAGGTGCTTGCCAGGGATGGAAACTCACAGAATTTTGCTCACACATGAGAAGTGTTGGCTGTCAGGATGTATCAGATGCTCAGACCTGGGCGTGGTCAAGGGACTCCACAGCGCCCCCTAATGCTTTGTCTTCTATTGTGGACAGGCACTTTGAGCTACCTTCACCTAATTTGGTATGCATGTGGGGCTCCTCTGGACAAACACATTTCTCATTCGCATTGAATCAAATATGTAAACAGGAAGTCAGCCATTTTGAATTTTGTGCATTTTACACGTACTACACTTTTAAGTACTCCTCCTAGGGGGTTCATTGCATTCACACGAAATGTGGTCAAAGTGGTCTCAGGATAGTCATGATACTAATTCCAAAGGATATTTTTGATATCTCAAACGGTATGGTCATGGCGAGGCGTACAATTTTCATGTCACGCCGCGCCAACAGGAAGTAGCCATAAATTCATGGTCTACATTTTCTGATCTGGCTGATATTTTACAAATATGTTCACTGTTAGAGTGTAATCACATCCAAATACCAAGAAGAAATCAATGTTATAGCGCCACCATCTGGCAACGGACGTGAGGTTTTTATCATGTTTGTATGCGTTCCTGCTAAGGTATTCATCACATTCACACCAAATGTAGTCATCATGATTTTAGAATAGTCCTGACCCTAAATGACGAAAGGATTTTTGATATCTCAAACGGTTTGGCAATGGCGAGGCGTATAATACACACGTTACGCCCAAAAACAGGAAGTGGGCTTAATTCCGTTCTAAATCATCTGATCGGGCTGATATTTTACAAATATATTCACTTTTGGAGTGCAATCACATCCATATCCACATTCATCTGGGCGTGGCTACACAGCGCCCCCTATGGCTTTTTTCTAATATTGTGGACATATACTTTCACGTAAATGCACCACGTCTGGTAGGCATAAGGGTCTCCTCAAGACACACACATTTCTCATTTGCATCCCTTAACTTTTCCCAACAGGAAGTGAGCTATTTTGGATTTTGTGTGTTTTTAAGTGTTTTTTCACGTACCAAACTTTGAAATACTCTTCCTAGGGGGTTCATCACATTCACACAAAATGTGGTCAGCATGATATTATAGCCCTGACACACAACTATGAACTGATTTTTAATATCTTGGAATGGTATGGCTATGGTCAGCCTTAAAATTAACTTGTAATGCTGCCCAAATAGGAAAATTATATATTAAATAATTTCAAAAAGGTTTTCAATTCTACATTGCCTGATTTTGAGGCTACATCTTTTCACATATGTTCATTGTTGGAGTGTCATCACATCCATTAAGCAATAATAGTTTACTATTTTCGCTGGAGACTCATTATCTCCAGTCTTAAAACTTCAACTCAAGTCGCAACTGACTCTCCCATTTCTAATACGCGACTGCCATCTAGTGGCAAAGGTTAGTATTCTTTCTAATTTTCGGTATGGTTTCTCTTTCTTGGATAAAGTGATTTCTCAACGACAAGTTTTGTTTCTTTTTGCGAGCCAGTAACCATAACGATGTATGAGTAACAGCGGCAGCCTACATGACAAAATGTACTGAAAACACCCAGCCCACAGCAACGTTTTTTCTCATCTATCTTAATTAACTCGATTGAATAACTAAAATAAAAAACAGGCTTTTGCTGGCAGGAAAGTATCATATATTTAAAAGATTAATACATATAATGCATATATTGCTTTGACGTTCAATGTTATTTGGATTTTTAAAAAACTGTATTGTAGCATTTTAAGGACTCAATACAAAACAGCTGTTCGGAAAGTTGGCTTGAAAACCAAGAAGCCTTATTAAGGAATTCGAGCCGTTTCTATTTGACTTCATTCGATTGAAGTGAATGCCGTAACCCAATTAAATGTAATTTGCGTCGGAATACACATAATAGCCTACACTGTCAACGTGAAATAAAAATATATAGAGGTTTAAATCGATCCTGTATTGGGACATTTGTTATGATGGCTGGTGCAACGGGCATTTTCGGTACCGTTGACCATAATCGAATGCTAGCATTTATATCATTACACTGACCAAGTCCTGTTAAAAAGCACATTTTTGGTTCCTTTGTGGAAACAGTGAAGTTGTCTACACAATCTGTTCTACTCACAGACTAACTGCGTCGCTGTAACTTCCCCCCATTTCTGATACGGCGATTCAATTAATTGGCAGAAAGTGGTACTTTCATTTTTTTCTTCCTTCAAGTGATTTTTCAACGATAGGTTTTTGTTTTTTTCTAGCGAGCCAGTAGGCATAACGATGTATGATTTACAGCTGCAGCCTACGTGACAAAATGTATTGACAACACCCAGCCCGACGTTTCTTTGCATCTATTTTCATTACATGAATTGAATAACTAAATTAAATATTAAAGACATTTAAAGACTTAAAGACAGGCTTTAACTGGCAGGAGAGTATCATATTTTTAAAAGATTAACACATGAAGTCAAAAAGAAACTTTAGCGTCTGAGGTGGCTCTGCTCGAACGCTGTGTTAACAAGAGACCGTTTTGTTCAACAAAGGTATCACATGCAGGTCGTTGCGAGATGACACGCACGGGCTAACAGCAGCCAGCCAGTCCACTGTCTGTGTGAGTCAAAAAACAGGTCAGCTACGTTGGTTTACATGAATAGAAAACTTTCAGTTAAATCGCCAGCTATGTTAGTTTATTAGGCTTGTCATTAAACACGAATTAAGAGAACATACAATTTCGCTAGGAATGGTAAATTAATATGAAAATACTGTATTGAGGGCAGAGAGTTGGCATCTCTTTTAGATTTGGCTGAACAAATGCGTTTCAGGCAGCATAATTACCAGTGAAATGGAAAAGAATGATGCTGGTTAACTAGACGTTTCGTGCAATATTATCCGACACTTCGTAGAGAAATTATTAAACCAAGATAAAAAGAGACATTTGGCCAATAGATGGCACCCGTGTATAAGCGGGCAGTATAGCGTAATGGTTAGGGCGGTGGATTAAGGCACGCAAATTCAGCCGTTCGATCCCCGCTGCAGCCACAATGAATTTGAATAGGTTCTTGAAGCCAATTGTTTTCATTTTGAGTGCATATTTATGGCCAAATGACTTCTCAAGCGTAAATTGTGCCTCCCCGTGTAAAAACTATGGAAATTAATTAATCTCTGCTCTCCATACAGGACTGTAGCATGTTATCACAATGTGCAAGCAAGAAGTAATTTTTGTTTCATTCTACATTGTCTGATGTGGCAAAAACTTCACACATGTTCATTTTTGGAGTGTAATCTCATCAATATACCAAGACAGGCTCAATGGCATAGCGCCACCATCTGGCAACAGGAAGTGGCTTTAATTTTACTTGACATCTTCCAATTTGGCTGAAAATGTACAAATATGTTAATTATTGGAGTGTGATCAAATCCATAAACCATACACGGCTCAATATTATAGCGCCAGCATCTGGCAACAGGAAGTGGCTTTAATTTTACTCGACATCTTCCAATTTGGCTTAAAATGTACAAATATGTTCATTTTTGGAGTGAAATCAAATCCATAAACCATACACAGCTCAATATTATAGCGCCACCATCTGGCAATAGGAAGTGAGGCTTATATCATTGATGCATTCCAATAGCAGCAGCAACATCTTCATTGATCAAAGGGGAATTCCTGTGCACACTATTCGTTGTCCAGGAAGGTGATTATTTCCAAAGTGTGTACATATTGTGAAAAATGTCATTGGCACAACTGTGCCACCAAGGCGGTTGCGCCCATGGTGCTTGGGCCCGTTCATTGCTGCTTGCAGCTATATTTATTATTATTATTCTTTTTTTTTCAATGTTTTGTGCATTTTTGAGGTGCTTGCCATGGATGAAAACTGACAGAATTTTGCACACACATCAGAAGTGGTGGCTGTCAGGTTGTCTCAGATGCTCAGACCTGGGCGTGGCTGAGGGACTCCACAGCGCCCCCTATCGCATTGTCATCTATTGTGGGCAGGCACTTTGAGCTACCTTCACAAAATTTAGTACGCATATAGGACTCCTCAGGCCAAACACATTTCAAATTCGCATCAAATCAAATATGCAAACAGGAAGTCAGCCATTTTGGATTTTGTGCGTTTTACACGTACTGCACTTTTAAGTACTCCTCCTAGGGGGTTCATCACATTCACACCACCTGTGGTCAGAATGGTCTCAGGATATTCATGATCCTAAATTGCCAGGATATTTTTGATAGCTCAAACGGGACGGTCCTGGGGAGGCGTAGAATTTTTATGTCACGCCACGCCAACAGGAAGTGGCCGTAATTTCATGGTCTCCATCGTCTGATCTGGCTGATATTTTAGAAATACGTTTATTGTTGGAGTATAATCACATCCATATCCCAAGAACGGGTCAATGTTATAGCGCCACCATCTGGCAACAGGAAGTGAGTTCTTTATCATATTTGTATGCATTCCTGCTAGGGCATTCATCACATTCACACGAAATGTGGTCCGCATGATCTTAGGATAGTCATGACCATAAGCTGTGAAGGGATTTTTGATATCTCAAACGGTATGGAAATGGCGAGTCGTACAGTACACATATTGCGTGCAAAAAAATGACTTTTTTTTTGACATCGTCCGATCTGGCTGATATTTTACAAATATGTTCACTGTTGGAGTACAATATGAAATATATACATATCAATCGGGGCGTGGCTAGACAGCGCCCCCTATAATTATTATTCTCTTTTTTTTCAATGTATTTTCCATTTTTGAGGTTCTTGCCATGGATGAAAACTCACAGAATTTTGCACACACATGAGAAGTGTTGGCTGTCAGGATGTTTCAGATGCTCAGACCTGGGCGTGGCCGAGGGACTCCACAGCGCCCCCTAATGCTTTGTCTTCTATTGTGGACAGGCACTTTGAGCTACCTTCACCTAATTTGGTATGCATGTGGGCCTCCTCTGGACAAACACATTTCTCATTCGCATCGAAAGAAATATGTGAACAGGAAGTCAGCCATTTTGAATTTTGTGCATTTTACACGTACTACACTTTTAAGTACTCCTCCTAGGGGGTTCATTGCATTCACACGAAATGTGGTCAAAGTGGTCTCAGGATAGTCATGATACTAATTCCAAAGGATATTTTTGATATCTCAAACGGTATGGTCATGGCGAGGCGTAAAATTTTCATGTCACGCCGCACCAACAGGAAGTTGCCATAAATTCATGGTCTACATTGTCTGATCTGGCTGATATTTTACAAATATGTTCACCGTTAGAGTGTAATCACATCCATATACCAAGAAGAAATCAATGTTATAGCGCCACCATCTGGCAACGGAAGTGAGGTTTTTATCATGTTTGTATGCGTTCCTGCTAGAGTATTCATCACATTCACACCAAATGTAGTCATCATGATCTTAGAATAGTCCTGACCCTAAATGACGAAAGGATTTTTGATATCTCAAACGGTTTGGCAATGGCGAGGCGTATAATACACACGTTACGCCCAAAAACAGGAAGTGGGCTTAATTCCGTTCTACATCATCTGATCGGGCTGATATTTTACACATATATTCACTTTTGGAGTGCAATCACATCCATATCCACATTCATCTGGGCGTGGCTACACAGCGCCCCCTATGGCTTTTTTCTAATATTGTGGACATATACTTTCACGTAAATGCACCACGTCTGGTAGGCATAAGGGTCTCCTCAAGACACACACATTTCTCATTTGCATCCGTTAACTTTTCCCAACAGGAAGTGAGCTATTTTGGATTTTGTGTGTTTTTAAGTGTTTTTTCACGTACCAAACTTTGAAATACTCTTCCTAGGGGGTTCATCACATTCACACAAAATGTGGTCAGCATGATATTATAGCCCTGACACACAACTATGAACTGATTTTTAATATCTTGGAATGGTATGGCTATGGTCAGCCTTAAAATTAACTTGAAATGCTGCCCAAACAGTTCATGTTTTAATACAATTATGTATTAAATAATTTCATAAAGGTATTAAATTCTACATTGCCTGATTTTGAGGCTACAACTTTTCACATATGTTCATTGTTGGAGTGTCATCACATCCATTAAGCAATAATAGTTCACTATTTTCGCTGGAGACTCATTATATCCAGTCTTAAAACTTCAACGCAAGTCGCAAATGACTCTCCCATTTCTAATACGCGACTGCCATCTACTGGCAAAAGTTGGTATTGCATATATCTTGCAATGACGTTCAATGTTATTTGGTTTAAAAAAAACCGTGTTGTAGCATTTTAAGGACTCAATACAAAACAGCTGTTCGGAAAGTTAGCTTGAAAATCAAGAAGCCTTATTAAGGAATTCGAGCCGTTTCTATTTGACTTCATTCGGTTGAAGTGAATGCCGTAACCCAATTAAATGTAATTCGCGTCGGAATACACATAATAGCCTACACTGTCAACGTGAAATAAAAATATATAGAGGTTTAAATCGATCCTATATTGGGACATTTGTTATGATGGCTGGTGCAACGGGCATTTTCGGTACCGTTGACCATAATCGAATGCTAGCATTTATATCATTACACTGACCAAGTTCTGTTAAAAAGCACATCACCTTTGTGGAAACAGTGAAGTTGTCGACACAATCTATTCTACTCACAGACTAACTGCGTCGCTGTAACTTCCCCCCATTTCTGATACGGGGATTCCATTTATTGGCAGAAAGTGGAACTTTTATATTTTTCTTCCTTCAAGTGATTTTTCAACGATAGGTTTTTGTTTTTTTTCTAGCGAGCCAGTAGGCATAACGATGTATGATTTACAGCTGCAGCCTACGTGACAAAATGTATTGACAACACCCAGCCCGACGTTTCTTTGCATCTATTTTCATTTTTGAATAGAATATCTGAAATAAATATTAAAGACATTTAATGACTGTCTTTAACTGGCAGGAGAGTAGCATATATTTAAAAGAGTCAAAAGTCAAAAAGAAACGTTAACGTTTGAGATGGCTCTGGTCGAACTCTGTGTTAACATGAGACCGTTATGTTCAACAAAGGTCTGGCATGCAGGTCGTTGCGAGATGACGCGCATTGGCTAACAGCAGCCAGCCTGTCCACTGTCTGTGTGAGTCAAAAAAACAGGTCAGCTACGTTTGTTTACATGAATAGAAAACTTTCAGTTAAATCGCCAAATATGTTAGTTTATTTTGCTTGTCATTAAACACGAATTAAGAGAACATACAATTTCGCTAGGAATGGTAAATTAATATGAAAATACTGTATTGAGGGCAGAGAGTTGGCATCTCTTTTAGATTTGGCTGAACAAATGCGTTTCAGGCAGCATAATTACCAGTGAAATGGAAAAGAATGATGCTGGTTAACTAGACGTTTCGTGCAATATTATCCGACACTTCGTAGAGAAATTATTAAACCAAGATAAAAGGAGACATTTGGCCAATAGATGGCACCCGTGTATAAGCGGGCAGTATAGCGTAATGGTTAGGGCGGTGGATTAAGGCACGCAAATTCAGCCGTTCGATCCCCGCTGCAGCCACAATGAATTTGAATAGTTTCTTGAAGCCAATTGTTTTCATTTTGAGTGCATGTTTATGGCCTAATGACTTTTCAAGCATAAATTGTGCCTCCCCGTGTAAAAACTATGGAAATTAATTAATCTCTGCTCTCCATACACGACTGTAGCATGTTATCACAATGTGCAAGCAAGACGTTATTTTTATTTCATTCTACATTGTCTGATGTGGCTGAAACTTCACACGTTCATTTTTGGAGTGTAATCTCATCCATTTTCCAATAAAGGCTAAATGGCAAAGCGCCACCCGCTGGCAACAGGAAGTGAGCCTTATATTGCATTCTTAAGCATTATTTTTCAATGGGTTCATGACATTCACAGTAAATGTGGTCAGCATTATGCTAGGATGGTCCTGACAAAACAGATTTTTGATTTACTGGGATGATATAGCTATGGTCAGGCACACAAAAAACACATCATGCCAGACAAACAGGAAGTGGTCATACTTAAATTCTCCAATGTCTGATGTGACTGCAACTTTACACAGATGCTCAGTGTTGGAGTGTAATCAAATCCATATTCCAAAAACGACTCAATGTTATAGCAGCATCATTTGGAAACAGGAATTGACCTTAATTTCGCTGAACATCTTCCGATGTGGCTGAAAATGTACAAATATGTTTATTTCTGGAGTGTAATCAAATTCAAAAAACATACACGGATCAATAATATAGCGCCACCATCTGGCAACAGGAAGTGAGGCTTATATCATTGATGCATTCCAATAGCAGCGCCAACATCTTCATTGATCAAAGGGAAATTCCTGTGCACACTATACGTTGTCCAGGAAGGTGATTATTTCCAAAGTGTGTACATGTTGTGAAACATGTCATTGGCAGAACTATGCCACCAAGGCGGTTGCCCCCATGGGGCTTGGGCCCGTTCATTGCTGCTTGCAGCTATATTTATTATTATTATTCTTTTTCATCAGGCAAATGGGCTTTTTTGAGGGCCTTGCCATGCGTAAAAAGTCTTGACATTTTGCACACACATCAGAAGTGGTTGCTGTCAGGAGCTCTCAGATGCTCAGACCTGGGCGTCGCCGAGGGACTCCACAGCGCCCCCTATCGCATTGTCTTCTATTGTGGGCAGGCACTTTGAGCTACCTGCACCTAATTTGGTGGCCAAATAGCGCTCCTCGGTCCAAACACATTTCTCATTAGGATCTAATCAAATATCCAAACAGGAAGTCAGCCATTTTGGATTTTCTGAGTTTTACACGTACTACACTTTTAAGTACTCCTCCTAGGGGGTTCATCGCATTCACACCACCTGTGGTCAGAATGGTCTCAGGATAGTCATGATGCTAAATTGCCAGGATATTTTTGATAGCTCAAACGGGACAGTCACGGGGAGGATTACAATTTTTATGTCACGCCACGCCAACAGGAAGTGGCCATAATTTCATGGTCTACATTGTCTGATCTGGCTGATATTTTAGAAATTTGTTTATTGTTGGAGTGTAATCACATCCATATCCCAAGAACAGGTCAGTGTTATAGCGCCACCATCTGGCAATAGGAAGTGAGGTCTTTAACATATTTGTATGCCTTCCTGCTAGGGCATTCAGCACATTCACACCAAATGCGGTCAGCATGATCGTAAGATAGTCCTTACGCTAAGTTGTGAAGGGATTTTTGATATCTCAAACGGTATGGAAATGGCGAGTCGTACAGTACACATATTGCGTGCAAAAAAATGACTTTTTTTTCGACATCGTCCGATCTGGCTGATATTTTACAAATATGTTCATTGTAGTAGTACAATATCAGATATATACATATCAATCGGGGCGTGGCTAGACAGCGCCCCCTATAATTATTATTCTCTTTTTTTTCAAAGTATTTTGCATTTTTGAGGTGCTTGCCATGGATGGAAACTCACAGAATTTTGTACACACATGAGAAGTGTTGGCTGTCAGGATGTATCAGATGCTCAGACCTGGGCGTGGCCAAGGGACTCCACAGCGCCCCCTAATGCTTTGTCTTCTATTGGACAGGCACTTTGAGCTACCTTCACCTAGATTGGTATGCATGTGTGGCTCCTCTGGACAAACACATTTCTCATTTGCATCGAATCAAATATGTAAACAGGAAGTCAGCCATTTTGAATTTTGTGCATTTTACACGTACTACACTTTTAAGTACTCCTCCTAGGGGGTTCATTGCATTCACACGAAATGTGGTCAAATTGGTCTCAGGATAGTCATGAGACTAATTCCAAAGGATATTTTTGATATCTCAAACGGTATGGTCATGGCGAGGCGTACAATTTTCATGTCACGCCGCGCCAACAGGAAGTTGCCATAAATTCATGGTCTACATTGTCTGATCTGGCTGATATTTTACAAATATGTTCAATGTTAGAGTGTAATCACATCCAAATACCAAGAAGAAATCAATGTTATAGCGCCACCATCTGGCAACGGACGTGAGGTTTTTATCATGTTTGTATGCGTTCCTGCTAAGGTATTCATCACATTCACACCAAATGTAGAGATCATGATCGTAGAATAGTCCTGACCCTAAATGACGAAAGGATTTTTGATATCTCAAACGGTTTGGCAATGGCGAGGCGTATAATACACACGTTACGCCCAAAAACAGGAAGTGGGCTTAATTCCGTTCTACATCATCTGATCGGGCTGATATTTTACAAATATATTCACTTTTGGAGTGCAATCACATCCATATCCACATTCATCTGGGCGTGGCTACACAGCGCCCCCTATGGCTTTTTTCTAATATTGTGGACATATACTTTCACGTAAATGCACCACGTCTGGAAGGCATAAGGGTCTCCTCAAGACACACACATTTCTCATTTGCATCCCTTAACTTTTCCCAACAGGAAGTGAGCTATTTTGGATTTTGTGTGTTTTTAAGTGTTTTTTCACGTACCAAACTTTGAAATACTCTTCCTAGGGGGTTCATCACATTCACACAAAATGTGGTCAGCATGATATTATAGCCCTGACACAACTATGAACTGATTTTTAATATCTTGGAATGGTATGGCTATGGTCAGCCTTAAAATTAACTTGTAATGCTGCCCAAACAGTTCATGTTTTAATACAATTATGTATTAAATAATTTCAAAAAGGTATTAAATTCTACATTGCCTGATTTTGAGGCTACAACTTTTCATATATGTTCATTGTTGGAGTGTCATCACATCCATTAAGCAATAATAGTTCACTATTTTCGCTGGAGACTCATTATATCCAGTCTTAAAACTTCAAGGCAAGTCGCAAATGACTCTCCCATTTCTAATACGCGACTGCCATCTACTGGCAAAACTTGGTATTGTTTCTCAAGTGATTTCTCAAATACAAGTTTTGTTTCTTTTTGCGAGCCAGTAACCATAACGATGTATGAGTAACAGCGGCAGCCTACGTGACAAAATGTACTGACAACACCCAGCCCATAGCAACGTTTTTTCATCTACCTTAATTATATGGATTGAATAACTAAAATAAAAGACAGGCTTTTACTGGCAGGAAAGTATCATATATTTAAAAGATTAACACATATAATGCAGATCTTGCATTGACGTTGATTGTTATTTGGTTTAAAAAAAAACGTAGTGTAGCATTTTAAGGACTCAACACAAAACAGCTGTTCGGAAAGTTGGGTTGAAAACCAAGAAGCCTTATTAAGGAATTCGAGCCGTTTCTATTTGACTTCATTCGATTGAAGTGAATGCCGTAACCCAATTAAATGTAATTCGCGTCGCAATACACACAATCGCCTACACTGTCAACGTGAAATAAAAATATATAGAGGTTTAAATCGATCCTATATTGGGACATTTGTTATGATGGCTGGTGCAACGGGCATTTTCGGTACCGTTGACCATAATCGAATGCTAGCAATTATATCATTACACTGACCAAGTCCTTTTAAAAAACACATTTTTGGTTCCTTTGTGGAAACAGTGAAGTTGTCTACATAATCTATTCTACTCACAGACTAACTGCGTCGCTGTAACTTCCCCCCATTTCTGATACGGGGATTCCATTTATTGGCAGAAATTGGTACTTTTATTTTTTTCTTCCTTCAAGTGATTTTTCAACGATAGGTTTTTGTTTTTTTCTAGCGAGCCAGTAGGCATAACGATGTATGATTTACAGCTGCAGCCTACGTGACAAAATGTATTGACAACACCCAGCCCGACGTTTCTTTGCATCTATTTTCATTATATTATTTGAATATCTAAAATAAATATTAAAGACATTTAAAGACTTAAAGACAGGTTTTAACTGGCAGGAGAGTATCATATATTTAAAAGATTAACACATATAATGCATATCGTGCATTGACGTTAAATGGTATTTTGTTAAAAAAAAAAAACGTATTGTAGCATTTTCAGGACTCAATACAAAACTGCTGTTCGGAAAGTTAGCTTGAAAACCAAGAAGCCTTATTTAGGAATTCGCGCCGTTTCTATTTGACTTCATTCGATTGAAGTGAATGCCGTAACCCAATTAAATGGAATTCGCGTCGGAATACACATAATAGCCTACATTGTCAAAGTGAAATAAAAATATATAGAGGTTTAAATCGATCCTATATTGGGACTTTTGTTATCATGGCTGGTGCAACGGGCATTTTCGGTACCATTGACCATAATCGAATGCTAGCATTTATATCATTAAATTGACCAAGTCCTGTTAAAAAGCACATTTTAGACTCCTTTGTGGAAACAGTGAAGTTGTCTACACAATATATTCTACTCACAGACTAACTGCGTCGCTGTAACTTCCCCCCATTTCTGAAACGGGGATTCCATTTATTGGCAAAAAGTGGTACTTTCATTTTTTTCTTCCTTCAAGTGATTTTTCAACGATAGGTTTTCGTTTTTTATATCGAGCCAGTAGGCATAACGATGTATGATTTACAGCTGCAGCCTACGTGACAAAATGACAACACCCAGCCCGACGTTTCTTTGCATCTATTTTCATTATTTGAATTGAATATCTAAAATAAATATTAAAGACATTTAATGACTGTCTTTAACTGGCAGGAGAGTGTCATATATTTAAAAGAGTAACACATGAAGTCAAAAAGAAACGGTAGCGTTTGAGGTGGCTCTGCTCGAACGCTGTGTTAACAAGAGACCGTTATGTTCAACAATGGTATCGCATGCACGTCGTTGCGTAGCCTGTCCACTGTCTGTGTGAGTCAAAAAACAGGTCAGCTTCGTTGGTTTACATGAATAGAAAACTTTCAGTTAAATCGCCAGCTATGTTAGTTTATTTTGCTTGTCATTAAACACGAATTAAGAGAACATACAATTTCGCTAGGAATTTTTGACTTAATATGAAAATACCGGATTGAGGGCAGAGACTTGGCATCTCCTTTAGATTTGGCTGAACAAATGCGTTTCAGGCAGCATAATTACCGGTGAAATGGAAAAGAATGATGCTGGCTAACTAGACTTTTAATGCAATATTATCCGACACTTCGGCGTGAAATTATTTAACCAAGATGAAAGGAAACATACAACATTTGGCCAATAGATGGCGCCCGTGTATAAGAGGGCAGTATACCCTAATGGTTTAGGCAGTGGATGAAGACATGCAAGGTCGGCGGTTCTATCCCCAGTGCGGTCACAATGAAGTTGAATAGTTTGTTTAAGCCAATGGTTTTATTTTGAGTGCATATTTATAACCGAATGACTTTTCTAGCATAAAATGTGCCTCTCGCTGTAAAATCTATGGAAATTAATTCATCTCTGCTCTCCATACAGGACTGTAGCACGTTATCACAATGTGTTTGTTGTTTTTCTTTCATTCTACATTGTCTGATGTGGCTGAAACTTCACACATGTTCATTTTTGGAGTGTAATCTCATCCATATACCAATAAAGGCTCAATGGCATAGCGCCACCATCTGGCAACAGGAAGTGGCCTTAATTTCACTCGACATCTTCCGATGTGGCTGAAAATGTAGAAATATTTTTATTATTGGAGTGTAATTAAATCCATATACCAAAAATGGCTCAATGTTATAGCGCCACCATCTGGCAAAAGGAAGTGACTTTAATTTTACTCGACATCTTCCAATTTGGCTGAAAATGTACAAACATGTTAATTATTGGAGTGTAATCAAATCCATAAACCATACACGGCTCAATATTATAGCGCCACCATCTGGCAACAGGAAGTGAGGCTTATATCATTGATGCATTCCAATAGCAGCAGCAACATCTTCATTGATCAAAGGGGAATTCCTGTGCACACTATACGTTGTCCAGGAAGGTGATTATTTCCAAAGTGTGTACATATTGTGAAACATGTCATTGGCACAACTATGCCACCAAGGCGGTTGCGCCCCTGGTGCTTGGGCCCGTTCATTGCTGCTTGCAGCTATATTTATTATTATTATTCTTTTTCTTCAGGCAAATGGGCTTTTTTGAGGGCCTTGCCATGCGTAAAAAGTCTTGACATTTTGCACACACATCAGAAGTGGTTGCTGTCAGGAGCTCTCAGATGCTCAGATCTGGGCGTGGCCGAGGGACTCCACAGCGCCCCCTATCGCATTGTCTTCTATTGTGGGCAGGCAGTTTGAGCTACCTACACCTAATTTGGTGGCCATATAGAGCTCCTCGGTCCAAACACATTTCTAATTCACATCTAATCAAATATGCAAACAGGAAGTCAGCCATTTTGGATTTTGTGCGTTTTACATGTACTGCACTTTTAAGTACTCCTCCTAGGGGGTTCATCGCATTCACACCAACTGTGGTCAGAATGGTCTCAGGATAGTCATGATGCTAAATTGCCAGGATATTTTTGATAGCTCAAACGGGACGGTCATGGGGAGGAGTACAATTTTTATGTCACGCCGCGCCAACAGATTTCATGGTCTACATCATCTGATCTGGCTGATATTTCAGAAATACGTTTATTGTTGGAGTATAATCACATCCATATTCCAAGAACGGGTCAATGTTATAGCGCCACCATCTGGCAACAGGAAGTGAGGTCTTTAACATATTTGTATGCATTCCTGCTAGGGCATTAAGCACATTCACACGAAATGTGGTCAGCATGATCTTAGGATAGTCATGACCATAAGCTGTGAAGGGATTTTTGATATCTCAAAAGGTATGGAAATGGCGAGTCGTACAGTACACATATTGCGTGCAAAAAAATGACATCGTCCGATCTGGCTGATATTTTACAAATATGTTCACTGTTGGAGTACAATATTAAATATATACATATCAATCGGGGCGTGGCTAGACAGCGCCCCCTATAATTATTATTCTCTTTTTTTTCAGTGTATTTTACATTTTTGAGGTGCTTGCCATGGATGAAAACTCACAGAATTTTGCACACACATGAGAAGTGTTGGCTGTCAGGATGTATCAGATGCTCAGACCTGGGCGTGGCCGAGGGACTCCACAGCGCCCCCTAATGCTTTGTCTTCTATTGTGGACAGGCATCTTGAGCTACCTTCACCTAATTTGGTATGCATGTGGGGCTCCTCTGGACAAACACATTTCTCATTCGCATCGAATCAAATATGTAAACAGGAAGTCAGCCATTTTGAATTTTGTGCATTTTACACGTACTACACTTTTAAGTACTCCTCCTAGGGGGTTCATTGCATTCACACGAAATGTGGTCAAAGTGGTCTCAGGATAGTCATGATACTAATTCCAAAGGATATTTTTGATTGCTCAAACGGTATGGTCATGGCGAGGCGTACAATTTTCATGTCACGCCGCGCCAACAGGAAGTAGCCATAAATTCATGGTCTACATTGTCTGATCTGGCTGATATTTTACAAATATGTTCACTGTTAGAGTGTAATCACATCCAAATACCAAGAAGAAATCAATGTTATAGCGCCACCATCTGGCAACGGACGTGAGGTTTTTATCATGTTTGTATGCGTTCCTGCTAAGGTATTCATCACATTCACACCAAATGTAGTCATCATGATCTTAGAATAGTCCTGACCCTAAATGACGAAAGGATTTTTGATATCTCAAACGGTTTGGCAATGGCGAGGCGTATAATACACACGTTACGCCCAAAAACAGGAAGTGGGCTTAATTCCGTTCTACATCATCTGATCGGGCTGATATTTTACAAATATATTCACTTTTGGAGTGCAATCACATCCATATCCACATTCATCTGGGCGTGGCTACACAGCGCCCCCTATGGCTTTTTTCTAATATTGTGGACATATACTTTCACGTAAATGCACCACGTCTGGTAGGCATAAGGGTCTCCTCAAGACACACACATTTCTCATTTTCATCCCTTAACTTTTCCCAACAGGAAGTGAGCTATTTTGGATTTTGTGTGCTTTTAAGTGTTTTTTCACGTACCAAACTTTGAAATACTCTTCCTAGGGGGTTCATCACATTCACACAAAATGTGGTCAGCAAGATGTTATAGCCCTGACACACAACTGTGAACTGATTTTTAATATCTTGGAATGGTATGGCTATGGTCAGCCTTAAAATTAACTTGTAATGCTGCCCAAACAGGAAAATTATGTATTAAATCATTTCAAAAAGGTATTAAATTCTACATTGCCTGATTTTGAGGCTACAACTTTTCACATATGTTCATTGTTGGAGTGTCATCACATCCATTAAGCAATAATAGTTCACGATTTTCGCTGGAGACTCATTATATGCAGTCTTAAAACTTCAACGCAAGTCGCAACTGACTCTCCCATTTCTAATACGCGACTGCCATCTATTGGCAAAAAAAAGGTATTGTTTCTCGTATTCTGGGATAAAGTGATTTCTCAACGACAGGTTTTATTAATTTTTGCGAGCCAGTAACCGTAACGATGTATGAGTAACAGCGGCAGCCTACGTGACTAAATGTACTGACAACACCCAGCCCACAGCAACGTTTTTTCTCATCTACCTTAATTAACTCGATTGAATAACTAAAATAAAAAACAGGCTTTTACTGGCAGGAAAGTATCATATATGTAAAAGATTAACACATATAATGCATATATTGCATTGACGTTAAATGGTGTTAAAAAATCGTATTGTAGCATTTTAAGGACTCAATACAAAACGGCTGTTCGGAAAGTTAGTTTGAAAACCAAGAAGCCTTATTAAGGAATTCGAGCCGTTTCTATTTGACTTCATTCGATTGAAGTGAATGCCGTAACCCAATTAGTAATTCGCGTCGGAATACACATAATAGCCTACACTATCAACGTGAAATAAAAATATATAGAGGTTTAAATCGATCCTATATTGGGACTTTTGTTATGATGGCTGGTGCAACGGGCATATGGTCAGCCTTAAAATTAACTTGTAATGCTGCCCAAACAGGAAAATTATGTATTAAATCATTTCAAAAAGGTATTAAATTCTACATTGCCTGATTTTGAGGCTACAACTTTTCACATCTGTTCATTGTTGGAGTGTCATCACATCCATTAAGCAATAATAGTTCACGATTTTCGCTGGAGACTCATTATATCCAGTCTTAAAACTTCAACGCAAGTCGCAACTGACTCTCCCATTTCTAATACGCGACTTCCATCTATTGGCAAAAAAAAGGTATTGTTTCTCGTATTCTGGGATAAAGTGATTTCTCAACGACAGGTTTTATTAATTTTTGCGAGCCAGTAACCATAACGATGTATGAGTAACAGCGGCAGCCTACGTGACTAAATGTACTGACAACACCCAGCCCACAGCAACGTTTTTTCTCATCTACCTTAATTAACTCGATTGAATAACTAAAATATAAAACAGGCTTTTACTGGCAGGAAAGTATCATATATGTAAAAGATTAACACATATAATGCATATATTGCATTGACGTTAAATGGTGTTAAAAAATCGTATTGTAGCATTTTAAGGACTCAATACAAAACGGCTGTTCGGAAAGTTAGTTTGAAAACCAAGAAGCCTTATTAAGGAATTCGAGCCGTTTCTATTTGACTTCATTCGATTGAAATGAATGCCATAACCCAATTAGTAATTCGCGTCGGAATACACATAATAGCCTACACTGTCAACGTGAAATAAAAATATATAGAGGTTTAAATCGATCCTATATTGGGACTTTTGTTATGATGGCTGGTGCAACGGGCATTTTCGGTAATGTTGACCATAATCGAATGCTAGCATTTATATCATTACACTGACCAAGTACCGTTAAAAAGCATATTTTAAGCTCCCTTCTGGAAACAGTGAAGTTGTCTACACGGTCTACTCTAATCACAGACTAACTGCGTCGCTGTAACTTCCCCCATTTCTGATACGGGGATTCCATTCATTGGCAAAAAATGGTACTTTCATTTTTTTCTTCCTTCAAGTGATTTTTCAACGATAGGTTTTTTTATTTTCATAGCGTGCCAGTATGCATAACGATGTATGATTTACAGCTGCAGCCTACGTGACAAAATGTAATGACAACACCCAGCCCGACGTTTCTTTGCATCTATTTTCATTATATGAATTGAATAACTAAAATAAATATTAAACACATTTAAAGACTTAAAGACAGGCTTTAACTGGCACGAAAGTATCATATATTTAAAACATGAACACATGAAGTCAAAAAGAAACGTCAGCCTTTGAGGTGTCTCTGCTCGAACGCTGTGTTAACATGAGACCGTTATGTTCAACAAAGGTATCGCATGCAGGTCGTTGCCAGATGACACGCACGGGGTAACAGCAGCCAACCTGTCCACTGTTTGTGTGAGTCAAAAAACAGGTAAACTACGTTGGTTTACATGAATATAAAACTTTCAGTTAAATCGCCAGCTATGTTAGTTTATTAGATTGTCATTAAACACGAATTAAGAGAAGATATAATTTCGCTAGGAATGGTAACTTAATATGAAAATACTGTATTGAGGGCAGAGAGTTGGCATCTCTTTTAGATTTGGCTGAACAAATGCGTTTCAGGCAGCATAATTACCGGTGAAATGGAAAAGAATGATGCTGGCTAACTAGACGTTTCATGCAATATTATCCGACACTTCGGAGAGAAATTATTTTACCAAGATAAAAGGAAACATACAACTTTTGGCCAATAGATGGCACCCGTGTATCAGCGTGCAGTGCAGCGTAATGGTTCGGGCGGTGGATTAAGGCACGCAAATTCAGCGGTTCCATCCCCGGTGCAGCCACAATAAAATTGAACAGTTTCTTGAAGGTAATGGTTTTATTTTGAGTACATATCTATAGCCTAATGACTTTTCAAGCATAAATTGTGCCTCCCCGTGTAAAAACTATGGAAATTAATTAATCTCTGCTCTCCATACAGGACTGTAGCATGTTCTCACAATGTTCAAGCTAGAAGTTATTTTTGTTTCATTCTACATTGTCTCATGTGGCTGAAACTTCACTCATGTTCATTTTTGGAATGTAATCTCATCCATATCCCAATAAAGGCTCAATGGCATAGCACCACCTCCTGTGAACAGGAAGTGTGGCTTCATTTCATTTCACATCGTCTGATTTTGCTGACGCTTTAGAGCAGGGGTCACCAACCTTTTTGAAACTGAGAGCTACTTCATGGGTACTGAGTCATACTAAGCGCTACCAGTTTCTTTTGTCACGTGCACAATACTGACCTTTGAACTAGAGTAGGTCAGAGTTCACCTAAACTTTTCAACTTCATGGATAGTAAACATATTTTTAAGATATTGTCATTTTTAAATCTATATAAATGCAAGTGTGATTAAAAATAAATAGCAACAGAATAAAATTAAATTTTAGATGCAGCTCACTAGTGAGTTGTGCTATTTTTAGAACAGGCCTGCGGGCGACTCATGTGGTCCTTGGGGGCGACCTGGTGCCCGCGGGCACCGTGTTGGTGACCCCTGCTTTAGAGATATGTTCCATGTTGGATTATAATCACATCCATGTTCCAATAAATGCTCAATGTCACATCGCCACCTGCTGGCAACAGGAAGCGGCCTTAATTTCACTCAACATCTTCTGATGTGGCTTAGAATTTAGAAATAGGTTTATTATTGGAGTGTAATCAAATTCAAAAACCATACATGGTTCAATATTATAGCGCCAGCATCTGGCAACAGGAAGTGAGGCTTATATCATTGATGCATTCCAATAGCAGCACCAACATCTTCATTGATCAAAGGGGAATTCCTGTGCACACTATACGTTGTCCAGGAAGGTGATTATTTCCAAAGTGTGTACATGTTGTGAAACATGTCACTGGCACAACTATGCCACCAAGGCGGATGCGCCCATGGTGCTTGGGCCCGTTCATTGCTGCTTGCAGCTATATTTAGGGCCCAAGCACCGTAGGGTGCGAAGGACCCTATTGTTATTGTAAAGATTATTATTATTATTATTATTATTATTATTATTATTATTATTATTCTTTCTCTTCCGTCAAATGGGCATTTTTGAGGGCCTTGCCCTGGCTAAAAAGTCTTGGAATTTTGCAGACACATCAGAAGTGGTGGCCGTCAGGATCTATCAGATGCTCAGACCTGGGTGTGGCCGAGGGACTCCACAGCGCCCCCTATTGCGCTGTCCCCCCCCCCCCCCCCCGCATTGTTGTCTATTGTGGGCAGGCACTTTGAGCTACATGAACATAATTTGGTAGGCATGTGTGCCTCCTCAATTGAAACACATTTCTCATTCGCATTGATGCAAATATGCGAACAGAAAGTCAGCCATTTTGAATTTTGTGCGTTTCACATGTACTACACTTTTAAGTACTCCTCCTAGGCGGTTCATCGCATTCACACCAAATGTGGTAAGAATGGTCTCAAGATAGTCATGATTCTAAATTGCCAGGATATTTTTGATATCTCAAACGGTATGGTCATGGCGAGGCGTACAATTTTTATGTCACGCCGCGCCAAAAGGAAGTGGCCATAATTTTGTGGTTTACATCGTCTGATCTGGCTGATATTTCACAAATATGTTCATTGTGTGAGTATACTCACATCCATGTCCCAAGAAGAAGTCAATGTTATAGCGCCACCATCTGGCAACAGGAAGTGAGGTTTTTATCATATTTGTATGTGTTCCTGCTAGGGTATTCATCACATTCACACCAAATGAAGTCAGCATGATCTTAGGATAGTCCTGACCCTAAAAGCCAAACGGATTTTTAATATCTCAAATGGTTTGGCAATGGCGAGGCGTACAATACACACGTTACGAGCGAAAACAGGAAGTGGGCTTAATTCCGTTCTACATCGTCTGATTGGGCTGAAATTTTACAGATATATTCACTGTTGGAGTGCAATCACATCCATATCCACATTCATCTGGGCGTGGCTACGCAGCGCCCCCTATGGTTCTTTTCTAATATTGTGGACATATACTTTCACGTAAATTCACCGAATATGGTATGCATATGGGTCTCCTCAAGACACACACATTTCTCATTTGCATCCCTTAACTTTTCCAAACAGGAAGTGAGCTATTCTGGATTTTGTGTGTTTTTAAGTGTTTTTACACGTACCAAACTCTGAAATACTCCTCCTAGGGAGTTCATCACATTCACACCAAATGTGGTGAGAATGGTCTCAGGATAATCCTGATGCTAAATTGAAAGGATATTTCTGATGTGTGAAACGGTACGGCTATGGCGAGGCGTACAATTTGAGGTCTCGCCGCGGCAACAGGAAGTGGTCGTAATTTCATTCTAGATGGTCTGATCTGGTTGATATTACACAGATATGTTCGTTGTGGGAGTGTAATCACATCCATATCCCAAAAATGACTCAATGTTTTAGCGCCACCATCTGGCAACAGGAAGTGGCTTTAATTTTACTTGACATCTTCCGATGTGGCCGAAAATTTAGAAATATGTATATTGTTGGAGTGTAATTAAATCCATATTCCAAAAACGACTCAATGTTATAGCGCCACCATCTGGAAACTAGAACATTGAATTGACCTTAATTTCACTCAACATCTTCCGATGTGGCTGAAAATTTTGAAATAGGTTTATTATTGGAGTGTAATCAAATTCAAAAACCATACACGGCTCAATATCATAGCGCCACCATCTGACAACAGGAAGTGAGTCTCATATCATTGATGCATTCCAATAGCAACACCACCATCTTCATTGATCAAAGGGGAATTCCTGTGCATACTATACATTGCCAAGGAAGGTGATTATTTCCAAAGTGTGTACATATTGTTAAACATGTCATTGGCACAACTATGCCACCAAGGCGGTTGCGCCCATGGTGCTTGGGCCCGTTCATTGCTGCTTGCAGCTATATTTATTATTATTATTCTTTCTCTTCCGTCAAATGGGCATTTTTGAGGGCCTTGCCCTGGCTAAAAAGTCTTGGAATTTTGCAGACACATCAGAAGTGCTGGCCGTCAGGATCTATCAGATGCTCAGACCTGGGTGTGGCCGAGGGACTCCACAGCGCCCCCTATTGCGCTGTCCCCCCCCCCCCCCCGCATTGTTGTCTATTGTGGGCAGGCACTTTGAGCTACATGAACATAATTTGGTAGGCATGTGTGGCTCCTCAATTGAAACACATTTCTCATTCGCATTGATGCAAATATGCGAACAGGAAGTCAGCCATTTTGAATTTTGTGCGTTTTCACATGTACTACACTTTTAAGTACTCCTCCTAGGCGGTTCATCGCATTCACACCAAATGTGGTAAGAATGGTCTCAAGATAGTCATGATTCTAAATTGCCAGGATATTTTTGATATCTCAAACGGTATGGTCATGGCGAGGCGTACAATTTTTATGTCACGCCGCGCCAAAAGGAAGTGGCCATAATTTTGTGGTTTACATCGTCTGATCTGGCTGATATTTCACAAATATGTTCATTGTGTGAGTATACTCACATCCATGTCCCAAGAAGAAGTCAATGTTATAGCGCCACCATCTGGCAACAGGAAGTGAGGTTTTTATCATATTTGTATGTGTTCCTGCTAGGGTATTCATCACATTCACACCAAATGAAGTCAGCATGATCTTAGGATAGTCCTGACCCTAAAATCCAAACGGATTTTTAATATCTCAAATGGTTTGGCAATGGCGAGGCGTACAATACACACGTTACGAGCGAAAACAGGAAGTGGGCTTAATTCCGTTCTACATCGTCTGATTGGGCTGAAATTTTACAGATATATTCACTGTTGGAGTGCAATCACATCCATATCCACATTCATCTGGGCGTGGCTACGCAGCGCCCCCTATGGTTCTTTTCTAATATTGTGGACATATACTTTCACGTAAATTCACCGAATATGGTATGCATATGGGTCTCCTCAAGACACACACATTTCTCATTTGCATCCCTTAACTTTTCCAAACAGGAAGTGAGCTATTCTGGATTTTGTGTGTTTTTAAGTGTTTTTACACGTACCAAACTCTGAAATACTCCTCCTAGGGAGTTCATCACATTCACACCAAATGTGGTGCGAATGGTCTCAGGATAATCCTGATGCTAAATTGAAAGGATATTTCTGATGTGTGAAACGGTATGGCTATGGCGAGGCGTACAATTTGAGGTCTCGCCGCGGCAACAAGAAGTGGTCGTAATTTCATTCTAGATGGTCTGATCTGGTTGATATTACACAGATATGTTCGTTGTGGGAGTGTAATCACATCCATATCCCAAAAATGACTCAATGTTTTAGCACCACCATCTGGCAACAGGAAGTGGCTTTAATTTTACTTGACATCTTCCGATGTGGCCGAAAATTTAGAAATATGTATATTGTTGGAGTGTAATTAAATCCATATTCCAAAAACGACTCAATGTTATAGCGCCACCATCTGGAAACTAGAACATTGAATTGACCTTAATTTCACTCAACATCTTCCGATGTGGCTGAAAATTTAGAAATAGGTTTATTATTGGAGTGTAATCAAATTCAAAAACCATACACGGCTCAATATCATAGCGCCACCATCTGACAACAGGAAGTGAGTCTCATATCATTGATGCATTCCAATAGCAACACCACCATCTTCATTGATCAAAGGGGAATTCCTGTGCATACTATACATTGCCAAGGAAGGTGATTATTTCCAAAGTGTGTACATATTGTTAAACATGTCATTGGCACAACTATGCCACCAAGGCGGTTGCGCCCATGGTGCTTGGGCCCGTTCATTGCTGCTTGCAGCTATATTTAGGGCCCAAGCACCGTAGGGTGCGAAGGACCCTATTGTTATTGGAAGGATTATTATTAGGGCCCAAGCACCGTAGGGTGCGAAGGACCCTATTGTTATTGTAAAGATTATTATTATTATTATTATTAGGGCCCAAGCACCGTAGGGTGCGAAGGACCCTATTGTTATTGGAAGGATTATTAGGGCCCAAGCACCGTAGGGTGCGAAGGACCCTATTGTTATTGGAAGGATTATTATTATTATTATTATTATTATTATTCTTTTTTTTTCAATGTTTTGTGCATTTTTGAGGTGCTTGCCATGGATGAAAACTCACAGAATTTTGCACACACATCAGAAGTGGTGGCTGTCAGGTTGTCTCAGATGCTCAGACCTGGGCGTGGCTGAGGGACTCCACAGCGCCCCCTATCGCATTGTCATCTATTGTGGGCAGGCACTTTGAGCTACCTTCACAAAATTTAGTACACTTATAGCACTCCTCGGTCCAAACACATTTCTCATTCGCATCTAATCAAATATACAAACAGGAAGTCAGCCATTTTGGATTTTGTGCGTTTTACACGTACTGCACTTTAAAGTACTCCTCCTAGGGGGTTCATCACATTCACACCACCTGTGGTCAGAATGGTCTCAGGATATTCATGATGCTAAATTGCCAGGATATTTTTGATAGCTCAAACGGGACGGTCCTGGGGAGGCGTATAATTTTTATGTCACGCCACGCCAACAGGAAGTGGCCGTAATTTCATGGTCTACATCGTCTGATCTGGCTGATATTTTAGAAATACGTTTATTGTTGGAGTATAATCACATCCATATCCCAAGAACGGGTCAATGTTATAGCGCCACCATCTGGCAACAGGAAGTGAGGTCTTTATCATATTTGTATGCCTTCCTGCTAGGGCATTCATCACATTCACACCAAATGTGGTCAGCATGATCTTAGGATAGTCATGACCATAAGCTGTGAAGGGATTTTTGATATCTCAAACGGTATGGAAATGGCGAGTCGTACAGTACACATATTGCGTGCAAAAAAATGACTTTTTTTTTGACATCGTCCGATCTGGCTGATATTTTACAAATATGTTCACTGTTGGAGTACAATATGGAATATATACATATCAATCGGGGCGTGGCTAGACAGCGCCCCCTATAATTATTATTCTCTTTTTTTTCAATGTATTTTGCATTTTTGAGGTGCTTGCCATGGATGAAAACGCACAGAATTTTGCACACACATGAGAAGTGTTGGCTGTCAGAATGTATCAGATGCTCAGACCTGGGCGTGGCCGAGGGACTCCACAGCGCCCCCTAATGCTTTTTCTTCTATTGTGGACAGGCACTTAGAGCAACCTTCACCTAATTTGGTATGCATGTGGGGCTCCTCTGGACAAACACATTTCTCTTTCGCATCCAATCAAATATGTGAACAGGAAGTCAGCCATTTTGAATTTTGTGCATTTTACACGTACTACACTTTTAAGTACTCCTCCGAGGGGGTTCATTGCATTCACACGAAATGTGGTGAAAGCGGTCTCAGGATAGTCATGATACTAATTCCAAAGGATATTTTTGATATCTCAAACGGTATGGTCATGGCGAGGCGTACAATTTTCATGTCACGCCGCGCCAACAGGAAGTAGCCATAAATTCATGGTCTACATTGTCTGATCTGGCTGATATTTTACAAATATGTTCATTGTTCGAGTGTAATCACATCCATATACCAAGAAGAAGTCAATGTTATAGCGCCACCATCTGGCAACAGGAAATGAGGTTTTTATCATGTTTGTATTCGTTCCTGCTAGGGTATTCATCACATTCACACCAAATGTAGTCAGCATGATCTTAGAATAGTCCTGACCCTAAATGACGAAAGGATTTTTGATATCTCAAACGGTTTGGCAATGGCGAGGCGTATAATACACAAGTTACACCCAAAAACAGGAAGTGGGTTTAATTCCATTCTACATCATCTGATCGGGCTGATATTTTGCAAATATATTCACTTTTGGAGTGCAATCACATCCATATCCACATTCATCTGGGCGTGGCTACACAGCGCCCCCTATGGCTTTTTTCTAATATTGTGGACACATACTTTCACGTAAATGCACCACGTCTGGTAGGCATAAGGGTCTCCTCAAGACACACACATTTCTCATTTGCATCCCTTAACTTTTCCCAACAGGAAGTGAGCTATTTTGGATTTTGTGTGTTTTTAAGTGTTTTTTTTCACGTACCAAACTTTGAAATACTCTTCCTAGGGGGTTCATCACATTCACACAAAATGTGGTCAGCATGATATTATAGCCCTGACACACAACTATGAACTGATTTTTAATATCTTGGAATGGTATGGCTATGGTCAGCCTTAAAATTAACTTGTAATGCTGCCCAAACAGGAAAATTATATATTAAATAATTTCAAAAAGGTATTAAATTCTACATTGCCTGATTTTGAGGCAACAACTTTTCACATATGTTCATTGTTGGAGTGTCATCACATCCATTAAGCAATAATAGTTCACTATTTTCGCTGGAGACTCATTATATCCAGTCTTAAAACTTCAACGCAAGTCGCAAATGACTCTCCCATTTCTAATACGCGACTGCCATCTACTGGCAAAAGTTGGTATTGTATATATCTTGCAATGACGTTCAGTGTTATTTGGTTTAAAAAAACCGTGTTGTCGCATTTTAAGGACTCAATACAAAACAGTTGATCGGAAAGTTAGCTTGAAAACCAAGAAGCCTTATTAAGGAATTCGAGCCGTTTCTATTTGACTTCATTCGATTGAAGTGAATGCCGTAACCCAATTAAATGTAATTCGCGTCGGAATACACATAATTGCCTACACTGTCAACGTGAAATAAAAAAATATAGAGGTTTAAATCGATCCTATATTGGGACATTTGTTATGATGGCTGGTGCAACGGGCATTTTCGGTACAGTTGACCATAATCGAATGCTAGCATTTATATCATTACACTGACCAAGTCCTGTTAAAAAGCATTTTTGGTTCCTTTGTGGAAACAGTGAAGTTGTCTACACAATCTATTCTACTCACAGACTAACTGCGTCGCTGTAACTTCCCCCCATTTTTGATACGGGGATAGGTTTTTGTTTTTTTTCTAGCAGCAGTAGGCATAACGATGTATGATTTACAGCTGCAGCCTACGTGACAAAATGTATTGACAACACCCAGCCCGACGTTTCTTTGCATCTATTTTCATTATATGAATAGAATATCTGAAATAAATATTAAAGACATTTAATGACTGTCTTTAACTGGCAGGAGAGTAGCATATATTTAAAAGAGTCAAAAGTCAAAAAGAAACGTTAACGTTTGAGATGGCTCTGGTCGAACTCCGTTATGTTCAACAAAGGTATGGCATGCAGGTCGTTGCGAGATGACGCGCATTGGCTAACAGCAGCCAGCCTGTCCACTGTCTGTGTGAGTCAAAAAACAGGTCAGCTACGTTTGTTTACATGAATAGAAAACTTTCAGTTAAATCGCCAGATATGTTAGTTTATTTTGCTTGTCATTAAACACGAATTAAGAGAACATACAATTTCGCAAGGAATTTTTGACTTAATATGAAAATACCGGATTGAGGGCAGAGACTTGGCATCTCCTTTAGATTTGGCTGAACAAATGCGTTTCAGGCAGCATAATTACCGGTGAAATGGAAAAGAATGATGCTGGCTAACTCGACGTTTAATGCAATATTATCCGACACTTCGGAGAGAAATTATTTAACCAGGATAAAAGGAAACATACAACTTTTGGCCAATAGATGGCGTACGTGTATAAGAGGGCAGTATAGCTTAATGGTTCAGACAGTGGATTAAGACATGCAAGGTCCGCGGTTCCATCCCCGGTGCGGCTACAATAAAGTTGAATAGTTTCTTTACGCCAATGGTTTTATTTTGAGTGCATATTTATAACCGAATGACTTCTCAAGCGTAAATTGTGCCTCCCGCTGTAAAATCTATGGAAATTAATTCATCTCTGCTCTCCATACAGCACTGGAGCATATTATTACAATGTGCAAGCAAGAAGTAATTTTTGTTTCATTCTACATTGTCTGATGTGGCAGAAACTTCACACATGTTCATTTTTGGAGTGTAATATCATCCATATACCAAGAAAGGCTCAATGGCATAGCGCCACCATCTGGGAACAGGAAGTGGCTTTAATTTTACTTGACATCTTCCAATTTGGCTGAAAATGTACAAATATGTTAATTATTGGAGTGTAATCAAATCCATGAACCATACACGGCTCAATATTATAGCGCCACCATCTGGCAATAGGAAGTGAGGCTTATATCATTGATGCATTCCAATAGCAGCAGCAACATCTTCATTGATCAAAGGGGAATTCCTGTGCACACTATACGTTGTCCAGGAAGGTGATTATTTCCAAAGTGTGTACATATTGTGAAACATGTCATTGGCAGAACTATGCCACCAAGGCGGTTGCCCCCATGGGGCCCGTTCATTGCTGCTTGCAGCTATATTTAGGGCCCAAGCACCGTAGGGTGCGAAGGACCCTATTGTTATTGGAAGGATTATTAGGGCCCAAGCACCGTAGGGTGCGAAGGACCCTATTGTTATTGGAAGGATTATTATTAGGGCCCAAGCACCGTAGGGTGCGAAGGACCCTATTGTTATTGGAAGGATTATTATTATTATTATTATTATTATTATTAGGGCCCAAGCACCGTAGGGTGCGAAGGACCCTATTGTTATTGGAAGGATTATTATTATTATTATTATTATTATTATTATTATTATTATTATTATTATTATTATTATTCTTTTTCTTCAGGCAAATGGGCTTTTTTGAGGGCCTTGCCATGCGTAAAAAGTCTTGACATTTTGCCCACACATCAGAAGTGGTTGCTGTCAGGAGCTCTCAGATGCTCAGACCTGGGCGTGGCCGAGGGACTCCACAGCGCCCCCTATCGCATTGTCTTCCATTGTGGGCAGGCACTTTGAGCTACCTGCACCTAATTTGGTGGCCCTATAGCGCTCCTCGGTCAAAACACATTTCTCATTCGGATCTAATCAAATATCCAAACAGGAAGTCAGCCATTTTGGATTTTCTGAGTTTTACACGTACTACACTTTTAGATACTCCTCCTAGGGGGTTCATCGCATTCACACCACCTGTGGTCAGAATGGTCTCAGGATAGTCATGATGCTAAATTGCCAGGATATTTTTGATAGCTCAAACGGGACGGTCATGGGGAGGAGTACAATTTTTATGTCACGCCGCGCCAACAGGAAGTGGCCATAATTTCATGGTCTACATCGTCTGATCTGGCTGATATTTTAGAAATACGTTTATTGTTGGACTATAATCACATCCATATCCCAAGAACAGGTCAATGTTATAGCGCCACCATCTGGCAACAGGAAGTGAGGTCTTTAACATATTTGTATGCATTCCTGCTAGGGCATTCAGCACATTCACACCAAATGCGGTCAGCATGATCTTAAGATAGTCCTTACGCTAAGTTGTGAAGGGATTTTTGATTTCTCAAACGGTATGGAAATGGCGAGTTGTACAGTACACATATTGCGTGCAAAAAAATGACTTTTTTTTCGACATCGTCCGATCTGGCTGATATTTTACAAATATGTTCACTGTAGCAGTACAATATCAGATATATACATATCAATCGGGGCGTGGCTAGACAGCGCCCCCTATAATTATTATTCTCTTTTTTTTCAATGTATTTTGCATTTTTCAGGTGCTTACCATGGATGGAAACTCACAGAATTTTGCACACACATGAGAAGTTTTGGCTGTCAGGATGTATCAGATGCTCAGACCTGGGCGTGGCCAAGGGACTCCACAGCGCCCCCTAATGCTTTGTCTTCTATTGTGGACAGGCACTTTGAGCTACCTTCACCTAATTTGGTACGCATGTGGGGCTCCTCTGAACAAACACATTTCTCATTCGCATCGAATCAAATATGTAAACAGGAAGTCAGCCATTTTGAATTTTGTGCATTTTACACGTACTACACTTTTAAGTACTCCTCCTAGGGGGTTCATTGCATTCACACGAAATGTGGTCAAAGTGGTCTCAGGATAGCCATGATACTAATTCCACAGGATATTTTTGATATCTCAAACGGTATGGTCATGGCGAGGCGTACAATTTTCATGTCACGCCGCGCCAACAGGAAGTTGCCATAAATTCATGGTCTACATTGTCTGATCTGGCTGATATTTTACAAATATGTTCACTGTTAGAGTGTAATCACATCCAAATACCAAGAAGAAATCAATGTTATAGCGCCACCATCTGGCAACGGACGTGAGGTTTTTATCATGTTTGTATGCGTTCCTGCTAAGGTATTCATCACATTCACACCAAATGTAGTCGTCATGATCTTAGAATAGTTCCGACCCTAAATGACGAAAGGATTTTTGATATCTCAAACGGTTTGGCAATGGCGAGGCGTATAATACACACGTTACGCCCAAAAACAGGAAGTGGGCTTAATTCCGTTCAACATCATCTGATCGGGCTGATATTTTACAAATATATTCACTTTTGGAGTGCAATCACATCCATATCCACATTCATCTGGGCGTGGCTACACAGCGCCCCCTATGGCTTTTTTCTAATATTGTGGACATATACTTTCACGTAAATGCACCACGTCTGGTAGGCATAAGGGTCTCCTCAAGACACACACATTTCTCATTTGCATCCCTTAACTTTTCCCAACAGGAAGTGAGCTATTTTGGATTTTGTGTGTTTTTAAGTGTTTTTTCACGTACCAAACTTTGAAATACTCTTCTTAGGGGGTTCATCACATTCACACAAAATGTGGTCAGCATGATATTATAGCCCTGACACACAACTATGAACTGATTTTTAATATCTTGGAATGGTATGGCTATGGTCAGCCTTAAAATTAACTTGTAATGCTGCCCAAACAGGAAAATTATATATTAAATAATTTCAAAAAGGTATTAAATTCTACATTGCCTGATTTTGAGGCAACAACTTTTCACATATGTTCATTGTTGGAGTGTCATCACATCCATTAAGCAATAATAGTTCACTATTTTCGCTGGAGACTCATTATATCCAGTCTTAAAACTTCAACGCAAGTCGCAAATGACTCTCCCATTTCTAATACGCGACTGCCATCTACTGGCAAAAGTTGGTATTGTATATATCTTGCAATGACGTTCAGTGTTATTTGGTTTAAAAAAACCGTGTTGTCGCATTTTAAGGACTCAATACAAAACAGTTGATCGGAAAGTTAGCTTGAAAACCAAGAAGCCTTATTAAGGAATTCGAGCCGTTTCTATTTGACTTCATTCGATTGAAGTGAATGCCGTAACCCAATTAAATGTAATTCGCGTCGGAATACACATAATTGCCTACACTGTCAACGTGAAATAAAAAAATATAGAGGTTTAAATCGATCCTATATTGGGACATTTGTTATGATGGCTGGTGCAACGGGCATTTTCGGTACAGTTGACCATAATCGAATGCTAGCATTTATATCATTACACTGACCAAGTCCTGTTAAAAAGCATTTTTGGTTCCTTTGTGGAAACAGTGAAGTTGTCTACACAATCTATTCTACTCACAGACTAACTGCGTCGCTGTAACTTCCCCCCATTTTTGATACGGGGATAGGTTTTTGTTTTTTTTCTAGCAGCAGTAGGCATAACGATGTATGATTTACAGCTGCAGCCTACGTGACAAAATGTATTGACAACACCCAGCCCGACGTTTCTTTGCATCTATTTTCATTATATGAATAGAATATCTGAAATAAATATTAAAGACATTTAATGACTGTCTTTAACTGGCAGGAGAGTAGCATATATTTAAAAGAGTCAAAAGTCAAAAAGAAACGTTAACGTTTGAGATGGCTCTGGTCGAACTCCGTTATGTTCAACAAAGGTATGGCATGCAGGTCGTTGCGAGATGACGCGCATTGGCTAACAGCAGCCAGCCTGTCCACTGTCTGTGTGAGTCAAAAAACAGGTCAGCTACGTTTGTTTACATGAATAGAAAACTTTCAGTTAAATCGCCAGATATGTTAGTTTATTTTGCTTGTCATTAAACACGAATTAAGAGAACATACAATTTCGCAAGGAATTTTTGACTTAATATGAAAATACCGGATTGAGGGCAGAGACTTGGCATCTCCTTTAGATTTGGCTGAACAAATGCGTTTCAGGCAGCATAATTACCGGTGAAATGGAAAAGAATGATGCTGGCTAACTCGACGTTTAATGCAATATTATCCGACACTTCGGAGAGAAATTATTTAACCAGGATAAAAGGAAACATACAACTTTTGGCCAATAGATGGCGTACGTGTATAAGAGGGCAGTATAGCTTAATGGTTCAGACAGTGGATTAAGACATGCAAGGTCCGCGGTTCCATCCCCGGTGCGGCTACAATAAAGTTGAATAGTTTCTTTACGCCAATGGTTTTATTTTGAGTGCATATTTATAACCGAATGACTTCTCAAGCGTAAATTGTGCCTCCCGCTGTAAAATCTATGGAAATTAATTCATCTCTGCTCTCCATACAGCACTGGAGCATATTATTACAATGTGCAAGCAAGAAGTAATTTTTGTTTCATTCTACATTGTCTGATGTGGCAGAAACTTCACACATGTTCATTTTTGGAGTGTAATATCATCCATATACCAAGAAAGGCTCAATGGCATAGCGCCACCATCTGGGAACAGGAAGTGGCTTTAATTTTACTTGACATCTTCCAATTTGGCTGAAAATGTACAAATATGTTAATTATTGGAGTGTAATCAAATCCATGAACCATACACGGCTCAATATTATAGCGCCACCATCTGGCAATAGGAAGTGAGGCTTATATCATTGATGCATTCCAATAGCAGCAGCAACATCTTCATTGATCAAAGGGGAATTCCTGTGCACACTATACGTTGTCCAGGAAGGTGATTATTTCCAAAGTGTGTACATATTGTGAAACATGTCATTGGCAGAACTATGCCACCAAGGCGGTTGCCCCCATGGGGCCCGTTCATTGCTGCTTGCAGCTATATTTAGGGCCCAAGCACCGTAGGGTGCGAAGGACCCTATTGTTATTGGAAGGATTATTAGGGCCCAAGCACCGTAGGGTGCGAAGGACCCTATTGTTATTGGAAGGATTATTATTAGGGCCCAAGCACCGTAGGGTGCGAAGGACCCTATTGTTATTGGAAGGATTATTATTATTATTATTATTATTATTATTAGGGCCCAAGCACCGTAGGGTGCGAAGGACCCTATTGTTATTGGAAGGATTATTATTATTATTATTATTATTATTATTATTATTATTATTATTATTATTATTATTATTCTTTTTCTTCAGGCAAATGGGCTTTTTTGAGGGCCTTGCCATGCGTAAAAAGTCTTGACATTTTGCCCACACATCAGAAGTGGTTGCTGTCAGGAGCTCTCAGATGCTCAGACCTGGGCGTGGCCGAGGGACTCCACAGCGCCCCCTATCGCATTGTCTTCCATTGTGGGCAGGCACTTTGAGCTACCTGCACCTAATTTGGTGGCCCTATAGCGCTCCTCGGTCAAAACACATTTCTCATTCGGATCTAATCAAATATCCAAACAGGAAGTCAGCCATTTTGGATTTTCTGAGTTTTACACGTACTACACTTTTAGATACTCCTCCTAGGGGGTTCATCGCATTCACACCACCTGTGGTCAGAATGGTCTCAGGATAGTCATGATGCTAAATTGCCAGGATATTTTTGATAGCTCAAACGGGACGGTCATGGGGAGGAGTACAATTTTTATGTCACGCCGCGCCAACAGGAAGTGGCCATAATTTCATGGTCTACATCGTCTGATCTGGCTGATATTTTAGAAATACGTTTATTGTTGGACTATAATCACATCCATATCCCAAGAACAGGTCAATGTTATAGCGCCACCATCTGGCAACAGGAAGTGAGGTCTTTAACATATTTGTATGCATTCCTGCTAGGGCATTCAGCACATTCACACCAAATGCGGTCAGCATGATCTTAAGATAGTCCTTACGCTAAGTTGTGAAGGGATTTTTGATTTCTCAAACGGTATGGAAATGGCGAGTTGTACAGTACACATATTGCGTGCAAAAAAATGACTTTTTTTTCGACATCGTCCGATCTGGCTGATATTTTACAAATATGTTCACTGTAGCAGTACAATATCAGATATATACATATCAATCGGGGCGTGGCTAGACAGCGCCCCCTATAATTATTATTCTCTTTTTTTTCAATGTATTTTGCATTTTTCAGGTGCTTACCATGGATGGAAACTCACAGAATTTTGCACACACATGAGAAGTTTTGGCTGTCAGGATGTATCAGATGCTCAGACCTGGGCGTGGCCAAGGGACTCCACAGCGCCCCCTAATGCTTTGTCTTCTATTGTGGACAGGCACTTTGAGCTACCTTCACCTAATTTGGTACGCATGTGGGGCTCCTCTGAACAAACACATTTCTCATTCGCATCGAATCAAATATGTAAACAGGAAGTCAGCCATTTTGAATTTTGTGCATTTTACACGTACTACACTTTTAAGTACTCCTCCTAGGGGGTTCATTGCATTCACACGAAATGTGGTCAAAGTGGTCTCAGGATAGCCATGATACTAATTCCACAGGATATTTTTGATATCTCAAACGGTATGGTCATGGCGAGGCGTACAATTTTCATGTCACGCCGCGCCAACAGGAAGTTGCCATAAATTCATGGTCTACATTGTCTGATCTGGCTGATATTTTACAAATATGTTCACTGTTAGAGTGTAATCACATCCAAATACCAAGAAGAAATCAATGTTATAGCGCCACCATCTGGCAACGGACGTGAGGTTTTTATCATGTTTGTATGCGTTCCTGCTAAGGTATTCATCACATTCACACCAAATGTAGTCGTCATGATCTTAGAATAGTTCCGACCCTAAATGACGAAAGGATTTTTGATATCTCAAACGGTTTGGCAATGGCGAGGCGTATAATACACACGTTACGCCCAAAAACAGGAAGTGGGCTTAATTCCGTTCAACATCATCTGATCGGGCTGATATTTTACAAATATATTCACTTTTGGAGTGCAATCACATCCATATCCACATTCATCTGGGCGTGGCTACACAGCGCCCCCTATGGCTTTTTTCTAATATTGTGGACATATACTTTCACGTAAATGCACCACGTCTGGTAGGCATAAGGGTCTCCTCAAGACACACACATTTCTCATTTGCATCCCTTAACTTTTCCCAACAGGAAGTGAGCTATTTTGGATTTTGTGTGTTTTTAAGTGTTTTTTCACGTACCAAACTTTGAAATACTCTTCTTAGGGGGTTCATCACATTCACACAAAATGTGGTCAGCATGATATTATAGCCCTGACACACAACTATGAACTGATTTTTAATATCTTGGAATGGAATGGCTATGGTCAGCCTTAAAATTAACTTGAAATGCTGCCCAAACAGTTCATGTTTTAATACAATTATGTATTAAATAATTTCATAAAGGTATTAAATTCTACATTGCCTGATTTTGAGGCTACAACTTTTCACATATGTTCATTGTTGGAGTGTCATCACATCCATTAAGCAATAATAGTTCACTATTTTCGCTGGAGACTCATTATATCCAGTCTTAAAACTTCAACGCAAGTCGCAAATGACTCTCCCATTTCTAATACGCGACTGCCATCTACTGGCAAAAGTTGGTATTGCATATATCTTGCAATGACGTTCAATGTTATTTGGTTTAAAAAAAACCGTGTTGTAGCATTTTAAGGACTCAATACAAAACAGCTGTTCGGAAAGTTAGCTTGAAAATCAAGAAGCCTTATTAAGGAATTCGAGCCGTTTCGATTTGACTTAATTCGGTTGAAGTGAATGCCGTAACCCAATTAAATGTAATTCGCGTCGGAATACACATAATAGCCTACACTGTCAACGTGAAATAAAAATATATAGAGGTTTAAATCGATCCTATATTGGGACATTTGTTATGATGGCTGGTGCAACGGGCATTTTCGGTACCGTTGACCATAATCGAATGCTAGCATTTATATCATTACACTGACCAAGTCCTGTTAAAAAGCACATCACCTTTGTGGAAACAGTGAAGTTGTCTACATAATCTATTCTACTCACAGACTAACTGCGTCGCTGTAACTTCCCCCCATTTCTGATACGGGGATTCCATTTATTGGCAGAAAGTGGAACTTTTATATTTTTCTTCCTTCAAGTGATTTTTCAACGATAGGTTTTTGTTTTTTTTCTAGCGAGCCAGTAGGCATAACGATGTATGATTTACAGCTGCAGCCTACGTGACAAAATGTATTGACAACACCCAGCCCGACGTTTCTTTGCATCTATTTTCATTTTTGAATAGAATATCTGAAGTAAATATTAAAGACATTTAATGACTGTCTTTAACTGGCAGGAGAGTAGCATATATTTAAAAGAGTCAAAAGTCAAAAAGAAACGTTAACGTTTGAGATGGCCTCTGTCGAACTCTGTGTTAACATGAGACCGTTATGTTCAACAAAGGTATGGCATGCAGGTCGTTGCGAGATGACGCGCATTGGCTAACAGCAGCCAGCCTGTCCACTGTCTGTGTGAGTCAAAAAAACAGGTCAGCTACGTTTGTTTACATGAATAGAAAACTTTCAGTTAAATCGCCAGATATGTTAGTTTATTTTGCTTGTCATTAAACACGAATTAAGAGAACATACAATTTCGCTAGGAATTTTTGACTTAATATGAAAATACCGGATTGAGGGCAGAGACTTGGCATCTCCTTTAGATTTGGCTGAACAAATGCGTTTCAGGCAGCATAATTACCGGTGAAATGGAAAAGAATGATGCTGGCTAACTCGACGTTTAATGCAATATTATCCGACACTTCGGAGAGAAATTATTTAACCAGGATGAAAGGAAACATACAACTTTTGGCCAATAGATAACGTACGTGTATAAGAGGGCAGTATAGCTTAATGGTTCAGACAGTGGATTAAGACATGCAAGGTCCGCGGTTCCATCCCCGGTGCGGCCACAATAAAGTTGAATAGTTTCTTTACGCCAATGGTTTTATTTTGAGTGCATATTTATAACCGAATGACTTCTCAAGCGTAAATTGTGCCTCCCGCTGTAAAATCTATTGAAATTAATTAATCTCTGCTCTCCATACAGGACTGGAGCATATTATTACACTGTGCAAGCAAGAAGTAATTTTTGTTTCATTCTACATTGTCTGATGTGGCAGAAACTTCACACATGTTCATTTTTGGAGTGTAATCTCATCCATATACCAAGAAAGGCTCAATGGCATAGCGCCACCATCTGGCAACAGGAAGTGGCTTTAATTTTACTTGACATCTTCCAATTTGGCTGAAAATGTACAAATATGTTAATTATTGGAGTGTAATCAAATCCATAAACCACACACGGCTCAATATTATAGCGCCACCATCTGGCAACAGGAAGTGGCTTAAATTTTACTTGACATCTTCCAATTTGGCTGAAAATGTACAAATATGTTCATTTAAGGAGTGAAATCAAATCCATAAACCATACACAGCTCAATATTATAGCGCCACCATCTGGCAATAGGAAGTGAGGCTTATATCATTAATGCATTCCAATAGCAGCAGCAACATCTTCATTGATCAAAGGGGAATTCCTGTGCACACTATACGTTGTCCAGGAAGGTGATTATTTCCAAAGTGTGTACATATTGTGAAACATGTCATTGGCACAACTATGCCAGCAAGGCGGTTGCGCCCATGGTGCTTGGGCCCGTTCATTGCTGCTTGCAGCTATATTTATTATTATTATTCTTTTTCTTCAGGCAAATGGGCTTTTTTGAGGGCCTTGCCATGCGTAAAAAGTCTTGACATTTTGCCCACACATCAGAAGTGGTTGCTGTCAGGAGCTCTCAGATGCTCAGACCTGGGCGTGGTCGAGGGACTCCACAGCGCCCCCTATCGCATTGTCTTCTATTGTGGGCAGGCACTTTGAGCTACCTGCACCTAATTTGGTGGCCATATAGCGCTCCTCGGTCCAAACACATTTCTCATTCGGATCTAATCAAATATCCAAACAGGAAGTCAGCCATTTTGGATTTTCTGAGTTTTACACGTACTACACTTTTAAGTACTCCTCCTAGGGGGTTCATCGCATTCACACCACCTGTGGTCAGAATGGTCTCAGGATAGTCATGATGCTAAATTGCCAGGATATTTTTGATAGCTCAAACGGGACGGTCATGGGGAGGAGTACAATTTTTATGTCACGCCGCGCCAACAGGAAGTGGCCATAATTTCATGGTCTACATTGTCTGATCTGGCTGATATTTTAGAACTTTGTTTATTGTTGGACTACAATCACATCCATATCCCAAGAACAGGTCAATGTTATAGCGCCACCATCTGGCAACAGGAAGTGTGGTCTTTAACATATTTGTATGCATTCCTGCTAGTGCATTCAGCACATTCACACCAAATGCGGACAGCATGATCTTAAGATAGTCCTTACGCTAAGTTGTGAAGGGATTTTTGATATCTCAAACGGTATGGAAATGGCGAGTCGTACAGTACACATATTGCGTGCAAAAAAATGACTTTTTTTTCGACATCGTCCGATCTGGCTGATATTTTACAAATATGTTCACTGTAGCACTACAATATCAATATCAGGTGGCTCTGCTCGAACGCTGTGTTAACATGAGACCGTTTAGTTCAACAAAGATATCACATGCAGGTCGTTGCGAGATGACACGCACGGGCTAACAGCAGCCAGCCAGTCCACTGTCTGTGTGAGTCAAAAAACAGGTCAGCTACGTTGGTTTACATGAATAGAAAACTTTCAGTTAAATCGCCAGCTATGTTAGTTTATTAGGCTTGTCATTAAACACGAATTAAGAGAACATACAATTTCGCTAGGAATGGTAAATTAATATGAAAATACTGTATTGAGGGCAGAGAGTTGGCATCTCTTTTAGATTTGGCTGAACAAATGCGTTTCAGGCAGCATAATTACCAGTGAAATGGAAAAGAATGATGCTGGTTAACTAGACGTTTCGTGCAATATTATCCGACACTTCGTAGAGAAATTATTAAACCAAGATAAAAGGAGACATTTGGCCAATAGATGGCACCCGTGTATAAGCGGGCAGTATAGCGTAATGGTTAGGGCGGTGGATTAAGGCACGCAAATTCAGCCGTTCGATCCCCGCTGCAGCCACAATGAATTTGAATAGTTTCTTGAAGCCAATTGTTTTCATTTTGAGTGCATGTTTATGGCTTAATGACTTTTCAAGCATAAATTGTGCCTCCCCGTGTAAAAACTATGGAAATTAATTAATCTCTGCTCTCCATACAGGACTGTAGCATGTTATCACAATGTGCAAGCAAGACGTTATTTTTATTTCATTCTACATTGTCTGATGTGGCTGAAACTTCACACGTTCATTTTTGGAGTGTAATCTCATCCATTTTCCAATAAAGGCTAAATGGCAAAGCGCCACCCGCTTCATGTCACGCCGCACCAACAGGAAGTTGCCATAAATTCATGGTCTACATTGTCTGATCTGGCTGATATTTTACAAATACGTTCACTGTTAGAGTGTAATCACATCCATATACCAAAAAGAAATCAATGTTATAGCGCCACCATCTGGCAACGGACGTGAGGTTTTTATCATGTTTGTATGCGTTCCTGCTAAGGTATTCATCACATTCACACCAAATGTAGTCATCATGATCTTAGAATAGTCCTGACCCTAAATGACGAAAGGATTTTTGATATCTCAAACGGTTTGGCAATTGCGAGGCGTATAATACACACGTTACGCCCAAAAACAGGAAGTGGGCTTAATTCCGTTCTACATCATCTGATCGGGCTGATATTTTACAAATATATTCACTTTTGGAGTGCAATCACATCCATATCCACATTCATCTGGGCGTGGCTACACAGCGCCCCCTATGGCTTTTTTCTAATATTGTGGACATATACTTTCACGTAAATGCACCACGTCTGGTAGGCATAAGGGTCTCCTCAAGACACACACATTTCTCATTTGCATCCCTTAACTTTTCCCAACAGGAAGTGAGCTATTTTGGATTTTGTGTGTTTTTAAGTGTATTTTCACGTACCAAACTTTGAAATACTCTTCCTAGGGGGTTCATCACATTCACACAAAATGTGGTCAGCATGATATTATAGCCCTGACACACAACTATGAACAGCCTTAAAATTAACTTGTAATGCTGCCCAAATAGGAAAATTATATATTAAATAATTTCAAAAAGGTATTAAATTCTACATTGCCTGATTTTGAGGCTACATCTTTTCACATATGTTCATTGTTGGAGTGTCATCACATCCATTAAGCAATAACAGTTTACTATTTTCGCTGGAGACTCATTATCTCCAGTCTTAAAACTTCAACGCAAGTCGCAACTGACTCTCCCATTTCTAATACGCGACTGCCATCTAGTGGCAAAGGTTAGTATTCTTTCTAATTTTCGGTATGGTTTCTCTTTTTCTTGGATAAAGTGATTTCTCAACGACAAGTTTTGTTTCTTTTTGCGAGCCAGTAACCATAACGATGTATGAGTAACAGCGGCAGCCTACATGACAAAATGTACTGAAAACACCCAGCCCACAGCAACGTTTTTTCTCATCTATCTTAATTAACTCGATTGAATAACTAAAATAAAAAAACAGGCTTTTACTGGCAGGAAAGTATCATATATTTAAAAGTTTAACACATATAATGCATATATTGCTTTGACGTTCAATGTTATTTGGATTTAAAAAAAACCGTATTGTAGCATTTTAAGGACTCAATACAAAACAGCTGTTCGGAAAGTTGGCTTGAAAACCAAGAAGCCTTATTAAGGAATTCGAGCCGTTTCTATTTGACTTCATTCGATTGAAGTGAATGCCGTAACCCAATTAAATGTAATTCGCGTCGGAATACACATAATAGCCTACACTGTCAACGTGAAATAAAAATATATAGAGGTTTAAATCGATCCTGTATTGGGACATTTGTTATGATGGCTGGTGCAACGGGCATTTTCGGTACCGTTGACCATAATCGAATGCTAGCATTTATATCATTACACTGACCAAGTGCTGTTAAAAAGCACATTTTTGGTTCCTTTGTGGAAACAGTGAAGTTGTCTACACAATCTGTTCTACTCACAGACTAACTGCGTCGCTGTAACTTCCCCCCATTTCTGATACGGGGATTCCATTTATTGGCAGAAAGTGGTACTTTCATTTTTTTCTTCCTTCAAGTGATTTTTCAACGATAGGTTTTTGTTTTTTTCTAGCGAGCCAGTAGGCATAACGATGTATGATTTACAGCTGCAGCCTACGTGACAAAATGTATTGACAACACCCAGCCCGACGTTTCTTTGCATCTATTTTCATTACATGAATTGAATAACTAAAATAAATATTAAAGACATTTAAAGACTTAAAGACAGGCTTTAACTGGCAGGAGAGTATCATATTTTTAAAAGATTAACACATGAAGTCAAAAAGAAACTTTAGCGTCTGAGGTGGCTCTGCTCGAACGCTGTGTTAACATGAGACCGTTTAGTTCAACAAAGATATCACATGCAGGTCGTTGCGAGATGACACGCACGGGCTAACAGCAGCCAGCCAGTCCACTGTCTGTGTGAGTCAAAAAACAGGTCAGCTACGTTGGTTTACATGAATAGAAAACTTTCAGTTAAATCGCCAGCTATGTTAGTTTATTAGGCTTGTCATTAAACACGAATTAAGAGAACATACAATTTCGCTAGGAATGGTAAATTAATATGAAAATACTGTATTGAGGGCAGAGAGTTGGCATCTCTTTTAGATTTGGCTGAACAAATGCGTTTCAGGCAGCATAATTACCAGTGAAATGGAAAAGAATGATGCTGGTTAACTAGACGTTTCGTGCAATATTATCCGACACTTCGTAGAGAAATTATTAAACCAAGATAAAAGGAGACATTTGGCCAATAGATGGCACCCGTGTATAAGCGGGCAGTATAGCGTAATGGTTAGGGCGGTGGATTAAGGCACGCAAATTCAGCCGTTCGATCCCCGCTGCAGCCACAATGAATTTGAATAGTTTCTTGAAGCCAATTGTTTTCATTTTGAGTGCATGTTTATGGCTTAATGACTTTTCAAGCATAAATTGTGCCTCCCCGTGTAAAAACTATGGAAATTAATTAATCTCTGCTCTCCATACAGGACTGTAGCATGTTATCACAATGTGCAAGCAAGACGTTATTTTTATTTCATTCTACATTGTCTGATGTGGCTGAAACTTCACACGTTCATTTTTGGAGTGTAATCTCATCCATTTTCCAATAAAGGCTAAATGGCAAAGCGCCACCCGCTGGCAACAGGAAGTGAGCCTTATATTGCATTCTTAAGCATTATTTTTCAATGGGTTCATGACATTCACGGTAAATGTGGTCAGCATGATGCTAGGATGGTCCTGACAAAACAGATTTTTGATTTACTGGGATGATATAGCTATGGTCAGGCACATAAAAAACACATCATGCCAGACAAACAGGAAGTGGTCATACTTAAATTCTCCAATGTCTGATGTGACTGCAACTTTACACAGATGCTCAGTGTTGGAGTGTAATCAAATCCATATTCCAAAAACGACTCAATGTTATAGCAGCATCATCTGGAAACAGGAATTGACCTTAATTTCGCTGAACATCTTCCGATGTGGCTGAAAATGTACAAATATGTTTATTTCTGGAGTGTAATCAAATTCAAAAAACATACACGGATCAATAATATAGCGCCACCATCTGGCAACAGGAAGTGAGGCTGATATCATTGATGCATTCCAATAGCAGCGCCAACATCTTCATTGATCAAAGGGAAATTCCTGTGCACACTATACGTTGTCCAGGAAGGTGATTATTTCCAAAGTGTGTACATGTTGTGAAACATGTCATTGGCAGAACTATGCCACCAAGGCGGTTGCCCCCATGGGGCCCGTTCATTGCTGCTTGCAGCTATATTTAGGGCCCAAGCACCGTAGGGTGCGAAGGACCCTATTGTTATTGGAAGGATTATTAGGGCCCAAGCACCGTAGGGTGCGAAGGACCCTATTGTTATTGGAAGGATTATTATTAGGGCCCAAGCACCGTAGGGTGCGAAGGACCCTATTGTTATTGGAAGGATTATTATTATTATTATTATTATTATTATTATTATTATTATTCTTTTTCTTCAGGCAAATGGGCTTTTTTGAGGGCCTTGCCATGCGTAAAAAGTCTTGACATTTTGCCCACACATCAGAAGTGGTTGCTGTCAGGAGCTCTCAGATGCTCAGACCTGGGCGTGGTCGAGGGACTCCACAGCGCCCCCTATCGCATTGTCTTCTATTGTGGGCAGGCACTTTGAGCTACCTGCACCTAATTTGGTGGCCATATAGCGCTCCTCGGTCCAAACACATTTCTCATTCGGATCTAATCAAATATCCAAACAGGAAGTCAGCCATTTTGGATTTTCTGAGTTTTACACGTACTACACTTTTAAGTACTCCTCCTAGGGGGTTCATCGCATTCACACCACCTGTGGTCAGAATGGTCTCAGGATAGTCATGATGCTAAATTGCCAGGATATTTTTGATAGCTCAAACGGGACGGTCATGGGGAGGAGTACAATTTTTATGTCACGCCGCGCCAACAGGAAGTGGCCATAATTTCATGGTCTACATTGTCTGATCTGGCTGATATTTTAGAACTTTGTTTATTGTTGGACTACAATCACATCCATATCCCAAGAACAGGTCAATGTTATAGCGCCACCATCTGGCAACAGGAAGTGTGGTCTTTAACATATTTGTATGCATTCCTGCTAGTGCATTCAGCACATTCACACCAAATGCGGACAGCATGATCTTAAGATAGTCCTTACGCTAAGTTGTGAAGGGATTTTTGATATCTCAAACGGTATGGAAATGGCGAGTCGTACAGTACACATATTGCGTGCAAAAAAATGACTTTTTTTTCGACATCGTCCGATCTGGCTGATATTTTACAAATATGTTCACTGTAGCACTACAATATCAGATATATACATATCAATCGGGGCGTGGCTAGACAGCGCCCCCTATAATTATTATTCTCTTTTTTTTCAATGTATTTTGCATTTTTGAGGTGCTTGCCATGGATGGAAACTCACAGAATTTTGCACACACATGAGAAGTGTTGGCTGTCAGGATGTATCAGATGCTCAGACCTGGGCGTGGCCAAGGGACTCCACAGCGCCCCCTAATGCTTTGTCTTCTATTGTGGACAGGCAATTTGAGCTAACTTCACCTTATTTCGTACGCATGTGGGGCTCCTCTGGACAAACACATTTCTCATTCGCATCGAATCAAATATGTAAACAGGAAGTCAGCCATTTTGAATTTTGTGCATTTTACACGTACTACACTTTTAAGTACTCCTCCTAGGGGGTTCATTGCATTCACACGAAATGTGGTCAAAGTGGTCTCAGGATAGTCATGATACTAATTCCACAGGATATTTTTGATATCTCAAACGGTATGGTCATGGCGAGGCGTACAATTTTCATGTCACGCCGCGCCAACAGGAAGTTGCCATAAATTCATGGTCTACATTGTCTGATCTGGCTGATATTTTACAAATATGTTCACTGTTAGAGTGTAATCACATCCAAATACCAAGAAGAAATCAATGTTATAGCGCCACCATCTGGCAACGGACGTGAGGTTTTTATCATGTTTGTATGCGTTCCTGCTAAGGTATTCATCACATTCACACCAAATGTAGTCATCATGATCTTAGAATAGTTCCGACCCTAAATGACGAAAGGATTTTTGATATCTCAAACGGTTTGGCAATGGCGAGGCGTATAATATACACGTTACGCCCAAAAACAGGAAGTGGGCTTAATTCCGTTCTACATCATCTGATCGGGCTGATATTTTACAAATATATTCACTTTTGGAGTGCAATCACATCCATATCCACATTCATCTGGGCGTGGCTACACAGCGCCCCCTATGGCTTTTTTCTAATATTGTGGACACATACTTTCACGTAAATGCACCACGTCTGGTAGGCATAAGGGTCTCCTCAAGACACACACATTTCTCATTTGCATCCCTTAACTTTTCTCAACAGGAAGTGAGCTATTTTGGATTTTGTGTGTTTTTAGGTGTTTTTTCACGTACCAAACTTTGAAATACTCTTCCTAGGGGGTTCATCACATTCACACAAAATGTGGTCAGCATGATATTATAGCCCTGACACACAACTATGAACTGATTTTTAATATCTTGGAATGGTATGGCTATGGTCAGCCTTAAAATTTACTTGAAATGCTGCCCAAACAGTTCATGTTTTAATACAATTATGTATTAAATAATTTCATAAAGGTATTAAATTCTACATTGCCTGATTTTGAGGCTACAACTTTTCACATATGTTCATTGTTGGAGTGTCATCACGTCCATTAAGCAATAATAGTTCACTATTTTCGCTGGAGACTCATTATATCCAGTCTTAAAACTTCAACGCAAGTCGCAAATGACTCTCCCATTTCTAATACGCGACTGCCATCTACTGGCAAAAGTTGGTATTGTTTCTCAAGTGATTTCTCAATGACAAGTTTTGTTTCTTTTTGCGAGCCAGTAACCATAACGATGTATGAGTAACAGCGGCAGCCTACGTGACAAAATGTACTGACAACACCCAGCCCACAGCAACGTTTTTTCTCATCCACCTTAATTATATGGATTGAATAACTAAAATAAAAGACAGGCTTTTACTGGCAGGAAAGTATCATATATTTCAAAGATTAACACATATAATGCATATCTTGCAATGACGTTCAATGTTATTTGGTTCATAAAAAACCGTGTTGTAGCATTTTAAGGACTCAATACAAAACAGCTGTTCGGAAACTTAGCTTGAAAACCAAGAAGCCTTATTATGGATTTCGAGCCGTTTCTATTTGACTTCATTCGATTGAAGTGAATGCCGTAACCCAATTAAATGTAATTCGCGTCGGAATACACATAATAGCCTACACTGCCAACGTGAAATAAAAATATATAGAGGTTTAAATCGATCCTATATTGGGACATTTGTTATGATGGCTGGTGCAACGGGCATTTTCGGTACCGTTGACCATAATCGAATGCTAGCATTTATATCATTACACTGACCAAGTCCTGTTAAAAAGCACATCACCTTTGTGGAAACAGTGAAGTTGTCTACACAATCTATTCTACTCACAGACTAACTGCGTCGCTGTAACTTCCCCCCATTTCTGATACGGGGATTCCATTTATTGGCAGAAAGTGGAACTTTTATATTTTTCTTCCTTCAAGTGATTTTTCAACGATAGGTTTTTGTTTTTTTTCCAGCGAGCCAGTAGGCATAACGATGTATGATTTACAGCTGCAGCCTACGTGACAAAATGTATTGACAACACCCAGCCCGACGTTTCTTTGCATCTATTTTCATTTTTGAATAGAATATCTGAAGTAAATATTAAAGACATTTAATGACTGTCTTTAACTGGCAGGAGAGTAGCTTATATTTAAAAGAGTCAAAAGTCAAAAAGAAACGTTAACGTTTGAGATGGCTCTGGTCGAACTCTGTGTTAACATGAGACCGTTATGTTCAACAAAGGTATGGCATGCAGGTCGTTGCGAGATGACGCGCATTGGCTAACAGCAGCCAGCCTGTCCACTGTCTGTGTGAGTCAAAAAAACAGGTCAGCTACGTTTGTTTACATGAATAGAAAACTTTCAGTTAAATCGCCAGATATGTTAGTTTATTTTGCTTGTCATTAAACACGAATTAAGAGAACATACAATTTCGCTAGGAATTTTTGACTTAATATGAAAATACCGGATTGAGGGCAGAGACTTGGCATCTCCTTTAGATTTGGCTGAACAAATGCGTTTCAGGCAGCATAATTACCGGTGAAATGGAAAAGAATGATGCTGGCTAACTCGACGTTTAATGCAATATTATCCGACACTTCGGAGATAAATTATTTAACCAGGATGAAAGGAAACATACAATTTTTGGCCAATAGATAACGTACGTGTATAAGAGGGCAGTATAGCTTAATGGTTCAGACAGTGGATTAAGACATGCAAGGTCCGCGGTTCCATCCCCGGTGCGGCTACAATAAAGTTGAATAGTTTCTTTACGCCAATGGTTTTATTTTGAGTGCATATTTATAACCGAATGACTTCTCAAGCGTAAATTTTGCCTCCCGCTGTAAAATCTATGGAAATTAATTCATCTCTGCTCTCCATACAGGACTGGAGCATATTATTACAATGTGCAAGCAAGAAGTAATTTTTGTTTCATTCTACATTGTCTGATGTGGCAGAAACTTCACACATGTTCATTTTTGGAGTGTAATCTCATCCATATACCAAGAAAGGCTCAATGGCATAGCGCCACCATCTGGCAACAGGAAGTGGCTTTAATTTTACTTGACATCTTCCAATTTGGCTGAAAATGTACGAATATGTTAACTATTGGAGTGTAATAAAATCCATATACCATACCCAGCTCAGTATTATAGCGCCACCATCTGGCAATAGGAAGTGAGGCTTATATCATTAATGCATTCCAATAGCAGCAGCAACATCTTCATTGATCAAAGGGGAATTCCTGTGCACACTATTCGTTGTCCAGGAAGGTGATTATTTCCAAAGTGTGAACATATTGTGAAACATGTCATTGGCACAACTGTGCCACCAAGGCGGTTGCGCCCATGGTGCTTGGGCCCGTTCATTGCTGCTTGCAGCTATATTTATTATTATTATTATTATTATTATTATTATTATTATTAGGGCCCAAGCACCGTAGGGTGCGAAGGACCCTATTGTTATTGTAAAGATTATTATTATTATTATTATTCTTTTTTTTTCAATGTTTTGTGCATTTTTGAGGTGCTTGCCATGAATGAAAACTCACGGAATTTTGCACACCCATCAGAAGTGGTGGCTGTCAGGATCTCTCAGATGCTCAGACCTGGGCGTCGCTGAGGGACTCCACAGCGCCCCCTATCGCATTGTCTTCTATTGTTGGCAGGCACTTTGAGCTACCTGCACCATATTTAGTATGCATATAGCACTCCTCAGGCCAAACACATTGTAAATTCGCATTTAATCAAATATGCGAACAGGAAGTCAGCCATTTTGGATTTTGTGCGTTTTACACGTTCTACACTTTTAAGTACTCCTCCTAGGGGATTCATCGCATTCACACCAACTGTGGTCAGAATGGTCTCAGGATAGTCATGATACTAAATTGCCAGGATATTTTTGATAGCTCAAACGGGACAGTCACGGGGAGGATTACAATTTTTATGTCACGCCACGCCAACAGGAAGTGGCCGTAATTTCATGGTCGACATCGTCTGATCTGGCTGATATTTTAGAAATACGTTTATTGTTGGAGTATAAACACATCCATATCCCAAGAACGGGTCAATGTTATAGCGCCACCATCTGGCAACAGGAAGTGTGGTCTTCATCATATTTGTATGCCTTCCTGCTAGGGCATTGATCACATTCACACCAAATGTGGTCAGCATGATCTTAAGATAGTCCTTACACTAAATTGCGAAGGGATTTTTGATATCTCAAACGGTATGGAAATGGCGAGTCGTAGAGTAGACATAGTGCGTGCAAAAAAATGACTTTTTTTTCGATATCGTCCGATCAGGCTGATATTTTAGAAATATGTTCACTCTTGGAATACAATATCAAATATATACATATCAATCGGGGCGTGGTTAGACAGCGCCCCCTATAATTATTATAATCTTTTTTTTCTATGTTTTGTGCATTTTTGAGGTGCTTGCCATGGATGAAAACTCACGGAATTTTGCACAAACATGAGAAGTGGTGTCTCTCAGGAACTGTCAGATGCTCAGACCTGGGCGTGGCCAAGGGACTCCACAGCGCCCCCTATTGCTTTGTCTTCTATTGTGGACAGGCACTTTGAGCTACCTTCACCTAATTTTGTAGGTTTGTGGGGCTCCTCTGCCCAAACACAAGTCTCATTCGCATCGAATCAAATATGTGAACAGGAAGTCAGCCATTTTGAATTTTGTGCGTTTTACACGTACTACACTTTTAAGTACTCCTCCTAGGGGGTTCATCGCATTCACAGCACATGTGGTCAAAGTGGTCTGATGATAGTTATGATACTAATTCCGAAGGATATTTTTGATATCTCAAACGGTATGGTCATGGCGAGGAGTACAATTTTCATGTCACGCCACGCCAACAGGAAGTAGCCATAAATTCATGGTCTACATTGTCTGATCTGGCTGATATTTTACAAATATGTTCACTGTTAGAGTGTAATCACATCCATATACCAAGAAGAAGTCAATGTTATAGCGCCACCATCTGGCAACAGGAAGTGAGGTTTTTATCATATTTGTATGCCTTCCTGCTAGGGTATTCATCACATTCACACCAAATGGAGTCATCATGATCTGAGAATAGTCCTGACCCTAAATGACAAAAGGATTTTTGATATCTCAAACGGTTTGGCAATGGCGAGGCGTATAATACACACGTTACACCCAAAAACAGGAAGTGGGCTTAATTCCGTTCTACATCATCTGATCGGGCTGATATTTTACAAATATATTCACTTTTGGAGTGCAATCACATCCATATCCACATTCATCTGGGCGTGGCTACACAGCGCCCCCTATGGCTCTTTTCTAATATTGTGGACATATACTTTCACGTAAATGCACCACGTCTGGTAGGCACAAGGGTCTCCTCAAGACACACACATTTCTCATTTGCATCCCTTAACTTTTCCCAACAGGAAGTGAGCTATTTTGGATTTTGTGTGTTTTTAAGTGTTTTTTCACGTACCAAACTTTGAAATACTCTTCCTAGGGGGTTCATCACATTCACACAAAATGTGGTCAGCATGATATTATAGCCCTGACACACAACTATGAACTGATTTTTAATAACTTGGAATGGAATGGCTATGGTCAGCCTTAAAATTAACTTGTAATGCTGCCCAAACAGGAAAATTATGTATTAAATCATTTCAAAAAGGAATTAAATTCTACATTGCCTGATTTTGAGGCTACAACTTTTCACATATGTTCATTGTTGGAGTGTCATCACATCCATTAAGCAATAATAGTTCACTATTTTCGCTGGAGACTCATTATATCCAGTCTTAAAACTTCAACGCAAGTCGCAACTGACTCTCCCATTTCTAATACGCGACTGCCATCTAGTGGCAAAAGTTAGTATTCTTTCTAATTTTCTTGGATAAAGTGATTTCTCAATGACAAGTTTTGTTTCTTTTTGCGAGCCAGTAACCATAACGATGTATGAGTAACAGCGGCAGCCTACGTGAGAAAATGTACTGACAACACCCAGCCCATAGCAACGTTTTTTTCATCTACCTTAATTATATGGATTGAATAACTAAAATAAAAGACAGGCTTTTACTGGCAGGAAAGTATCATATATTTAAAAGATTAACACATATAATGCATATATTGCTTTGACGTTCAATGTTATTTGGATTTAAAAAAAACCGTATTGTAGCATTTTAAGGACTCAATACAAAACAGCTGTTCGGAAAGTTGGGTTGAAAACCAAGAAGCCTTATTAAGGAATTCGAGCCGTTTCTATTTGACTTCATTCGATTGAAGTGAATGCCGTAACCCAATTAAATGTAATTCGCGTCGCAATACACACAATCGCCTACACTGTCAACGTGAAATAAAAATATATAGAGGTTTAAATCGATCCTATATTGGGACATTTGTTTTGATGGCTGGTGCAACGGGCATTTTCGGTACCGTTGACCATAAGCGAATGCTAGCAATTATATCATTACACTGACCAAGTCCTGTTAAAAAGCACATTTTTGGTTCCTTTGTGGAAACAGTGAAGTTGTCTACATAATCTATTCTACTCACAGACTAACTGCGTCGCTGTAACTTCCCCCCATTTCTGATACGGGGATTCCATTTATTGGCAGAAATTGGTACTTTTATTTTTTTCTTCCTTCAAGTGATTTTTCAACGATCGGTTTTTGTTTTTTTCTAGCGAGCCAGTAGGCATAACGATGTAAGATTTACAGCTGCAGCCTACGTGACAAAATGTATTGACAACACCCAGCCCGACGTTTCTTTGCATCTATTTTCATTATTTGAATTGAATATCTAAAATAAATATTAAAGACATTTAAAGACTTAAAGACAGGCTTTAACTGGCAGGAGAGTATCATATATTTAAAAGATTTACACATATAATGCATATCTTGCATTGACGTTAAATGGTATTTTGTTAAAAAAAAAACGTATTGTAGCATTTTCAGGACTCAATACAAAACTGCTGTTCGGAAAGTTAGCTTGAAAACCAAGAAGCCTTATTTAGGAATTCGCGCCGTTTCTATTTGACTTCATTCGATTGAAGTGAATGCCGTAACCCAATTAAATGGAATTCGCGTCGGAATAACCATAATAGCCTACATTGCCAACGTGAAATAAAAATATATAGAGGTTTAAATCGATCCTATATTGGGACTTTTGTTATCATGGCTGGTGCAACGGGCATTTTCGGTACCATTGACCATAATCGAATGCTAGCATTTATATCATTAAACTGACCAAGTCCTGTTAAAAAGCACATTTTAGACTCCTTTGTGGAAACAGTGAAGTTGTCTACACAATATATTCTACTCACAGACTAACTGCGTCGCTGTAACTTCCCCCCATTTCTGAAACGGGGATTCCATTTATTGGCAAAAAGTGGTACTTTGATTTTTGTCTTCCTTCTAGTGATTTTTCAACGATAGGTTTTCGTTTTTTATATCGAGCCAGTAGGCATAACGATGTATGATTTACAGCTGCAGCCTACGTGACAAAATGTATTGACAACACCCAGCCCGACGTTTCTTTGCCTCTATTTTCATTATTTTAATTGAATATCTAAAATAAATATTAAAGACATTTAATGACTGTCTTTAACTGGCAGGAGAGTGTCATATATTTAAAAGAGTAACACATGAAGTCAAAAAGAAACGGTAGCGTTTGAGGTGGCTCTGCTCGAACGCTGTGTTAACAAGAGACCGTTATGTTCAACAAAGGTATCGCATGCACGTCGTTGCGTAGCCTTTCCACTGTCTGTGTGAGTCAAAAAACAGGTCAGCTACGTTGGTTTACATGAATAGAAAACTTTCAGTTAAATCGCCAGCTATGTTCGTTTATTTTGCTTGTCATTAAACACGAATTAAGAGAACATACAATTTCGCTAGGAATTTTTGACTTAATATGAAAATACCGGATTGAGGGCAGAGACTTGGCATCTCCTTTAGATTTGGCTGAACAAATGCGTTTCAGGCAGCATAATTACCGGTGAAATGGAAAAGAATGATGCTGGCTAACTAGACTTTTAATGCAATATTATCCGACACTTCGGCGAGAAATTATTTAACCAAGATGAAAGGAAACATACAACATTTGGCCAATAGATGGCGCCCGTGTATAAGAGGGCAGTATACCTTAATGGTTTAGGCAGTGGATTAAGACATGCAAGGTCGGCGGTTCTATCCCCAGTGCGGTCACAATGAAGTTGAATAGTTTGTTTAAGCCAATGGTTTTATTTTGAGTGCATATTTATAACCGAATGACTTTTCAAGCATAAAATGTGCCTCTCGCTGTAAAATCTATGGAAATTAATTCATCTCTGCTCTCCATACAGGACTGTAGCACGTTATCACAATGTGTTTGTTGTTTTTGTTTCATTCTACATTGTCTGATGTGGCTGAAACTTCACACATGTTCATTTTTGGAGTGTAATCTCATCCATATACCAATAAAGGCTCAATGGCATTGCGCCACCATCTGGCAACAGGAAGTGGCCTTAATTTCACTCGACATCTTCCGATATGGCTGAAAATGTAGAAATATTTTTATTATTGGAGTGTAATTAAATCCATATACCAAAAATGGCTCAATGTTATAGCTCCACCATCTGGCAAAAGGAAGTGACTTTAATTTTACTCGACATCTTCCAATTTGGCTGAAAATGTACAAATATGTTAATTATTGGAGTGTAATCAAATCCATAAACCATACACGGCTCAATATTATAGCGCCACCATCTGGCAACAGGAAGTGAGGCTTATATCATTGATGCATTCCAATAGCAGCAGCAACATCTTCATTGATCAAAGGAGAATTCCTGTGCACACTATACGTTGTCCAGGAAGGTGATTATTTCCAAAGTGTGTACATATTGTGAAACATGTCATTGGCACAACTATGCCACCAAGGCGGTTGCGCCCCTGGTGCTTGGGCCCGTTCATTGCTGCTTGCAGCTATATTTATTATTATTATTCTTTTTCTTCAGGCAAATGGGCTTTTTTGAGGGCCTAGCCATGCGTAAAAAGTCTTGACATTTTGCACACACATCAGAAGTGGTTGCTGTCAGGAGCTCTCAGATGCTCAGACCTGGGCGTCGCCGAGGGACTCCACAGCGCCCCCTATCGCATTGTCTTCTATTGTGGGCAGGCACTTTGAGCTACCTGCACCTAATTTGGTGGCCAAATAGCGCTCCTCGGTCCAAACACATTTCTCATTCGGATCTAATCAAATATCCAAACAGGAAGTCAGCCATTTTGGATTTTCTGAGTTTTACACGTACTACACTTTTAAGTACTCCTCCTAGGGGGTTCATCGCATTCACACCAACTGTGGTCAGAATGGTCTCAGGATAGTCATGATGCTAAATTGCCAGGATATTTTTGATAGCTCAAATGGGACAGTCACGGGGAGGATTACAATTTTTATGTCACGCCACGCCAACAGGAAGTGGCCATAATTTCATGGTCTACATTGTCTGATCTGGCTGATATTTTAGAAATTTGTTTATTGTTGGAGTGTAATCACATCTATATCCCAAGAACAGGTCAATGTTATAGCGCCACCATCTGGCAATAGGAAGTGAGGTCTTTAACATATTTGTATGCATTCCTGCTAGGGCATTCAGCACATTCACACCAAATGCGGTCAGCATGATCTTAAGATAGTCCTTACGCTAAGTTGTGAAGGGATTTTTGATATCTCAAACGGTATGGAAATGGCGAGTCGTACAGTACACATATTGCGTGCAAAAAAATGACTTTTTTTTCGACATCGTCCGATCTGGCTGATATTTTACAAATATGTTCACTGTAGCAGTACAATATCAGATATATACATATCAATCGGGGCGTGGCTAGACAGCGCCCCCTATAATTATTATTCTCTTTTTTTTCAATGTATTTTGCATTTTTGAGGTGCTTGCCATGGATGGAAACTCACAGAATTTTGCACACACATGAGAAGTGTTGGCTGTCAGAATGTATCAGATGCTCAGACCTGGGCGTGGCCAAGGGACTCCACAGCGCCCCCTAATGCTTTGTCTTCTATTGTGGACTGGCACTTTGAGCTACCTTCACCTAATTTGGTATGCATGTGGGGCTCCTCTGGACAAACACATTTCTCATTCGCATCGAATCAAATATGTAAACAGGAAGTCAGCCATTTTGAATTTTGTGCATTTTACACGTACTACACTTTTAAGTACTCCTCCTAGGGGGTTCATTGCATTCACACGAAATGTGGTCAAAGTGGTCTCAGGATAGTCATGAAACTAATTCCAAAGGATATTTTTGATATCTCAAACGGTATGGTCATGGCGAGGCGTACAATTTTCATGTCACGCCGCGCCAACAGGAAGTTGCCATAAATTCATGGTCTACATTGTCTGATCTGGCTGATATTTTACAAATATGTTCACTGTTAGAGTGTAATCACATCCAAATACCAAGAAGAAATCAATGTTATAGCGCCACCATCTGGCAACGGACGTGAGGTTTTTATCATGTTTGTATGCGTTCCTGCTAAGGTATTCATCACATTCACACCAAATGTAGTCATCATGATCTTAGAATAGTCCTGACCCTAAATGACGAAAGGATTTTTGATATCTCAAACGGTTTGGCAATGGCGAGGCGTATAATACACACGTTACGCCCAAAAACAGGAAGTGGGCTTAATTCCGTTCTACATCATCTGATCGGGCTGATATTTTACAAATATATTCACTTTTGGAGTGCAATCACATCCATATCCACATTCATCTGGGCGTGGCTACACAGCGCCCCCTATGGCTTTTTTCTAATATTGTGGACATATACTTTCACGTAAATGCACCACGTCTGGTAGGCATAAGGGTCTCCTCAAGACACACACATTTCTCATTTGCATCCCTTAACTTTTCCCAACAGGAAGTGAGCTATTTTGGATTTTGTGTGTTTTTAATTGTTTTTCTTCACGTACCAAACTTTGAAATACTCTTCCTAGGGGGTTCATCACATTCACACAAAATGTGGTCAGCATGATATTATAGCCCTGACACACAACTATGAACTGATTTTTAATATCTTGGAATGGTATGGCTATGGTCAGCCTTAAAATTAACTTGTAATGCTGCCCAAACAGTTCATGTTTTAATACAATTATGTATTAAATAATTTCAAAAAGGTATTAAATTCTACATTGCCTGATTTTGAGGCTACATCTTTTCACATATGTTCATTGTTGGAGTGTCATCACATCCATTAAGCAATAATAGTTTACTATTTTCGCTGGAGACTCATTATCTCCAGTCTTAAAACTTCAACTCAAGTCGCACCTGACTCTCCCATTTCTAATACGCGACTGCCATCTAGTGGCAAAGGTTAGTATTCTTTCTAATTTTCGGTATTGTTTCTCTTTTTCTTGGATAAAGTGATTTCTCAACGACAAGTTTTGTTTCTTTTTGCGAGCCCGTAACCATAACGATGTATGAGTAACAGCGGCAGCCTACGTGACAAAATGTACTGAAAACACCCAGCCCACAGCAACGTTTTTTCTCATCTATCTTAATTAACTCGATTGAATAACTAAAATAAAAAACAGGCTTTTACTGGCAGGAAAGTATCATATATTTAAAAGATTAACACATATAATGCATATATTGCTTTGACATTCAATGTTATTTGGATTTTAAAAAAACCGTATTGTAGCATTTTAAGGACTCAATACAAAACAGCTGTTCGGAAAGTTGGCTTGAAAACCAAGAAGCCTTATTAAGGAATTCGAGCCGTTTCTATTTGACTTCATTCGATTGAAGTGAATGCCGTAACCCAATTAAATGTAATTCGCGTCGGAATACACATAATAGCCTACACTGTCAACGTGAAATAAAAATATATAGAGGTTTAAATCGATCCTGTATTGGGACATTTGTTATGATGGCTGGTGCAACGGGCATTTTCGGTACCGTTGACCATAATCGAATGCTAGCATTTATATCATTACACTGACCAAGTCCTGTTAAAAAGCACATTTTTGGTTCCTTTGTGGAAACAGTGAAGTTGTCTACACAATCTGTTCTATTCACAGACTAACTGCGTCGCTGTAACTTCCCCCCATTTCTGATACGGCGATTCAATTTATTGGCAGAAAGTGGTACTTTCAATTTTTTCTTCCTTCAAGTGATTTTTCAACGATAGGTTTTTGTTTTTTTCTAGCGAGCCAGTAGGCATAACGATGTATGATTTACAGCTGCAGCGTACGTGACAAAATGTATTGACAACACCCAGCCCGACGTTTCTTTGCATCTATTTTCATTACATGAATTGAATAACTAAAATAAATATTAAAGACATTTAAAGACTTAAAGACAGGCTTTAACTGGCAGGAGAGTATCATATTTTTAAAAGATTAACACATGAAGTCAAAAAGAAACTTTAGCGTCTGAGGTGGCTCTGCTCGAACGCTGTGTTAACATGAGACCGTTTTGTTCAACAAAGGTATCACATGCAGGTCGTTGCGAGATGACACGCACGGGCTAACAGCAGCCAGCCAGTCCACTGTCTGTGTGAGTCAAAAAACAGGTCAGCTACGTTGGTTTACATGAATAGAAAACTTTCAGTTAAATCGCCAGCTATGTTAGTTTATTAGGCTTGTCATTAAACATGAATTAAGAGAACATACAATTTCGCTAGGAATGGTAAATTAATATGAAAATACTGTATTGAGGGCAGAGAGTTGGCATCTCTTTTAGATTTGGCTGAACAAATGCGTTTCAGGCAGCATAATTACCAGTGAAATGGAAAAGAATGATGATGGTTAACTAGACGTTTCGTGCAATATTATCCGACACTTCGTAGAGAAATTATTAAACCAAGATAAAAGGAGACATTTGGCCAATAGATGGCACCCGTGTATAAGCGGGCAGTATAGCGTAATGGTTAGGGCGGTGGATTAAGGCACGCAAATTCAGCCGTTCGATCCCCGCTGCAGCCACAATGAATTTGAATAGTTTCTTGAAGCCAATTGTTTTCATTTTGAGTGCATGTTTATGGCCTAATGACTTTTCAAGCATAAATTGTGCCTCCCCGTGTAAAAACTATGGAAATTAATTAATCTCTGCTCTCCATACAGGACTGTAGCATGTTATCACAATGTGCAAGCAAGACGTTATTTTTATTTCATTCTACATTGTCTGATGTGGCTGAAACTTCACACGTTCATTTTTGGAGTGTAATCTCATCCATTTTCCAATAAAGGCTAAATGGCAAAGCGCCACCCGCTGGCAACAGGAAGTGAGCCTTATATTGCATTCTTAAGCATTATTTTTCAATGGGTTCATGACATTCACGGTAAATGTGGTCAGCATGATGCTAGGATGGTCCTGACAAAACAGATTTTTGATTTACTGGGATGATATAGCTATGGTCAGGCACATAAAAAACACATCATGCCAGACAAACAGGAAGTGGTCATACTTAAATTCTCCAATGTCTGATGTGACTGCAACTTTACACAGATGCTCAGTGTTGGAGTGTAATCAAATCCATATTCCAAAAACGACTCAATGTTATAGCAGCATCATCTGGAAACAGGAATTGACCTTAATTTCGCTGAACATCTTCCGATGTGGCTGAAAATGTACAAATATGTTTATTTCTGGAGTGTAATCAAATTCAAAAAACATACACGGATCAATAATATAGCGCCACCATCTGGCAACAGGAAGTGAGGCTTATATCATTGATGCATTCCAATAGCAGCGCCAACATCTTCATTGATCAAAGGGAAATTCCTGTGCACACTATACGTTGTCCAGGAAGGTGATTATTTCCAAAGTGTGTACATGTTGTGAAACATGTCATTGGCAGAACTATGCCACCAAGGCGGTTGCCCCCATGGGGCTTGGGCCCGTTCATTGCTGCTTGCAGCTATATTTATTATTAGGGCCCAAGCACCGTAGGGTGCGAAGGACCCTATTGTTATTGGAAGGATTATTATTATTATTATTATTATTATTATTATTATTCTTTTTTTTTCAATGTTTTGTGCATTTTTGAGGTGCTTGCCATGGATGAAAACTCACGGAATTTTGCACACACATCAGAAGTGGTGGCTGTCAGGTTGTCTCAGATGCTCAGACCTGGGCGTGGCTGAGGGACTCCACAGCGCCCCCTATCGCATTGTCATCTATTTTGGGCAGGCACTTTGAGCTACCTTCATAAAATTTAGTAGGGATATAGCACTCCTCGGTCCAAACACATTTCTCATTCGCATCTAATCAAATATCCAAACAGGAAGTCAGCCATTTTGGATTTTGTGCGTTTTACACGTACTGCACTTTTAAGTACTCCTCCTAGGGGGTTCATCACATTCACACCACCTGTGGTCAGAATGGTCTCAGGATATTCATGATGCTAAATTGGCAGGATATTTTTGATAGCTCAAACGGGACGGTCCTGGGGAGGCGTATAATTTTTATGTCACGCCACGCCAACAGGAAGTGGCCGTAATTTCATGGTCTACATCGTCTGATCTGGCTGATATTTTAGAAATACGTTTATTGTTGGAGGCTAATCACAACCATATCCCAACAACGGGTCAATGTTATAGCGCCACCATCTGGCAACAGGAAGTGAGGTCTTCATCATATTTGAATGCCTTCCTGCTAGGGCATTCATCACATTCACACGAAATGTGGTCAGCATGATCTTAGGATAGTCATAACCATAAGCTGTGAAGGGATTTTTGATATCTCAAACGGTATGGAAATGGCGAGTCGTAAAGTACACATATTGCGTGCAAAAAAATGACTTTTTTTTCGACATCGTCCGATTTGGCTGATATTTTACAAATATGTTCACTGTTGGAGTACAATATGAAATATATACATATCAATCGGGGCGTGGCTAGACAGCGCCCCCTATAATTATTATTCTCTTTTTTTTCAATGTATTTTGCATTTTTGAGGTGCCTGCCATGGATGAAAACTCACAGAATTTTGCACACACATGAGAAGTGTTGGCTGTCAGGATGACTCAGATGCTCAGACCTGGGCGTGGCCGAGGGACTCCACAGCGCCCCCTAATGCTTTGTCTTCTATTGTGGACAGGCACTTTGAGCTACCTTCACCTAATTTGGTATGCATGTGGGCCTCCTCTGGACAAATACATTTCTCATTCGCATCGAATCAAATATGTGAACAGGAAGTCAGCCATTTTGAATTTTGTGCATTTTACACGTACTACACTTTTAAGTACTCCTCCTAGGGGGTTCATTGCATTCACACGAAATGTGGTCAAAGTGGTCTCAGGATAGTCATGATACTAATTCCAAAGGATATTTTTGATATCTCAAACGGTATGGTCATGGCGAGGTGTACAATTTTCATGTCACGCCGCGCCAACAGGAAGTAGCCATAAATTCATGGTCTACATTGTCTGATCTGGCTGATATTTTACAAATATGTTCACTGTTAGAGTGTAATCACATCCATATACCAAGAAGAAATCAATGTTATAGCGCCACCATCTGGCAACGGAAGTGAGGTTTTTATCATGTTTGTATGCGTTCCTGCTAGGGTATTCATCACATTCACACCAAATGTAGTCATCATGATCTTAGAATAGTCCTGACCCTAAATGACGAAAGGATTTTTGATATCTCAAACGGTTTGGCAATGGCGAGGCGTATAATACACACGTTACGCCCAAAAACAGGAAGTGGGCTTAATTCCATTCTACATCATCTGATCGGGCTGATATTTTACAAATATATTCACTTTTGGAGTGCAATCACATCCATATCCACATTCATCTGGGCGTGGCTACACAGCGCCCCCTATGGCTTTTTTCTAATATTGTGGACATATACTTTCACGTAAATGCACCACGTCTGGTTGGCATAAGGGTCTCCTCAAGACACACACATTTCTCATTTGCATCCCTTAACTTTTCCCAACAGGAAGTGAGCTATTTTGGATTTTGTGTGTTTTTAAGTGTTTTTTCACGTACCAAACTTTGAAATACTCTTCCTAGGGGGTTCATCACATTCACACAAAATGTGGTCAGCATGATATTATAGCCCTGACACACAACTATGAACTGATTTTTAATATCTTGGAATGGTATGGCTATGGTCAGCCTTAAAATTAACTTGTAATGCTGCCCAAACAGTTCATGTTTTAATACAATTATGTATTAAATAATTTCAAAAAGGTATTAAATTCTACATTGCCTGATTTTGAGGCTACAACTTTTCACATATGTTCATTGTTGGAGTGCCATCACATCCATTAAGCAATAATAGTTCACTATTTTCGCTGGAGACTCATTATATCCAGTCTTAAAACATCAAGGCAAGTCGCAAATGACTCTCCCATTTCTAATACGCGACTGCCATCTACTGGCAAAACTTGGTATTGTTTCTCAAGTGATTTCTCAAATACAAGTTTTGTTTCTTTTTGCGAGCCAGTAACCATAACGATGTATGAGTAACAGCGGCAGCCTACGTGACAAAATGTACTGACAACACCCAGCCCACAGCAACGTTTTTTCTCATCCACCTTAATTATATAGATTGAATAACTAAAATAAAAGACAGGCTTTTACTGGCAGGAAAGTATCATATATTTCAAAGATTAACACATATAATGCATATCTTGCAATGACGTTCAATGTTATTTGGTTTATAAAAAACCGTGTTGTAGCATTTTAAGGACTCAATACAAAACAGCTGTTCGGAAAGTTAGCTTGAAAACCAAGAAGCCTTATTAAGGATTTCGAGCCGTTTCTATTTGACTTCATTCGATTGAAGTGAATGCCGTAACCCAATTAAATGTAATTCGCGTCGGAATACACATAATAGCCTACACTGTCAACGTGAAATAAAAATATATAGAGGTTTAAATCGATCCTATATTGGGACATTTGTTATGATGGCTGGTGCAACGGGCATTTTCGGTACCGTTGACCATAATCGAATGCTAGCATTTATATCATTACACTGACCAAGTCCTGTTAAAAAGCACATTTTTGGTTCCTTTGTGGAAACAGTGAAGTTGTCTACACAATCTATTCTACTCACAGACTAACTGCGTCGCTGTAACTTCCCCCCATTTCTGATACGGGGATTCCATTTATTGGCAGAAAGTGGAACTTTTATATTTTTCTTCCTTCAACTGATTTTTCAACGATAGGTTTTTGTTTTTTTTCTAGCGAGCCAGTAGGCATAACGATGTATGATTTACAGCTGCAGCCTACGTGACAAAATGTATTGACAACACCCAGCCCGACGTTTCTTTGCATCTATTTTCATTATATGAATAGAATATCTGAAATAAATATTAAAGACATTTAATGACTGTCTTTAACTGGCAGGAGAGTACCATATATTTAAAAGAGTCAAAAGTCAAAAAGAAACGTTAACGTTTGAGATGGCTCTGGTCGAACTCTGTGTTAACATGAGACCGTTATGTTCAACAAAGGTATGGCATGCAGGTCGTTGCGAGATGACGCGCATTGGCTAACAGCAGCCAGCCTGTCCACTGTCTGTGTGAGTCAAAAAACAGGTCAGCTACGTTTATTTACATGAATAGAAAACTTTCAGTTAAATCGCCAGATATGTTAGTTTATTTTGCTTGTCATTAAACACGAATTAAGAGAACATACAATTTCGCTAGGAATTTTTGACTTAATATGAAAATACCGGATTGAGGGCAGAGACTTGGCACCTCCTTTAGATTTGGCTGAACAAATGCGTTTCAGGCAGCATAATTACCGGTGAAATGGAAAAGAATGAAGCTGGCTAACTCGACGTTTAATGCAGTAATATCCGACACTTCGGAGAGAAATTATTTAACCAGGATAAAAGGAAACATACAACTTTTGGCCAATAGATGGCGTACGTGTATAAGACGGCAGTATAGCTTAATGGTTCAGACAGTGGATTAAGACATGCAAGGTCCGCGGCTCCATCCCCGGTGCGGCTACAATAAAGCTGAATAGTTTCTTTACGCAAATGGTTTTATTTTGAGTGCATATTTATAACCGAATGACTTCTCAAGCGTAAATTTTGCCTCCCGCTGTAAAATCTATGGAAATTAATTCATCTGTGCTCTCCATACAGGACTGGAGCATATTATTACAATGTGCAAGAAAGAAGTAATTTTTGTTTCATTCTACATTGTCTGATGTGGCAGAAACTTCACACATGTTCATTTTTGGAGTGTAATCTCATCCATATACCAAGAAAGGCTCAATGGCATAGCGCCACCATCTGGCAACAGGAAGTGGCTTTAATTTTACTTGACATCTTCCAATTTGGCTGAAAATGTACAAATATGTTAATTATTGGAGTGTAATCAAATCCATAAACCATACATGGTTCAATATTATAGCACCACCATCTGGCAACAGGAAGTGAGGCTTATATCATTGATGCATTCCAATAGCAGCACCAACATCTTCATTGATCAAAGGGGAATTCCTGTGCACACTATACGTTGTCCAGGAAGGTGATTATTTCCAAAGTGTGTACATGTTGTGAAACATGTCATTGGCACAACTATGCCACCAAGGCGGATGCGCCCATGGTGCTTGGGCCCGTTCATTGCTGCTTGCAGCTATATTTATTATTATTAGGGCCCAAGCACCGTAGGGTGCGAAGGACCCTATTGTTATTGTAAAGATTATTATTATTATTATTATTAGGGCCCAAGCACCGTAGGGTGCGAAGGACCCTATTGTTATTGGAAGGATTATTATTATTATTATTATTATTATTATTATTATTATTCTTTTTCTTCAGGCAAATGGGCTTTTTTGAGGGCCTTGCCATGCGTAAAAAGTCTTGACATTTTGCACACACATCAGAAGTGGTTGCTGTCAGGAGCTCTCAGATGCTCAGACCTGGGCGTGGCCGAGGGACTCCACAGCGCCCCCTATCGCATTGTCTTCTATTGTGGGCAGGCACTTTGAGCTACCTGCACCTAATTTGGTGGCCATATAGCGCTCCTCGGTCCAAACACATTTCATATTCGGATCTAATCAAATATCCAAACAGGAAGTCAGCCATTTTGGATTTTCTGAGTTTTACACGTACTACACTTTTAAGTACTCCTCCTAGGGGGTTCATCGCATTCACACCATCTGTGGTCAGAATGGTCTCAGGATAGTCATGATGCTAAATTGCCAGGATATTTTTGATAGCTCAAACGGGACGGTCATGGGGAGGAGTACAATTTTTATGTCACGCCACGCCAACAGGAAGTGGCCATAATTTCATGGTCTACATTGTCTGATCTGGCTGATATTTTAGAACTTTGTTTATTGTTGGACTACAATCACATCCATATCCCAAGAACAGGTCAATGTTATAGCGCCACCATCTGGCAACAGGAAGTGTGGTCTTTAACATATTTGTATGCATTCCTGCTAGTGCATTCAGCACATTCACACCAAATGCGGACAGCATGATCTTAAGATAGTCCTTACGCTAAGTTGTGAAGGGATTTTTGATATCTCAAACGGTATGGAAATGGCGAGTCGTACAGTACACATATTGCGTGCAAAAAAATGACTTTTTTTTCGACATCGTCCGATCTGGCTGATATTTTACAAATATGTTCACTGTAGCACTACAATATCAGATATATACATATCAATCGGGGCGTGGCTAGACAGCGCCCCCTATAATTATTATTCTCTTTTTTTTCAATGTATTTTGCATTTTTGAGGTGCTTGCCATGGATGGAAACTCACAGAATTCTGCACACACATGAGAAGTGTTGGCTGTCAGGATGTATCAGATGCTCAGACCTGGGCGTGGCCAAGGGACTCCACAGCGCCCCCTAATGCTTTGTCTTCTATTGTGGACAGGCACTTTGAGCTACCTTCACCTTATTTCGTACGCATGTGGGGCTCCTCTGGACAAACACATTTCTCATTCGCATCGAATCAAATATGTAAACAGGAAGTCAGCCATTTTGAATTTTGTGCATTTTACACGTACTACACTTTTAAGTACTCCTCCTAGGGGGTTCATTGCATTCACACGAAATGTGGTCAAAGTGGTCTCAGGATAGTGATGATACTAATTCCACAGGATATTTTTGATATCTCAAACGGTATGGTCATGGCGAGGCGTACAATTTTCATGTCACGCCGCGCCAACAGGAAGTTGCCATAAATTCATGGTCTACATTGTCTGATCTGGCTGATATTTTAGAAATATGTTCACTGTTAGAGTGTAATCACATCCAAATACCAAGAAGAAATCAATGTTATAGCGCCACCATCTGGCAACGGAAGTGAGGTTTTTATCATGTTTGTATGCGTTCCTGCTAAGGTATTCATCACATTCACACCAAATGTAGTCATCATGATCTTAGAATAGTTCCGACCCTAAATGACGAAAGGATTTTTGATATCTCAAACGGTTTGGCAATGGCGAGGCGTATAATATACACGTTACGCCCAAAAACAGGAAGTGGGCTTAATTCCGTTCTACATCATCTGATCGGGCTGATATTTTACAAATATATTCACTTTTGGAGTGCAATCACATCCATATCCACATTCATCTGGGCGTGGCTACACAGCGCCCCCTATGGCTTTTTTCTAATATTGTGGACATATACTTTCACGTAAATGCACCACGTCTGGTAGGCATAAGGGTCTCCTCAAGACACACACATTTCTCATTTGCATCCCTTAAGTTTTCCCAACAGGAAGTGAGCTATTTTGGATTTTGTGTGTTTTTAAGTGTTTTTTCACGTACCAAACTTTGAAATACTCTTCCTAGGGGGTTCATCACATTCACACAAAATGTGGTCAGCATGATATTATAGCCCTGACACACAACTATGAACTGATTTTTAATATCTTGGAATGGTATGGCTATGGTCAGCCTTAAAATTAACTTGAAATGCTGCCCAAACAGTTCATGTTTTAATACAATTATGTATTAAATAATTTCATAAAGGTATTAAATTCTACATTGCCTGATTTTGAGGCTACAACTTTTCACATATGTTCATTGTTGGAGTGTCATCACGTCCATTAAGCAATAATAGTTCACTATTTTCGCTGGAGACTCATTATATCCAGTCTTAAAACTTCAACGCAAGTCGCAAATGACTCTCCCATTTCTAATACGCGACTGCCATCTACTGGCAAAAGTTGGTATTGCATATATCTTGCAATGACGTTCAATGTTATTTGGTTTAAAAAAAACCGTGTTGTAGCATTTTAAGGACTCAATACAAAACAGCTGTTCGGAAAGTTAGCTTGAAAATCAAGAAGCCTTATTAAGGAATTAGAGCCGTTTCTATTTGACTTCATTCGGTTGAAGTGAATGCCGTAACCCAATTAAATGTAATTCGCGTCGGAATACACATAATAGCCTACACTGTCAACGTGAAATAAAAATATATAGAGGTTTAAATCGATCCTATATTGGGACATTTGTTATGATGGCTGGTGCAACGGGCATTTTCGGTACCGTTGACCATAATCGAATGCTAGCATTTATATCATTACACTGACCAAGTCCTGTTAAAAAGCACATCACCTTTGTGGAAACAGTGAAGTTGTCTACACAATCTATTCTACTCACAGACTAACTGCGTCGCTGTAACTTCCCCCCATTTCTGATACGGGGATTCCATTTATTGGCAGAAAGTGGAACTTTTATATTTTTCTTCCTTCAAGTGATTTTTCAACGATAGCTTTTTGTTTTTTTTCTAGCGAGCCAGTAGGCATAACGATGTATGATTTACAGCTGCAGCCTACGTGACAAAATGTATTGACAACACCCAGCCCGACGTTTCTTTGCATCTATTTTCATTTTTGAATAGAATATCTGAAATAAATATTAAAGACATTTAATGACTGTCTTTAACTGGCAGGAGAGTAGCATATATTTAAAAGAGTCAAAAGTCAAAAAGAAACGTTAACGTTTGAGATGGCTGTGGTCCAACTCTGTGTTAACATGAGACCGTTATGTTCAACAAAGGTATGGCATGCAGGTCGTTGCGAGATGACGCGGATTGGCTAACAGCAGCCAGCCTGTCCACTGTCTGTGTGAGTCAAAAAAACAGGTCAGCTACGTTTGTTTACATGAATAGAAAACTTTCAGTTAAATCGCCAGATATGTTAGTTTATTTTGCTTGTCATTAAACACGAATTAAGAGAACATACAATTTCGCTAGGAATTTTTGACTTAATATGAAAATACCGGATTGAGGGCAGAGACTTGGCATCTCCTTTAGATTTGGCTGAACAAATGCGTTTCAGGCAGCATAATTACCGGTGAAATGGAAAAAAATGATGCTGGCTAACTCGACGTTTAATGCAATATTATCCGACACTTCGGAGAGAAATTATTTAACCAGGATTAAAGGAAACATACAACTTTTGGCCAATAGATAACGTACGTGTATAAGAGGGCAGTATAGCTTAATGGTTCAGACAGTGGATTAAGACATGCAAGGTCCGCGGTTCCATCCCCGGTGCGGCCACAATAAAGATGAATAGTTTCTTTACGCCAATGGTTCTATTTTGAGTGCATATTTATAACCGAATGACTTCTCAAGCGTAAATTGTGCCTCCCGCTGTAAAATCTATTGAAATTAATTCATCTCTGCTCTCCATACAGGACTGGAGCATATTATTACACTGTGCAAGCAAGAAGTAATTTTTGTTTCATTCTACATTGTCTGATGTGGCAGAAACTTCACACATGTTCATTTTTGGAGTGTAATCTCATCCATATACCAAGAAAGGCTCAATGGCATAGCGCCACCATCTGGCAACAGGAAGTGGCTTTAATTTTACTTGACATCTTCCAATTTGGCTGAAAATGGACAAATATGTTAATTATTGGAGTGTAATCAAATCCATGAACCATACACGGCTCAATATTATACCGCCACCATCTGGCAACAGGAAGTGGCTTAAATTTTACGTGACATCTTCCAATTTGGCTGAAAATGTACAAATATGTTAATTATTGGAGTGAAATCAAATCCATAAACCATACACGGCTCAATATTATAGCGCCACCGTCTGGCAATAGGAAGTGAGGCTTATATCATTGATGCATTCCAATAGCAGCAGAAACATCTTCATTGATCAAAGGGGAATTCCTGTGCACACTATACGTTGTCCAGGAAGGTGATTATTTCCAAAGTGTGTACATATTGTGAAACATGTCATTGGCACAACTGTGCCACCAAGGCGGTTGCGCCCATGGTGCTTGGGCCCGTTCATTGCTGCTTGCAGCTATATTTATTATTATTATTATTCTTTTTTCTATATGCAAATGGGCCTTTTTGAGGTGCTTGCCATGCATAAAAAGTCTGGGAATTTTGCACACACATCAGAAATGAGGACCTTCAGGATCGATTAGATGCTCAGACCTGGGCGTGGCCGAGGGACTCCACAGCGCCCCCTATCGCATTGTCATCTATTGTGGGCAGGCACTTTGAGCAACCTTCACCAAATTTAGTACGCATATAGCACTCCTCGGACCAAACACATTTCTAATTTGCATCTAATCAAATATACAAACAGGAAGTCAGCCATTTTGGATTTTGTGCGTTTTACACGTACTGCACTTTTAAGTACTCCTCCTAGGGGGTTCATCACATTCACACCACCTGTGGTCAGAATGGTCTCCGGATATTCATGATGCTAAATTGCCAGGATATTTTTGAAAGCTCAAACGGGACAGTCATGGGGAGGAGTACAATTTTTATGTCACGCCGCGCCAACAGGAAGTGGCCGTAATTTCATGGTCTACATTGTCTGATCTGGCTGATATTTTAGAAATACGTTTATTGTTGAAGTATAATCACATCCATATCCCAAGAACGAGTCAATGTTATAGCGCCACCATCTGGCAACAGGAAGTGAGGTCTTTATCATATTTGTATGCCTTCCTGCTAGGGCATTCATCACATTCACACCAAATGTGGTCAGCATGATCTTAGGATAGTTATGACCATAAGCTGTCAAGGGATTTTTGATATCTCAAACGGTATGGAAATGGCGAGTCGTACAGTACACATATTGCGTGCAAAAAAATGACTTTTTTTTTGACATCGTCCGATCTGGCTGATATTTTACAAATATGTTCAGTGTTGGAGTACAATATGAAATATATACATATCAATCGGGGCGTGGCTAGACAGCGCCCCCTATAATTATTATTCTCTTTTTTTTCAATGTATTTTGCATTTTTGAGGTGCTTGCCATGGATGAAAACTCACGGAATTTTGCACACACATGTGAAGTTTTGGCTCTCAGGATGTATCAGATGCTCAGACCTGGGCATGGCTGAGGGACTCCACAGCGCCCCCTATTGCTTTGTCTTCTATTGTGGACAGGCACTTTGAGCAACCTTCACCTAATTTGGTATGCATGTGGGCCTCCTCTGGAAAAACACATTTGTCATTCGCATCGAATCAAATATGTGAACAGGAAGTCAGCCATTTTGAATTTTGTGCATTTTACACGTACTACACTTTTAAGTACTCCTCCTAGGGGGTTCATTACATTCACACGAAATGTGGTCAAAGCGGTCTCAGGATAGTCATGATACTAATTCCAAAGGATATTTTTGATATCTCAAACGGTATGGTCATGGCGAGGCGTACAATTTTCATGTCACGCCGCGCCAACAGGAAGTAGCCATAAATTCATGGTCTACATTGTCTGATCTGGCTGATATTTTACAAATATGTTCACTGTTAGAGTGTAATCACATCCATATACCAAGAAGAAATCAATGTTATAGCGCCACCATCTGGCAACGGAAGTGAGGTTTTTATCATGTTTGTATGCGTTCCTGCTAGGGTATTCATCACATTCACACCAAATGTAGTCATCATGATCTTAGAATAGTCCTGACCCTAAATGACGAAAGGATTTTTGATATCTCAAACGGTTTGGCAATGGCGAGGCGTATAATACACACGTTACGCTCAAAAACAGGAAGTTGGCTTAATTCCGTTCTACATCATCTGATCGGGCTGATATTTTACAAATATATTCACTTTTGGAGTGCAATCACATCCATATCCACATTCATCTGGGCGTGGCTACACAGCGCCCCCTATGGCTTTTTTCTAATATTGTGGACATATACTTTCTCGTAAATGCACCACGTCTTGTAGGCATAAGGGTCTCCTCAAGACACACACATTTCTCATTTGCATCCCTTAACTTTTCCCAACAGGAAGTGAGCTATTTTGGATTTTGTGTGTTTTTAAGTGTTTTTTCACGTACCAAACTTTGAAATATTCTTCCTAGGGGGTTCATCACATTCACACAAAATGTGGTCAGCATGATATTATAGCCCTGACACACAACTATGAACTGATTTTTAATATCTTGGAATGGTATGGCTATGGTCAGCCTTAAAATTAACTTGTAATGCTGCCCAAACAGTTCATGTTTTAATACAATTATGTATTAAATAATTTCAAAAAGGTATTAAATTCTACATTGCCTGATTTTGAGGCTACAACTTTTCACATATGTTCATTGTTAGAGTGTCATCACATCCATTAAGCAATAATAGTTCACTATTTTCGCTGGAGACTCATTATATCCAGTCTTAAAACTTCAACGCAAGTCGCAAATGACTCTCCCATTTCTAATACGCGACTGCCATCTACTGGCAAAAGTTGGTATTGCATATATCTTGCAATGACGTTCAATGTTATTTGGTTTAAAAAAAACCGTGTTGTAGCATTTTAAGGACTCAATACAAAACAGCTGTTCGGAAAGTTAGCTTGAAAACCAAGAAGCCTTATTAAGGAATTCGAGCCGTTTCTATTTGACTTCATTCGATTGAAGTGAATGCCGTAACCCAATTAAATGTAATTCGCGTCGGAATACACATAATAGCCTACACTGTCAACGTGAAATAAAACTATATAGAGGTTTAAATCGATCCTATATTGGAACATTTGTTATGATGGCTGGTGCAACGGGCATTTTCGGTACCGTTGACCATAATCGAATGCTAGCATTTGTATCAATACACTGACCAAGTCCTGTTAAAAAGCACATTTTTGGTTCCTTTGTGGAAACAGTGAAGTTGTCTACACAATCTATTCTACTCACAGACTAACTGCGTCGCTGTAACTTCCCCCCATTTCTGATACGGGGAATCCATTTATTGGCAGAAAGTGTAACTTCTATATTTTTCTTCCTTCAAGTGATTTTTCAACGATATGTTTTTTTTTTTTTTCTAGCGAGCCAGTAGGCATAACGATGTATGATTTACAGCTGCAGCCTACGTGACAAAATGTATTGACAACACCCAGCCCGACGTTTCTTTGCATCTATTTTCATGATATGAATAGAATATCTGAAATAAATATTAAAGACATTTAATGACTGTCTTTAATTGGCAGGAGAGTAGCATATATTTAAAAAAGTCAAAAAGAAACGTTAACGTTTGAGATGGCTCTGGTCGAACTCTGTGTTAACATGAGACCGTTATGTTCAACAAAGGTATGGCGTGCAGGTCGTTGCGAGATGACGCGCATTGGCTAACAGCAGCCAGCCTGTCCACTGTCTGTGTGAGTCAAAAAACAGGTCAGCTACGTTTGTTTACATGAATAGAAAACTTTCAGTTAAATCGCCAGCTATGTTAGTTTATTTTGCTTGTCATTAAACACGAATTAAGAGAACATACAATTTCGCTAGGAATTTTTGACTTAATATGAAAATACCGGATTGAGGGCAGAGACTTGGCATCTCCTTTAGATTTGGCTGAACAAATGCGTTTCAGGCAGCATAATTACCGGTGAAATGGAAAAGAATGATGCTGGCTAACGAGACGTTTAATGCAATATTATCAGACACTTCATAGAGAAATTATTTAACCAAGATAAAAGGAAACATACAACTTTTGGCCAATAAATGGCGTACGTGTATAAGAGGGCAGTATAGTTTAATGGTTCAGGCAGTGGATTAAGACATGCAAGGTCCGCGGTTCCATCCCCGGTGCGGCCACAATAAAGTTGAATAGTTTCTTTAAGCCAATGGTTTTATTTTGAGTGCATATTTATAACCGAATGACTTTTAAAGCATAAATTGTGCCTCCCGCTGTAAAATCTATGGAAATTAATTCATCTCTGCTCTCCATACAGGAATGTAGCATGTTATCACAATGTGCAAGCAAGAAGTTGTTTTTGTTTCATTCTACATTGTCTGATGTGGCTGAAACATCACACATGTTCATTTTTGGAGTGTAATCTCATCCATATACCAATAAAGGCTCAATGGCATAGCGCCACCATCTGGCAACAGGAAGTGGCCTTAATTTCACTCGACATCTTCCGATGTGGCTGAAAATGTAGAAATATTTTTATTATTGGAGTGTAATTAAATCCATATACCAAAAATTGCTCAATGTTATAGCGCCACCATCTGGCAACAGGAAGTGGCTTTAATTTTACTCGACATCTTCCAATTTGGCTGAAAATGTACAAATATGTTAATTTTTGGAGTGAAATCAAATACATAAACCATACCCGGCTCAATATTATAGCGCCACCATCTGGAAATAGGAAGTGAGGCTCATATCATTGATGCATTCCAATAGCAGCAGCAACATCTTCATTGATCAAAGGGGAATTCCTGTGCACAGTATACATTGTCCAGGAAGGTGATTATTTCCAAAGTGTGTACATATTGTGAAACATGTCATTGGCACAACTATGCCACCAAGGCGGTTGCGCCCATGGTGCTTGGGCCCGTTCATTGCTGCTTGCAGCTATATTTAGGGCCCAAGCACCGTAGGGTGCGAAGGACCCTATTGTTATTGGAAGGATTATTATTATTATTATTATTATTATTATTATTATTCTTTTTCATCAGGCAAATGGGCTTTTTTGAGGGCCTTGCCATGCGTAAAAAGTCTTGACATTTTGCACACACATCAGAAGTGGTTGCTGTCAGTAGCTCTCAGATGCTCAGACCTGGGCGTGGCCGAGGGACTCCACAGCGCCCCCTATCGCATTGTCTTCTATTGTGGGCAGGCACTTTGAGCTACCTGCACTTAATTTGGTGGCCAAATAGCGCTCCTCGGTCCAAACACATTTCTCATTCGGATCTAATCAAATATCCAAACAGGAAGTCAGCCATTTTGGATTTTCTGAGTTTTACACGTACTACACTTTTAAGTACTCCTCCTAGGGGGTTCATCGCATTCACACCAACTGTGGTCAGAATGGTCTCAGGATAGTCATGATGCTAAATTGCCAGGATATTTTTGATAGCTCAAACGGGACAGTCACGGGGAGGATTACAATTTTTATGTCACGCCACGCCAACAGGAAGTGGCCATAATTTCATGGTCTACATTGTCTGATCTGGCTGATATTTTAGAAATTTGTTTATTGTTGGAGTGTAATCACATCCATATCCCAAGAACAGGTCAGTGTTATAGCGCCACCATCTGGCAATAGGAAGTGAGGTCTTTAACATATTTGTATGCCTTCCTGCTAGGGCATTCAGCACATTCACACCAAATGCGGTCAGCATGATCGTAAGATAGTCCTTACGCTAAGTTGTGAAGGGATTTTTGATATCTCAAACGGTATGGAAATGGCGAGTCGTACAGTACACATATTGCGTGCAAAAAAATGACTTTTTTTTCGACATCGTCCGATCTGGCTGATATTTTACAAATATGTTCATTGTAGCAGTACAATATCAGATATGTACATATCAATCGGGGCGTGGCTAGACAGCGCCCCCTATAATTATTATTCTCTTTTTTTTCAATGTTTTTTGCATTTTTGAGGTGCTTGCCATGGATGGAAACTCACAGAATTTTGCACACACATGAGAAGTGTTGGCTTTCAAGATGTTTCAGATGCTCAGACCTGGGCGTGGCCAAGGGACTCCACAGCGCCCCCTAATGCTTTGTCTTCTATTGTGGACAGGCACTTTGAGCTACCTTCACCTAATTTGGTATGCATGTGGGGCTCCTCTGGACAAACACATTTCTCATTCGCATCGAATCAAATATGTAAACAGGAAGTCAGCCATTTTGAATTTTGTGCATTTTACACGTACTACACTTTTAAGTACTCCTCCTAGGGGGTTCATTGCATTCACACGAAATGTGGTCAAAGTGGTCTCAGGATAGTCATGATACTAATTCCAAAGGATATTTTTGATATCTCAAACGGTATGGTCATGGCGAGGCGTACAATTTTCATGTCACGCCGCGCCAACAGGAAGTTGCCATAAATTCATGGTCTACATTGTCTGATCTGGCTGATATTTTACAAATATGTTCACTGTTAGAGTGTAATCACATCCAAATACCAAGAAGAAATCAATGTTATAGCGCCACCATCTGGCAACGGACGTGAGGTTTTTATCATGTTTGTATGCGTTCCTGCTAAGGTATTCATCACATTCACACCAAATGTAGTCATCATGA